>NC_056507.1:48668549-48707368 GCF_014905685.2 Nematolebias whitei | reverse complement strand
GACCATCAGCCTAACAAAGGATCATTAGCACACTGATGGCTGTTTACTGTTCACAAAGGGCTGAGTGATACTAGCAATCACAGCATTGTAAGAGGGGGACAATTGAACACGTAGGCCTCCACCCCTGTTTAACGATGGACAATTTCTTTTCACAAAGATGGCCTCCTTTACTCCTCTCTCAAACCATCGTTCCTCTCTGTCCAGGATGTGCACATCTTCATCCCTGAAAGAGTGACCGCTGTCCTGGAGATGAGTGTAGACCGCAGAGTCTTGGCCTGATGATGTTGATCTTCTGTGCTGGGCCATCCTTTTGGCCAGTGGCTGTTTTGTTTCCCCGATGTAAGACTGATCACAGCCCTCCTGACAATGAACAGCATACACAACATTACTCTGTTTGTGCCGGGGGACTGGATCTTTGGGATGAACCATTCTTTGCCGCAATGTATTTTGGGGTTTAAAAGCCACTGGGACGTTATGTTTAGAAAATAAACGTCTCAGTTTCTCTGATACTCCCTCAACATATGGAATGACCACTGGTCTGGGTCTGGGTTCCTCCTTTTCACCTGTTGGCTGACTGGAGTCCTGTTTGGGTTTCTTCTCTGCTTTCAAGAAGGCCCAGTTAGGATATCCACATTGCTCTAGAGTCTGTCTTGTGTGGGATTTCTCCTTCTGCCTGGCTCCTGAGCTAGAGGGGACGCTGTCTGCTCTGTGATACAGAGTCCTGATGACTCCTAACTTGTGCTCCAAAGGGTGATGGGAGTCAAACTGCAAATACTGGTCTGTGTGGGTGGGTTTGCGGTACACCTCAGTTTGCAAATGTCTTCTATCAGAGACTGAGACCTCACAGTCCAAGAAAGCCAACTTGCCATTTTTTTCATCTTCTCGTGTGAACTTGATGTATGTATCCACAGAGTTGATGTGGTCAGTAAAATGTTGGACTTCCTGAGATTTAATTTTAACCCATGTGTCGTCAACATACCTGAACCAATGACTTGGTGGTGTCCCTGAAAAGGACGTCAAGGCTCTCTTTTCTACCTCCTCCATGTACAGGTTGGCAACAATAGGAGAAACTGGAGACCCCATAGGTGCGCAATGTGGATATCCTAACTGGGCCTTCCTGAAAGTAGTGAAGAAACCGAAACAGGACTCCAGTCAGCCATCAGGTGAAAAGGAGGAACCCAGACCAGTGGTCATTCCATATGTTGCGGGAGTATCAAAGAAACTGAGACGTTTATTTTCTAAACATAACGTCCCAGTGGCTTTTAAACCCCAAAATACATTACGGCAAAGACTGGTTCATCTCAAAGATCCAGTCCCCCGGCACAAACAGAGTAATATTGGGTATGTTGTTCAGTGTCAGGAGGGTGATCAGTCTTACATCAGGGAAACTAAACGGCCACTGGCCACAAGGATGGACCAGCACAGAAGATCAACATCATCAGGCCAGGACTCTGCGATCTACACTCATCTCCAGGCCAGCGGTCACTCTTTCAGGGATGAAGATGTTCACATCCTGGACAGAGAGGAACGATGGCTTGAGAGAGGAGTAAAGGAGGCCATCTTTGTGAAAAGAAACCGTCCATCATTAAACAGGGGTGGAGGCCTCCAGGTTCAACTGTCCCCCTCTTACAATGCTGTGATTGCTAGTATCACTCAGCCTCCTGTGAATAGTAAACAGCCATCAGTGTGCTAATGATCCATTGTTAGGCTGATGGTCCTTCTTGAGCATGTGATCAGCTGGTTTTGGTTGTCAGCAGCAAACTGGTTGATCCACTCTGAGACGGTGCTATTTAAGAGACTGAGCTGAATACAGCACCTCAGACTGAAGAAGTCTTTCGGATGAAAGACGAAACGTTTCTACAATTTTTTTTTTTTTTTTTTTGAATGTCCAGAGGACTAGATTTAACTTTTTTGGATTTTTCTACCTGGATTATTTAGCATGCATCAGGATACTTTTACTATCATTTAAACTATTTATTATTTACATCTACATCAACAAACTGTATCAGATCAAATTTGGACAAAGTGAAAATGTGCCCAAGTCCGAATGAGGAGTCATCCTCCTTGGCATCAGCAGATGATGAAAATGTAGTCTCAGAGGACAGGGACATGCCAGGAATTGATGATGAGCCAGGGTCAACAGGGCCAGGAGTATGTATCAACAGACAATGCACAGAACAGAATAGAGATGAGAAACCTGAGAGAGCAATTAGAACATTAAAAAATTGCATAAGGAGGATAGGACAACTTCACAGACAGACGAGAATTAGTGCAGTTCTGCGAAAAAAAAAACACATTAACAATGGGAAAAGAAATTTGGCCATATTTTTACAAAGCATGAAGAATAGGAGGGGCTTCAACACTTGTACATATGGATGGTATGCTTGGAGGGAGTTTTTATGTCCCTTACATTTATTTCATTTCACTTGATTCAGCAATTATTGTTTAAGAGAAGACAGAAAAGAGATATTGTTACCTTTGTGATACTTTGAATGCAACATGCTTCAACAGTTCACTGAAGTCATTCTCTGTGGATTACTTGGAAAACAAAAAGAATTACTCATCTCCACAATCACGTTTTTCTTTAATGATTATGTCACAATTTATGCTGCAGTCTTTGACGAAGGATCTATAACTTGAACTAAATTAACCAAAGCAATCTCTCAGAAAAAAGGCTAAATATTTTCTAGTTGAGATGGTTCAGTAACTGGACTTACCACAAAAATTGAAAAAAAAATTAATGTTCGAAATTGAAGCTGTAATGGATATTTTAAAATGCTGAATTAGACAGACCCACTTAAGATTAAGATAGACCCGCTTAAACCCATCATGTTGGCAATGAATGAGCTAGCTCTAGTTAAAACATAACTAGCAATTTAACATTCTTAATTAACTAAAACTGGTGACATGAAGTATTAATGTTGATAAACTGTGGTACAGAACAGTCAGATAACACTTCACAATGGCAAAAAAGTGTTGCATTTTCATCAACTTACCAGAAAAAACACTTCAGAGAATGAACTATGTTCAGTACTAGAACTGCTGCTGTTTGGAACTATTTGCTGCTGTATGACCAACGTGACTTCCACATTCCATTCTTTCTATAGAAGTGTATGGGAGTATCGCAACACTCTTTCTCTCTCTATGGCACCGTTTGCCACCTGCAAGCGTTCTTGGCTATTCCCACTTCTCCGCTCTGCATTGAGAACAGCTGATTAGCTGCAGCAGGAAGCTTATCCTGCAGTGTGGGCTGCACAGAGGTGTAGGAGGACACTTTTTCTGCCGCTCTGGGCTGCACAAATGTGCAGCACGTGCTAAATAATAAAAAAATTATTTTAAATAAAAAGTCCATGCCGATCGTGTGGCTCATCCATCAATCAGCCATTTGAGTGTCCTGTCCAATCTTATTTTGAAAAACCGCGAGAGAACGAGTCCGTGATAAACGAACCGCAAACTAGTGAGAGACTACTGTACTATATTTATTATTCATATATTTATTATTCTATATACTTATTCATGACAGCTCTTTGACCTTTGTGGGTTTATTTATTTATTTTTTTAATAATTCCAAGCACTCATTAGTCTGTTGGCAGAAACAAACCTCTGTTTTCCGTTTTTGTGTTTTGGGTGGTTCGGAGACAGAAATGGTTGAATCCTTTTCCAAATTAAAATGCGCTGAATGTGATTTGTTGAGCACTTTATTCTCGTTGTCCTCTGGACACTGCAGTCGTTTATTTGTTTAAATCCATCTGAAAGTGCCCGACCTTAAGAAGTCGACTGTAATGTGCACACAGACAGATGGCTGATCCTGAGTGTTTGTATCTGCTGTATATCTGTGTAGGTCCGGATTTCAGGAAGCTGAGTCAGCTGAGTCAACTGCTTCAGGGTTTAGAGGTCAAGCTGCCCTCCAGGCTCCTCCAGTGCACCTCCTCTTCTGTCCAACAGGAGGAACTCCAGCTCATTGTGGATGCTCTCCAAACCAGGGGGCTCTACAGCCATGCCCGGGAAGTGGCCCTGCTGGCGGGCTTGCCAGTCCACCAACTTCTCCTGAACCAGGTCTGACCTTCCAGGACCCACATGGTCCACATTTAGACCTTAGACTCAGCTGATGTTACAGTGTTGAATGGAAACAATGAGTTTATCTGTGGTGCCAATTAGGGATGCACGATCCACTTTTTTTTTTTTACTTCTGATCCGATCCTGATACCTAAATCTGGATATCGGCCGATGCCGATCCAGTTCCGGTATGATGATCATCATTGATTTTGTATGAGGGTGTAGTAATCTCCTCTCTACAGGCAAGTACAATTTGTATAACTATATGCATGCATGTCCAAAAAGGCAACTTGAGGTAAATTTTATTAATGTTGGATAAGTTTCAAAATTAGAATTAAATTCTGCTAACACAAAACATGTTTTTATTTCTAGCTTTAAAGTCAGAGTCAGAGAGTTTTATTGTCATACACACCACATGTGGTGGAATGAGATTATGTACACAGGGTCCCAGTTACATCCAACAATAAAATGTAAAAGAAAAACAGCAATAAGATCTAAGATATGAACTAAGAAAAACATCAACTAAATATACACTAAGCACTAATAGCATAAAAACAATATGCCGAAGCGGATATTAAAGTGATTAAATGGCTTCAAGCTAAATTCATGGCAAAAACCAACACAGCCATGTTCCTGTTTTTAGTATTTTACGTCACTTTAAAATGTAGCTGTTTTTGTTTCTTTTTTTAAAATATAATTTTCTTTTATTTTTCAATTCATGTTTTTTTTTAAAAATGATATTCTACTGTTGTACTGATAAATGTCTCCTGGATGGTAAACGTAAAATATATCTTGGTTGCAAGTATTCAATCAAGCTGCGAAGCAGACAGTCTGTTCTATTTCATATAGGCTTCGCCCTTTACGGTTATCACTAGTGGGTTTATCCCTTCTCACGCAGCGCAGCACTGAAAAAACTTTAGTCCACGCCCACCTGCTGTGTGGGCCTCACCCCTGGTCCATATAAATTACAGTGAGACCGGGTAATCGACTCCCATTTTTTCTTCAGCTGACCAGCACTGTTTTTCGAGAAAAGAGAAGATGTCTAGCACCAGCACCATCCGCCTGTGCCCGTCCTACCAGACCGGCTACATTTTGAGCTTTGACCGGTACGACATCTGCGAAGGATGCCTGGGTCCCCACCACACCAACCTCGCCTCCTCCTGCCATCCCTGTGACCTCCTCCCTCCTGAGGAGAAGCAGAGACTAGCAGCCTTGTTCAAGGCTAACATCGAGGAGTGTTTTTCTGTGGCAGGGGATTGTTCGCTGGATGACGCCATCACCTTTTTTGACGCTGCGTCTCGGAGCAAATTGGATGATTCCTCCAGAAAAGGTGATGTCAGCAGCAGCCCCGCTGCTCATTCCCTCCTGGAGAGCGTAGTGTTGGAATGGGGGGGGGGGGATGCTCACCCTTTTCGCATCGGCGAACACACCGCTCTCAGCCGTCAGTGCCCTCATCTCGGAGCTGCCCGGCATAATCCAGGAGGCAGCTGACACAAAGGGACTTTCCATCCCTCTCCTCCCCCCCGCCCAGATCAGAAGATCTAGTGGGAAGGTTTGGCTTCACCCTGGCTCGCCGCCCTGATCCCATCTGGCCTCGTTTCCCAGCAGTGACGTCCTACTGGAACGAGGCTGCAGCCGAACCTGGTAAGCTGAAGGCGCCCATCTCCACCTTCGCTCCCATCACCAGAGTGGAGGGGTTTACTGAGCGGAGTTTTCCCTCGGTTCCCCCTCTGGAGCCAAGTCTGGCGGAAGCACTTGGGACAAAAGTTTCCAGGTTGGACCAATGTCCTGTCCCTCCAGGAAGACATGACCAAACAGTGACGTCGCTCTCCAACCGAGCCCACCAGTGTGCTTTTCAGGCGGCCGCAGCGAACAACAATGTCGCCCAGCTGGCTTACAGCATTTCCAAGAGGCTGGAGGACACAGACCTGCCTGAGGAGATGAAGGGCTCGCTCTGCAAGGCGTTTGATGTCATCCTGAACTTGTGTGCCTCCTCTGTAGTCTGTCTGTCTCGCATCGCCGCCTGGATAACAATGATCCAGAGGTCCACCTGGCTCCAACTCTCCCCATCCATGCCGAAGAGGCTGCAGAAGGACCTGCTGGAGGGCCCCATCATGACGGACGCGCTGTTCAGGTCCAATTTCAAGGCCATGCTCGAGAAGTCCAAGAAGTCAGAGGAGGTGTCGGAAACTGTGCCCTACCCGATGAAGCCCCAGCACAACTCTTCGATCATGGAGAGACAATTCTACATGCTGACAACCAATCAGCTGTTGGACAACATTCACTAGAACGATTGGTTTACCTCCATAGATTTAAAAGACGCTTATTTTCACATCTCAATCATTCCAAAGCACAGGAAATTCCTGTGCTTTTCCTTCCAGGGGATCCAGGACCAATACAACAGCCTCCCGTTTGGTTATTCTCTCGCCCCACGCACGTTTTCAGAATGCGTGGAGACGGCTCTGCAGCCGTTACACAGAGCAGGAATGAGAATTCTTTTTATCTGGACGATCTGCTGCTGTTAACTCGATCCAGACAGGAAGCAGCTGCACAAACCATAACGCTGACCTCACATCTGTTGAACCTGGGAGTTCAGCAAAACCTAGTTTTGCTATAAACTGGGAAAAGAGTTCGGTTCTCCCTTCCTAGATGATCGATTATCTGGGAGTGGAGCTAAATTCAGTCACTATGAGAGCCCGTTTATCAAAGCCGACAGCCGAAGCTCTGACAGCTCAGCTCCGCCGCATCAAACCCTGCAGTGTAGTAACAGCTGTCTCGATCATGAAACTTTGGGGAACAATGTCTTCAGCTCACGTTGTGGTTCCGCTGGGCTTACTTCACATGAGACGCCTTCAGAGATAGTTTGCCCGTTTGCGCATAGATCCAGTGCGTCAGAAGAGGCGGATGATCTCTGTGCCTCCCTCCGTGGGAACCAAACTGAATCACTGGGGAAAACCCCTCACTCTGTCAGAGGGAGTTCCTATCAACAGGCCTACATCACACATCTCAGTTTTCACAGATGCGTCCCTGTCAGGCTGGGGAGGAACATGTCTGTCTCATGCGGTGGTGCAGTGGCCAGCTCACACGTCAGCTCATATAAACATATTGGAATGTCTCATAGTTTGGAATGTGATTCAGCACTTTGCTCCCCTGTTGCGGAATCAACATGTTGTGATCCACACAGACAACAGAGTTACTACAGCTTATATAAACCGGCAGGGAGGCGTGCGCTCAGCCCAACTGTTACACATTGCGAGACAGCTGCTGTGTTGGACACACAAAAACCTGCTCTCCATCAGAGCAGTGTACATCCCCGGCATTCTGAACAGGGGTGCGGGCATAATGTCGAGGGGCAGTCCTTGCCATGGAGACTGAAGCCTCCATCCCGAGCTGATCTCTCGGATTTGGAGCAGGTTCGGCCGAGTAGCAGTGGATCTGTTCGCCACACGGGAGAATGTCCAGTGTCAATTATGGTTCTCACTGAGCCCATGGGACGACCCACTGTTAGGAGTGGATGCTTTTGCCCACACCCAATGGCCAAAAATGCTCCTTTACGTGTTTCGTCCAGTCCCTCTAATATCACGGTTTCTGAACCAAGTCCGGGAGGAAGAACTGTCAGTCATCCTTGTAACACCCGAGAGCGTGAGCGCCCCCTGGTTCCCAAATCTGCAACATCTGTTATTGGGCCGGCCGTGGAAACTGCCTTGGAGGGACGATGCTCTCCTCCAGGTGGGAGGAGCAATCAGGAGTCACCCAAAAATAGGCCAGCACCTTTGGGTCTGGCCGCTGAGCGGATCCGCTTAGAGAAGGTGGGTCTCCCTCAAGAAGTGGTGCGCACAATCCAAGACACACTAGACGCTTTCACCACAGCGTTGTACACATCAAAGTGGACAGCTGTTCAGCGCTGGTGCACGGAGAAATGTGTAGAGGCCATCTCATGTCCACTAGGTGGCGTGCTGTCCTTTCTGCAGCAGCTGATGGACAGAAATCTAGCGTTCAGCACAATTAAGACTTATGCTGCAGCTATTTCTTCTTGTCACAAGGGCTTCGGTGACAGAACAGTTTTTAATCACCCGCTGATGAAGCGTTTCCTAAAAGGTGTACTGAGACACAGACCGGTGTCATGCCCACTAGCTCCACAGTGGGACTTAATGATGGTTCTGCGCGCTCTGATCAAAGCTTCTTTCGAGCCTTTAGATCAGGTGTCACTTAAATTCCTGTCACTTAAAACAGCCCTGCTGTTGGCTTTGACATCAGCAAGGAGAGTGAGCGATTTATCTGCACTCTCTGCTGCCCCATCATGCCTCAGGATTCAAGCTGATGGCAGCTCAGCTGCGCTGAGACCTAACTCAGCTTTCATACCAAAAAACATCACAAGCTCATTTAAATCGAGAATAACATTGGAGGGGTTTTATCCTCCTCCTCACAAATCAGAGGAGGAAGCATCATCTCATCTCCTCTGTCCCGTGCGCGCTGGCATGTTATATAGCACGCACGGTCCCTCTGCGTCAGACTCAGCATCTGCATTATAGGGACACTTCTGCAGATCACCCTTTATCCGCTCCGTGCCTCTCACACTGGCTGTGTGAGGCTATTTCTGAAGCTTACAGAGCATCAGGACTGGACCCTCCAGAGAATTTCAGAGCTCATTCCACCAGAGGGATTTCGTCCTCTTCAGCTTTGCATGGAGGGATGACAGTGGAGGACATTTGCACGGCGGCCACTTGGTCATCGCCTTGTTCATTTATTCGCTTCTATCTGCGTGATGTTTCTGCCTTCTCCATGACCTGTTATGTTCTTAGTGTTCTAACAGAATGATTTTTACTTGTTTTTTGGGATTTTCGTTTTAAACTCACATCTGACTGCATGCAATTACAGTGTGAGACATTTATCAGTCACAAGTTCATGACTGCTGGTTTTATTGTTACCAATCAGTTCATTTGATTACTAATCAGTTCATATTGAAGAGCTGTTGACCTGCTCTGCTCATTGTTACACGGTTACAATTCGTAACCTCTGTTCTTTTCCATTCTCAGCAGCAGGACTGCGTTTCAGCCTTCCCTTTTTCCCAGTCGGAGACCTTTTCTCTCCGGGGCGCTCCTGTGCATGGAATGCGTAATTACGCAGCGCGTAATTACACACACAGAAGGCCGAGTTGATTAAATGTTTTTTGGTGCAAGCAAGCACTTCATGTTATCGAGCCGTTTACATATATTTGTAATTTATCATTTTCAAAAGGAATATTTCCAGACAATATGAAAGTAGCTAAGGTAGTTCCTCTCTTTAAAAATGGTGATAAATGTGTGTTCAATAATTATAGACCAATATCCTTATTACCACAGTTCTCAAAAATTCTAGAAAAACTGTTTGTGACCAGATTAGATAAATTTATTACTAAACAAAACATTCTAAGTAGCAGTCAGTATGGGTTTAGAGCAAAAAACTCTACATCAATGGCTCTCATGGAAATAATAGAACAAATAACTACTGCTGTCGATCAAAAACAGTATTGTGTTAGTATTTTTGTTGATTTAAAAAAAACATTCGATACTATTGACCACACTATTCTCCTTGAAAAATTTAATAAATATGGTATAAGAGGACCAGCATTACACTGGGTATCTAGCTATTTAAAAGATAGGAAACAGTTTGTACAAATAAATGGTGGAAGATCTAACCTGTGCAATATCACTTGTGGAGTTCCTCAAGGCTCTGTACTTGGACCAAAGTTATTTATTTTATATGTGAATGACTTAGTGAATGTATCAGGACTCCTCAAATGTGTCCTTCTTGCAGATGACACCACATTTTTCTGTTTGGGTAAAGATGTAAAACGGATGTTGGAATTGATGAAGACAGAATTTGATAAAATACAAACTTGGTTTAAACTTAATAAATTATCATTAAATTTAGATAAAACTAAATACATGATATTTAGTAACAAAAAGAGAACTGTTGATGATCCATTTAAAATTGAGGGTTGTCTGCTTTCCGATAAGCAAAAGGTAACCACTGGAATTAGCGATAAGCACCTTTGCTTGCAGCCTCTCCTCCAAGGGGTCCGGGAGTTTACTTCAGCGCCATGGTATTACCAGCAGCTGTCTAAAATAACCTCATTAAGGCTGCGACGAGGTGATTCATCCAGAATATTAACGACCTTAAATCCGTGAGTCACACCCTGATCTCACTCTGTACCTCGATCCTTCAAGCAGCCGGGATGGATCTTCTGGTCCAGAGAAACTCGCGTTGTGGCCGCTCACCTCTCACTTTAGCGTTGCAATTGTTAACCGTTCTGGTAATCTTTAGGGCCCTGGAAACGGGCTCAAGGATGTTGTTTATCAGCTAGGAAACCTTTACAAAAACCCCCTATTATTGGTGTTGATAAATGAACCAAGCTTTACCATGTATTTAGTTGATAAGAATGAAATAATAGTCCAGATTTATACGTTTTGCTTTGCTTTTAATCAATAATTTGCGCAGGGGTACAGCAACAGGCACAATTTTATAATGATCAAATTTTCATGAGTACATAGGATACACTTCCTTCCCTATACAAGGTGGTGACTACTATCTGTGAAACTCTAAACCTCAAGAGCCCTTGAGGGTTTTTACAGATACTTTCTTCACAGAGACCTTTCACAACTCAAGCCAAAATATATTTTCTCTCAACTCCCTCAAGAACCAGAAACACCTTCGAGCAAATCTCACTAGTAGCCAATTTAGTACTCCCAAATTTATTCTGTATACTGTTCTTCCAATTTGATGAAACAATTTAATTAGACCAGAAGGACAGGGTAGTCCGCTTACCATGATTCTGAGGTGTCTCTCAGAGAATCTTTGTGTCAGTAAACGGCATATTTCCCACTCTCCAGGAGGGAGATGTGGGCCTTACCCTAGGACAGGAGCAATTTATGCCAAATTGGAGAATTCAGAGTTTTTTGGACGAGCCCGGGTCAAGCTTTTTAGAAGTAGGATCCTTCTTCAGTCTGTTGTTGCAAGTGGAGACCTATTCCAATCCCATTTTCAGTAGAAAAAGAAGTAGATCCCCAGCCTTGTCCCAAACCGATATAATCCAACTTCTTTCGGGCGTCTCTGATCCTCTAGCTGCTCTCTGCCGTAGTACCTTCTGTTCAGCTCTTCCACTCAGCCTTCGACTCTGCATTGACCAAGCTTTATTCTGGTCAGTCTGTATTTAAAGACTCATTCATCCCTCCTCCTCTTAAGGAGGGGTTATGGAAAATTACATCATCTCTTTTCCAGTAACTTCTGTGCTGTTTTGCACCTCAACCGGTTTAGACCAGATTTCTGGGACTTTCCAAAACTTGTTTTGCTCAAAGATGAGTCATCATGAGAGGAGTCGTGTTTAAACCTTGTGACTTCCTGTTTTCCTCTATGGCTTGAGGCATGTCCAGACTTGTTCCTCTGTTACATGAGGCCTTTTTACTTTTACCACTTCACACAATCATACAAAGGATTATACAATGTCTTAAAGATTAATATATATCAGTTGATTATGCGTTGATTATTTAGTAAAACAGTTTGGTTACACATTATTAAGATAGTAAAACTTTGGTCACACATCATCATTCTTAGCTGTTGCTGAGGAGAACTTCTGATCAGGCTTCATTTTTCTTTAAAGCTGGTGGCCTGTTCATGTGTCACCACTATAGACACCTGGTTTATTGACACCCCCTTCTTGAAGTCGGATCTTTCTCCTCTTTTGCACCAGGTTCGTTGTAACCTAGCCTTCCTGTTCTCCCTCCCAGGAGTCAACCACCGTCATGTTGTCCAGGTCTGCGTTCGAAGTGGATTGCTCCGCCTGATCTTCATCCGGCGCCGCTCGCTTTCTGGGTATCCTGGCCTCCTGGGCCGGGACAGCGGGTTGACTTGCTGGGTTGATCTCCGTTAGGTCAGCCGATCTGGAAGACTGGAGGGTCGGCGGGATCTCAACAAGGGGTGAACCTACAGGAGTAATGTTTTCTATTATGACCTGCCTCCTAACTTGTGGGGTTGTGGCAACTAAAATGGGCATCTGACGAAGCTGTTTCAGCCGCATAGGGGCAACCTGTAATCCTTCAGATTCAGCAGTTTCTGAATGGGTCAAGCCTTCTGGTGTCAAGATCGGAGGCTCAGAATCAGATGGGCTGGTTGGGTCAGTGAGGGCCGTGCCATCGGTACTCAGAGGACCGGATCGGCTCGCCTCGCTACTTAAGTATCTGTCAAAGTCATCCAGGTAATTTTCCAGGAGACTTAGATCGTTATGATCTAATGGATGTTCAGACAACCTTTTAGGGGACATTTCTACCTCCATGGGCTCGGTTTCATTATAGGATGTAGTTGGCAAAAGGTCAGGTGGGCCATTAGTTGGGTCTTGGGGCTGGGACTCTTTTCTCTGGAAGTATTATTAGATTTGTGACGACCCAATTGGGTCCGTCAGATTCTGGGTCGGTGGAATGGTCTGCCACTGTTAGGTTTCCGGCCATTAAAGCCTCGCTCCATCCTGCTGTGACTCTCAGTCTGTTCATCCAGGCCTGATGACCCTCTTTCTTTAATTTATTCCAAGCTGCTATTTGGTTCTGGATGTTCTTTGCCGAATTCCATGGCAAGGAAATATTCTGTGTATCGATATCCCAACAGTTCATGTCTGCATATTTTGATTTTCCATGGGCAACTGCCACATGTGTCAGGCTCCAGGGTCTGACTCCGGCTTGGTATAAGATAACCAACAACATTGCTAAGCCTATTAACACCACGAGTCCCCGCAGGAGGATTCGCAGGCAGGTTGCTTTATCCAAAATCGTAATCCTTTGACGGTCCATAGGTCGGTTTGGGGTCGCTTCATCATCGCTTTCATCGCTATTTGGTTCATCACTGTTGGAGTTTCTGTTTCTCATGTGAATCATTTCGAGAGGGGCCCTTGCTCCTTCGTCCTCGATGTCTCGGCTTTGAGTGTCTGCGGGCTGTCGACACTCGTCCCTTAAGTAGTTCTTGATATATAGGAGAGGGGTGTGGCAGCTCTGGCTGTAGTCCTTTCCATACATATTTCCATTGAGTCACCAGCCATTTTTCGGGTTCAGGTTGGGGTCCGTAGAGGTCCCAACTTTGTTGAAAGTTAGGTCCTGCAGTTATTTTCCGTTGAGCCTTACAAAGGGCCTCTAAATATTGAAGTACAGTTGGACCATGTTCTTGCAATGTCTCTTTTTGTGTTATCAGGGGATTATCTTGGTATAGGACATGTACTGTGTACGCCTTTCTTATCCAAGGACTGTAATCGTGAACCGGTGTATATTCCCGATCTCTTATAATTCTTATAGGCAAATTTTGATTCTCAAACACGTACCGTTTTGGGTCATCTGTTACGTCTTCTGATGGCTTTCACCATTCTTGGGCTTGTACTCCAAATTATCATTCCCCCTATCGAGACCTCGAAATATCTGCTCTGGTATGGCTCGTGGTAATTGGGTCCCCATCGGAGCTTTATTTCCTTTCCCCATAGGGTCAGGTAGACCACATTAAATATCCATGGGGATGTTGGTGGGCAAGGTTGGAGCTGGGCGTCGTATCTAGGGAGGTGCACTTGCCTTGAATGTTGTTCTATTTGGGGATCGTCTAGGTGAGGTTGCCTCTTGTACTGGCGATTGGAGTAGAAATAATTTCTCGTAGGGTCTTCCCATTTGAGGAAGTCAATTGCTGGTTCATCGAGCCAAATTATGTCTTTTGCAGTTTTTAAAGCTGGTATTGTCGAGCCAGTTTGTCTGCACTGGATTAGTACGTTGGTTATTCCAGCACTAAGGGGTTTTGAGTCTATAATATCTTCCTCACGTACGGGGCCCCTGGTGAAGGTGCAATCAGACATGCTCGCTTAGGGTATCTTGTCTTCTGGTAGATTGGATGCGCGGGCTGTTCGGCTCCAGATCCTCTGGGATCTCTATTTGTTACTCGCCCTTTATAAAGTTCTACACTGAGCGGTGAGGGGTGGTGTAAGTCCGGTCTTAATCCTCGCCACACCCACTTCCATTGTCTGACTGACCACTCAGAGGGTTCTCCTAGGGGACCCTCCGTTGGCTCAAGCTGATCGCCAAGATAGCTAATCATTTCATCCCAATCACCATATCTCTCCATTGCTTCTCCCATTACTCGCTCCACCAGCTCCTCTCTTGCGGCCTTATGCTGGTCGTAGGCTTCTCCCATCTCTGTCAGCGCTGTTGTCAGGCTGATCAGCGGGTGTCCTCTGTAAGATACTTTTATTCTGTTAGCCGCTCGTGTGGGGTGTGAACCCCACCTATCAAGTGGAGTTTGGACTCGATCATACAACATTCTCAGGGGTAACTGGGTGTTTTCAATCACCACTCGTTCTGGTTCCGCTATTCTCTTGTTGATTTTTGTCCTCAGCGTTGGGCTCGTGGCCCAGATTATCAGTCCTCCCAGAGAGATCTCGCAATATTCTGTTTGGTGAGGTTCTTCATAGTTTGGGCCCCACTTGAGTGTAACTAATTTATTCTTTATTTCCATTTGGACCATATTAAAGATCCATGGTGTTCCCATCGGACTAGGGTTATATGGGAATTTTAAGTTATCACTTAACAGGGTTAGGCCAGGGACTTTGTGGCTAGCTCTAGTGAGATCTGCTTCTCTAAATGTTTGCAGATGTGAATTATAGTAATTTTTTGTTTTTGCCAGGAAGTTTGAAAAGTCCTTCTTTGGTCTGTCTAATTCCACCACTTGGCCTCTCACAAGCAGGGCCGGTTTGTACATCTCAGTTCCGGGTGCTTGAAACAACATATTCTGCACTTCTTCTTCAGTTGTATGGCTACTCTGAGTATTGAAGGCATTTGAGATTTGTAGAGTTAATGAGATGAAATTTTTGGGTGTAATCATTGATGAACAGCTAACATGGAAAAATCACATCAATTCTGTAAGAACAAAAATATCTAAATCTATTGCGATCGCTTTAAAGGGCAAAGCCTATACGAAATAGAACATTGGTTATGTAATGTAACGCCAGATTCTATGAGTATAGGCTCAGCCCTTTAAGCTCTGGGCCTCACTGGTTCCTAAATGGCTGAAGAAAAAAGCTATTTGGGAGTCGATTACCCGCTCTCACCGTAATTTATACGGACCAGGGGTGAGGCCCACACAGCAGGTGGGTGTGGACTACAGTTTTTTTAGTGCTGCACGCAAAGGGATAAACCCACTAGCTATAGCCTTAAAGGGCTGTGCCTATACTCATAGAATCTGGGTTTACAATACGTAACCAGCGATTTTAGTCAACCACGCTCAGTCTGTCCCTCCTCTGAGACAGGCAGACTGAGCGCAGCTGACCGAAATCAGACTGCCTGCTTTGGACTGAATGAGAGGAACACACCGCTGAAGCCACGGAGCTCAAACGTCCAACATAAAACTAACTTTACCGCGGTGCCTGGCTAAACAATCCTCGTGCACTTTAATGTGGTGCTTTTTCAATTGTTTATTAAGTTTGATGTACTGTAGGTCGTGACTGAGCTTCCTCCTCTTGGTACAGCAGCTCTGCAGACATTGCACGTTGCTGTCTTGCGGTGTTTAGTCTAAAATATTTCCACACAGCGTGCATGTTACAATGAAACGTTGGTTAGCTGTTAGCAACAATAATGCTCACTCAGACCTCAGTATTTACTCACGTTGTAGCTGCTGCAAACTATGAAATGGATTACTAAATGTGAGGCGGGTATTACTACTCTGGGTTCATGAGACACGCCTCCGTTCAGGAAATCCATTCCATAGTTTGAAGCCAACATGCAGAGCAGTGTTATGACCACAATTTATTCAGTCAAATGACACTGAAGTCCTCTCATCGGTTTGTTGCATGTGGAGAAAAGACACAATTATAAGCCAGAGACCATAATATCAGAATACATACAAGGGTTTATTAAAGCTTCCAGCTTGAAGGAGACGCTTACCGAGCCAGTCACAGAAACACAGCCATCAGAAGTTCATGTCTGAGAGAGCAATTCCACACAGAGTATTTATGCGAAGGTGGCACCCAGAGATGTCACAAAACAAGTTATTGTAGTACACGTTGCTATTTCATCTTTGTCCAGCAACAGTTTGCAGCTTCCTTATATGGAATTGTTTTTGACTATAGAAGAGTTTCTGTTACTGAAACATCCTGTCACGAGAACAATAGATGCCGCATTCCCTGTTTTTGCATATCTTCCCTGGTTGTCAGCATTCTTCCCATTTCATTCAGCAGGGAGTGGTTGCAGTGTCACCAAATCAGTCCAAAAACAAGCACTTTATTTTAAACTTAAAGAAAAGCAACAGTAACTCTTATGTTTATTTTACATGTCCTTCCACAGCAGCTAGCAGGGAATCACATGTGGAGACGTTTCATCAGACACAGACATGGATCGGAAATCTCTGCAGGTTGGATCAGAAAAATCCGATACGTAAATTATGCTGGTAACGGAGGCCGATACCGGATTGGCCCCATCCATAGTGTCAATAAGGATATTATAATAAAAGAAAAAGTTGTTGTAAACATTCGTGAAAACGTAAACAAGACAGTCCATCATTTTTCAGTCAGGTCATCTGGACAGTTTCTTTTTTTTGTGCTGAAATGTTTCACCATCCGTCCAGAAGGCTGCATAAGTCAAGGAAACACACAACACAAAACTGATTCTTCCCCCAAACAGCTTACTCCAAAATGGAACAAACCAGTTATGTTGGTGCTAAGATGGTCTTACCATCATTTTTTTTTTGGACTGGTTAATGAGCTTCCTGCCGCCAAAAAACATTTATCTTCATCTCACCTGGGTGCTCAGTTCACATAGCTGCCCAATACACGTCCCTTGCAGTGTAGGTCCTCGTGACACAGAGTGAACCCCACAGGTCCTCATGACAAACACCTCCTTCACTTGTGGTTACTCTACAGAATGGTCTAACACAAATTAACACATAATGAACACAAACTCAGCTATCAAGAACAGACTAATCACAAAAAGAACAATGTTAACAGCTAATTGAAATGATTAACAATGAACATAAATTGTACCCATAATTCCTCCCTGAGTCCATGTGACCGGAAGTTAACCACAATGAACCAATGAGGTAGTCTCATTGAGTCACAAGTATGAGACTACCTGTTTAACTAAAGGTTAAAAAATCTGACCAATGAAATTACTTAACAGTTGTCACCAACGAAACGGTAAGGGGAGGACAGAATGGGGGGGGGGGGGGGGGTGAATCCCCTGCATGCAGAGCATGTGAGACTCACATGCTCACAAAGCAACTTTGCTTCACGGAGTATAAGCTTGCAGCAGGAGGAATATAGTGTTCAATGACTTCCTGGTAGGCTACTGTAGTTTTTTTTTCTTACTATCCATGTTACAGGTATTGTTCAGAAAACAAAAATGTTACTTAGTAAAGCCCATTTTCCATTAGCATCTGTACGGCACGGTTCAACGGCTTTTCCAATGGCAATTATTCATGGAACCAGCCCCTTTTTCAGAACCAACTTCTTTGCAGTTCCAAGCATACTGTTCTGGCCTGAAAACGTGATGTCAGAACACTGTCGGTCATTGATTGGTCGGGGGTTGGAGTCACTGGATGTTTGAGAAACTTTCACAACCACCCAATCCGCCATTTGCAGTAACTCGAACTCAAGGAGCGACTGGACCTATTTTTAAGATTTTAAAAACAATAATGACAACACCGTGGTCTAATGCTCAAGTGCTGGTGTTTTTTTGGTGCTTGGTGGTCGATGACAAAATTCAGAGCGAGCTAGATGGAGCTCCGCAGGTCCCCTCGATCCTCTCCACCAGAGCCCCCTCAGGCTGGGCAGGACATCACCTCACCGGCTCCAAGCTCCGCCGGTCACCTCAGAGGACCCTCAGTGCTGGTGACCCGCAGAAGCACGCGAGACCGGAGGCCGGACCCTGGACCCTGAGCCCTGGCAGGCAGGGGTGGATTGTGACGGGTCTGGGATGGAGGGTGGAAACGATTTTTTTAAATTGTTTCATCAAAAAAAAAAAAAGGAGCTGTCCAGATGACCTGACTGAAAATTGTTGGATTGTGTGCCTGGATTATTGAGCATGGACTTTTTTGGTTTTGAACCAGTTTGACATGACTGTCGATGAGGAAGTGGGCTGGCTCCAGAGGAGGGGGCGTGCCAAAGAGACCATCTTAGCACCAACATGGCTGGTTTGTTCCACTTTGGAGTAAGCTGTTTGGGGGAAGAATCAGCTTTGTGTTGTGTGTTTTCTTGACTGATGAAGACTTCTGGATGGAAGGTGAAAAGTTTCAGCACAAAAAAAAAGGAAACTGTCCAGATGACCGGACTGAAAATTGTTGGATTGTATACCTGGATTATTGAGCATGGACTTTTTTTGTTTTTTTGAAACATTTTATGTATAAAAAAAATGCCTTTTTTTTAATCAGTGAAGATTTAAAAAAAAAAATGGTGAGGCTTTATCATGAAATCCTGTTTTTACTTTAATGACTTGATTAAATAATCTTTTAATTAAAGTAAACTAAGCTGAAAATTCATAAAACGACAAAAAATTGGATCTCTCAGGAATATTTGCCTCAAACGTGTTTAAAGAGCTACAGCCTTTAGTTCAACTTTATTCTAACCTACAGATATACAAATCACAAAACAATAATTAAACTATAAAGCAAAGTTAAAATAAAAAAACAATATGCATACAAGAAACAAAACCACACATCTAAATTGAACAATAAAATGCACAAGTGCAAATATATCAAATGATGAAGAAAACCTATACAATTTTAAATATAGATGTTTTTGTAGAATCTGGTTCATCAGATATTTAATGGTAAACTAACGTTCCTTAAAAGTTCATTAGCAGGATTTATATATATATGGTTTCATTTGATCAGTTTAATAATCTGTATTCTTTTTAATTTACCAGAAACTTCAAAATAAATTCTCATCCTGTACTGAAACCTGTTTCAGGGTCTTACCACTGTAATGTCCACACTTATGTGACATAAAGGGTGAGGATGCAGCTTCTTGTACTCAATCGTTTTTATTTTACTCTCTTATGTTCCGAGAGTACAGTACCCAGAATCCTTTGCGCACACATCCCTTAAAGTGACAGTACTTCTGTATTTACCATTCATTACATCTCCCCTCCTTAAAAGTAGATCTCTATATAACTACAGTAACTTATAGTTGTTGTTGTTTTTTCAATGCATATTTTTTTCTTCACAAACAATTTTCATAAATCAAATAGCTCACTAACAACAGAAATTTATTTTAACTGTAATTAACACTTTCCAGTTTATCATCTTCCTCCCTGAAAATGAATGAGAAAACACAGTCTCCTGTCAATCATGTAACCTGTGAGGGACCAGACTTAAATAAGGACAAAATTTGTTCAAAAATCAGCAAAAAATTCAATTTAATAGTTCCAAAAAAAATAGTTGAAGAATCAAATTTCAATGAAAAATAAATCAAATATACAGGTCCTTCTCAAAAAATTAGCATATTGTGATAAAGGTCATTATTTTCCATAACGTAATGATAAAAATGAAACTTTCATATATTTCAGATTCATTGCACACCAACTGAAATATTTCAGGTCTTTAATTGTTTTAATACTGATGATTATGGCATACAGCTCATGAAAACCCAAAATGCCTGTCTCAAAAAATTAGCATATCATGAAAAGTTTCTCTAAACAAGCTATTAACCTAACCATCTGAATCAACGACGTAACTCTAAACACCTGCAAAAGATTCCTGAGGCTTTTAAAAACTCCCAGCCTTGTTCATTACTCAAAACCGCAATCATGGGTAAGACTGCCGACCTGACTGCTGTCCAGAAGGCCATCATTGACACCCTCAAGCAAGAGGGTAAGACTCAGAAAGAAATTGCTGAACGAATAGGCTGTTCCCAGAGTGCTGTATCAAGGCACCTCAGTGGGAAGTCTGTGGGAAGGGAAAAGTGTGGCAGAAAACGCTGCACAACGAGAAGAGGTGACCGGACCCTGAGGAGGATTGTGGAGAAGGGCCGATTCCAGACCTTGGAGGACCTGCGGAAGCAGTGGACTGAGTCTGGAGTAGAAACATCCAGAGCCACCGTGCACAGGCGTGTGCAGGAAATGGGCTAAAGGTGCCGCATTCCCCAGGTCAAGCCACTTTTGAACCAGAAACAGTGGCAGAAGCGCCTGACCTGGGCTACAGAGAAGCAGCACTGGACTGTTGCTCAGTGGTCCAAAGTACTTTTTTTGGATGAAAGCAAAGTTTGCACGTCATTTGGAAATCAAGGTGCCAGAGTCTGGAGGAAGACTGGGGAGAAGGAAATGCCAAAATGCCAGAAGTCCAGTGTGAAGCACCCACAGTCAGTGATGGTCTGGGGTGCCATGTCAGCTGCTGGTGTTGGTCCACTGTGTTTTATCAAGGGCAGGGTCAATGCAGCTAGCTGTCAGGAGATTTTGGAGCACTTCATGCTTCCATCTGCTGAAAAGCTTTATGGAGATGAAGATTTCATTTTTCAGCACGACCTGGCACCTGCTCACAGTGCCAAAACCACTGGTAAATGGTTTACTGACCATGGTATTACTGTGCTCAATTGGCCTGCCAACTCTCCTGACCTGAACCCCATAGAGAACCTGTGGGATATTGTGAAGAGAAAGTTGAGAGACGCAAGACCCAACACTCTGGATGAGCTTAAGGCCGCTATTGAAGCATCCTGAGCCTCCATAACACCTCAGCAGTGCCACAGGCTGATTGCCTCCATGCCACGCCGCATTGAAGCAGTCATTCATGCAAAAGGATTCCCGACCAAGTATTGAGTGCATAACTGAACATGATTATTTGAAGGTTGGTGTTTTTTGTATTAAAAACACTTGTCTTTCATTGGTGGGATGAAATATGCTAATTTTTTGGGACAGGCATTTTGGGTTTTCATGAGCTGTATGCCATAATCATCAGTATTAAAACAATTAAAGACCTGAAATATTTCAGTTGGTGTGCAATGAATCTGAAATATATGAAAGTTTCATTTTTATCATTACATTATGGAAAATAATGACCTTTATCATAATATGCTAATTTTTTGAGAAGGACCTGTAAATAACAAATTTGTGCCCAACTTAAATGAGGTCAACTGAAGTTACCTCAATCTGCCACATGAGGGAGGCACAACTGAAATAAGGGACAAAAACTACAAAATTAGCTAAAACAGCATTTGAAACAAATAAAGCAAAACTAACTTTAACTTAGCGCAAATAAGTGAATACTAAAGTGACAAATTTACCAAATAAAGCTACATTTAACAAGTTCCCCCTCCCCTCGGTCTTTTAGAAAAAGTGGCATGTTCCAGGCTTCCTCCTCCAGCTGATCTGTATTTGCAGCACCTCAAAACAAAAGAACAAGTGTTAGTAAACCATTCAGACAAATATTAACTAAACTGTGCACCCATCAGAAAATATGTCTAAAGTTCCTTAAACTTAAACATGATGTAATCTGTAACCAATAATGTAAATTAAATAAATACTAACACGATTTGGTGATGGTAGAAGCATCCACCACATAACCCATTAACAAAAGTAAAGTCAAAGTAAATAAAGTCACAACTCATGCAGTCGGTGCATATAAACCCGTACTGACAAAAACGATCTCATAGCAGAAAGAAAATCTGCTCTCTCATGTCCAACCTTCTAAATGCAGTCGTTTACAGGTTAAGTTTAGCTGGTGGTTTATTCACTCTGCCAGAGCGAGTGACTCTGGACCCTTCAGTAAAAGTGTCCTGTGTGACAGAACCCGGTGTCACTGATTCTTCTGTCCACCCCTTGTCCTCCATCAAAGAGGTCTTATCAGGACCACTGTAGGCAGACGTGAGGTTGGTGGGAGTTGCCAGCAGATGGTGTCTGTTCCTTCTGTATCGCTCCCCTTGTGCTGTCTCCACATTGTAAGGTCTGGGTGTGGAGCTTGTGCCTTGGGCTACAGCAGGGGCTATCCACTGTTTCTGTCTATCCAGTTTTATGAGTACAGAGCCTCCTGGGCTCAATGTCGCACTCCATTGCGGCGATTGTAAAAGTAGGCCTTTTTTTGTTTGGCTGTGTTATTGTTTTGCTGAAATTTATCCATGTCAGGCCAACCAGGGTTTAGATTGTCCTGCAGAGTGGGCAGAGTCATCCTGATTTCCCTGACCATTTGTTTTTCTTGGTTTCTACTTTTTGGTGTCCTGTTATGTAATCTGTTGCTGTGTGCTTGTTCTGTTTGTCCCTGTACAGCACTTTGGTGTGCTTTGTCACTGTTTAAATTGCTTTATAAATAAATTGGTATGGTATGGTATTAACAGTTCAGCTGGATGGGCTCCTGTAGAAGTGTTGGTTGTGGCTCTATATGTCATCAGAGCGTGGAGGGGGTCATCCTGGCGTAGAATGCTCTTTGCAATCTGAACAGCCCTCTCCGCATGACCGTTACTTTGGGAAAGTGGGGGCTTGATGTAACATAAATAAAGTTGTATGCCCTACTAAACTCCCTCATCTCTGTAGAAGCCAACTGTGGACCATTATCGCTCACTAACACATCTGGAATGCCATAACATGCTAAAGTAACTTTAAGCCTGGCAACAACTTGGCTGCTCGTAGTGGTAGGTAGGTGTAAAACCTCCAAAAATCTAGAAAAGTAATCTGATATAACCAAGTAGGTCTGCTTCTTAAATTCACATAGGTCTACTGTTACTTTCTGTCATGGCCTAGATGGTAGCTCGGTTGGAAGTAAAGGCTCTTTCCCATGTGTATTCCTGTTCTCTACACAAAATGAGCATTGTTGCCCTTTGGTAATGATGTCATGTCTCATTCTGGGCCACCAAACTGGCTGAGGTGCCCTTTCTCTACACTTGCTTAAACTTTGGTGCCCTTCGTGAATCCTCTCTAGAACCACCTCTCTCATGCTCGCAGGGATAACAATGCAGTTCCCTCTCACAACTAACCCGTCTACTTCAGACAGCTCTCCTCTGACCTGGTAAAAATCCCTCACTGACTCTGGGACTTTATCAATGTACTCAGGCTAACCTGACCTAATGAAGTTGCACACAGTCTGGAGCTGTGGATCACTAGCTGTACTGTGTTTTATCTCAGTGATTCTCTGTGGCGAGGCTGGCATCTGACTAATAACTGAATCTATGTGCACTGCCACATCATCTTGTAAAACTGTCATTGTAGCACTGCTCTGGACCTGTGGAATGAGCATCTGCCTACTAAGGTTCTGCTTGGTGCATATTCAGCTACTATACTAAACCTCATAAGCCTCATCAACAGTCTCTGGCATCTCGCTGAAACGTTGTCCAAGTCTTTACTGTTCATAAGGGGCACTAGGGGTTTATGGTCAGTAATCGCAGTCTGAAGTTATTGAGTCCAAACAGGTATTTGTCAAACCTTTCACATGCCTAGATGCTGGCTAGACACTCTTTTTCAATTTACGCGTACCTTGTCTTGGCTTCACTCAGCCATCTGGCTGCGTAGGCTACGGGTTTCCACTGGTCCTCATGTAGCTGGAGGACAGCACCCAGTCCGTTGCTGCTAGCATTGGCTGACACGGCTGTTGGTTTGTTGACGTTGTAGAAAGCTAAAACCGGGGCTGCCACCAGCAGGGCTTTGAGCTTTTGAAAAGCCTCTTGTTGTGAGTGCTCCCACAACTGCTCTGTGTTCTTTTTCAGCAGTGCGTAGAGTGGCTCACTCACCGTGGATAACTCTGGAGCATACTTAGCCAAATACTTCACCATCCCAAGAAATATTTTCAGTTCAGTGATGCTGTTTGGCTGAGGAAAGTTCTCGATGCCTGTCACCTTCTCTGGGTCTGGTCAGAAACCTGCCTCATTGATAAGATAACCCAGAAAACAAACCTGGTCTTGTCTGAACTTACACTTGCATTTATTTAGTTTGAGACCTGCTGCCTCAATGACATTCAGGGCTTTGTCTAAGCGCTGATCATGGATCTCCTCTGTTTGTCCATGAATAAGGATGTCGTCCATATACACTTCTGTCCCTTCTGGTCCTTCCAGAGTCTCTGCCATCTTCCTTTGGAAAATCTCTGGCACACTTGTGATCCCGAATAGGAGGTGTCGGAAAGCATACCTCCCAAACGGGGTGATGAAAGTGGTGAGCTTTCTACTAGGGATGCATGATCCACTTTTTTACTTCAGATCCGATCCCGATACCTAAATCTAAATATCGGCCGATAACGATCCAGTTCCGATATTATGATCATCATTGATTTTATATGAGGCTGTAATAATCTGCTCTCAAGTACAATTTGTACAAATATATGCGTGCATGTCCAAAAAGGCAACTTGAGGTAAGTTGTATTAATGTTGGATAAGTTTTAAAGTTAGAATTAAATTCTGCTGACACAAAACATGTTTTTTTTTATTCCTAGTTTTAAAGTGGATATTAAAGTGATTAATTTAAGTGATTGTTTAAAGTTATTTTATATTTTTTTTAAATAAGGGGCAGATATAAGATTTTTTTTCTTCTTTCTGCACTCTTTTCATTCAATGTTTTCTTTTTGATTTTTTTTTGTTTCATTTAAATGAATGAATAAATGAATTAAATTAAATGTTAATGGCTTCAAACATCTGCTAAGTTCATGGCATAAACCAACACAGACATATTCCTGTTTTTAGTATTTTACATCACTTTATAATGTAGCTTTTTATGTTTTTAATATATAAAATTTTCAAATCACTTTTTTTTTATGATTGTCTACTGTTGTACTGATAAATATCTCCTGGAGGGTAAACTGTATCTTGGCTGCAAGTATCAAGCTGAGAAATCCTTCATTTTCTACAACTGATAGTGGTTGGTCATTAATTATGATGAAGTTTAGCAACTTCTCTGTAAACATTTGAGCTCTGTGGTTTCAGCGATGTCTTCTTCTTGTTCAATCTGAAGCAGGCAGCCTGATATGGGGCAGCCACGCTCAAGTCTGTCCCTCCTCAGAAACGAGCAGATTGAGCGGGGCAGATTGGACGCGGTTGGCCAGGGTCAAGTCGCCTGTTGTGGGTTGAGCAAAGAGCAGCACCCCGCTGAAGCCACGGAGCTCGAATGTCCATCTTAAAACTAACTTTACCGCGGTTTATTGTGGTGCTATGGCTCTGCAGACATTGCACGATGCTGTCTTGTTTTGTGGTGTTTCTAGTGTAAAATACTTCCACACAGCGGACATGTTTAGATGAAAAGTTTGTTAGCTGTTAGCCACAGTGCTGCTAACTCAATCCTCACGTAGTAGCTGGTTGCAAACTATGAAATGGATTTCCTGAATGTGAAGCGGGTCTTATTACTCTGGGTTCATGAGATACGCCGCCATTCAGGAAATCCATTCCATAGTTTGAAGCCAACATGCATCATGGATCGGAAATATCGGCAGGTGGATCGGAAAAATCCGATACGTAAATTATGCTGGTATCGGAGGCCCATACCGATACTGGATCGGATCGACCCCATCCCTACTTTCTACCGTCCTCATGCAATGGCACTTGATAGAACCCACTAGCTACATCCATTGTAGTAAATACTTTTGACCCGACAAGTCTAGGTAGTATTTCCTTGACAGTTGGCAGCATGTACTTTTCACGTTTTACTGCTCTGTTAAGCCTCCGGAGGTTGGCACAGCATCGAACCTCCTGCTTGTTGGATTTGAGAACAGGCACCATGGCTGCACACCACTCAGTTGGCCGAGTCATCTTTTCTATATCTTCAGTTTCCATCCGATGCAGCACTTTCTTTACAAGAGGGACGAGTGGAAGGGGTATCCCCCTCACTGTGTGCAGAGCATATGGCTGGGCGTCGTCCTGTAGGACTTTTCTCACTGACTCTGTATTCAGTAGTCCTCCTGACCTGAAAACGCCAGTGAGCTCATCCACTCTTTTCACGAGGCCCATGTGTACAGCTTCATGACAACCAAGAAGACAGCTGTCATTTCCTCTAATAACATATACTTTAAATGAGTACTCCTTCTCTTTGTACTTTATCATAGCCTGAAACAACCCCATGTAGCTGAGGTCCCCTCCTGGGATAACTAAGCTGGTGACTGGTGGCTCAAGCTCGATTTTGGGCTTCGTCGTTTTAAATGTCTTTAATAAATGTGGCATCTACACCAGTATCTATTTTAGAAGTTAATGGGATGCTACTCGCATCCAAAGTTACTGAGCAGTCTTCCTGGCTGCTGGTCTTTCCACTAATTTCACCCAGAAAATAAGGCTGCGCTGCATCACCTCCTCTCTGAAATTTCTCTCACTTGTTTTGAGTGACACGAATGCTCCCAGTGTCCCTGCTTGTGACACTTATTACACTTGCTCTTGAGTGTGGGGCATTTTTTTATATCTGGGTGCTTGGGTCTACCACATCTCCCGCAGCTCTTTGATTTCTGGGCTGCTTGGTAGTGACTGCCAGCCTGCCACTGTCTCTGTCATCCACCTCTTTCTGCCTGTGGGCCGCTGTGACGACATAGCACATTTACGTGAGCCTCGTGCCAGTTAGACTGAAGGCTGACTTGCTTAGTAACCTTCTGCCTGCTGCACGTGTTAAATAACTTTGTTTAATGTTAGGTCTGCTTTAAGTTGAAACCTATGGGACAGTTCTTTATCCTTGATGCCCACAACTAGGCGGTCTCTGATGTACTCGTCACGCTTGTCCTCAAACTCGCAGTGCTCCGCTAACTCGTACAGCACTCATATACGGCTCCGCCGTCTCCCCCTGCAGCTGGCTACGCTGATAAAAGCATGCTCACTTGTGTATAACATTGCGGAGATGAATGAAGTAATCATCAAAATTTTAAGACGCCGTCATAGTTTTTCTTTTCTTCTTCCTTAGCAAAGTTGAACTAGCTAAATATCTTATCAGCTTCGCTCCCCATAGAGTAAATGAGAGAACTCACTTGTGTTTCTCCGTTTTCCTTATTTAACTTTGTTTCTAACCAGTAACGCAAAAATCTCTGTTTCCACTCCGGCTATTCAACAGGACAGTCAAACTTGAATTCACTCGGTGGGTTAAACTTCGCCATGACAAAAGTTGTCCTTTAGGCAAAAGAAACGTCATCTTCTGACGCCATAAAGGATGAGGATGCAGCTTCTTGTGCTCAGACATCTTTATTTTACTCTCTTACATTCCAACGACGACAGTACAGTAGTACCCAGAATTCTTTGCACACACATCTCGTAAAGTGACAGTACTTTAGTATTTACCATTCATTACAACCACCAGCATTACCGCCACCAGCTGGTAAGGCACGTGGCATCAATATTTGAACTCTGAACCCACCCACTGTTATGGAGTGTAATGGAAAACCAGGTGTCCCATGCTGTAGTGGCACTGGATCCAGGACAGTGGCCCCATACTGAGAGATTGTTTTGACCGAACAGACTAGCAGGTTTTCAGAAAAGCTGCTGAAAATGGAGGATCGCTTGATCTGGACCAATACACATCCTCAGTTCTGGGTTACATTAGTACATGTACTGAAACGTCTCCACTATCAGATATGTTAAAAGCTACCCAAACAGAAAACCTTGGCTGAATGCAGAGGTGCGCACCCTGCTGGAAGCCACGAACACTGCCTTCAGGTCTGGAAATTCAGAGGAGCTGAGTAGGACAAGGAAAGAGCTGGTTGCTGGTATTAAGAAGGCCAAGGGCACATATGCACAGAGGATTGAGGGTCAATTCATCTCACAAGGCCCTCGGAGCATGTGGAGGGGCATTAAGTGCATAACAGATTATAAAGGACGAATTGAACAATGCCCCAAAGACTCATCTTTGCCTGATGCCCTCAACAAGTTCTATGCACGCTTTGAAGACCCGAACAGACCACCCAGCACCAGACTCACCTCACCACCGGATGAAGAGCATCTCAGCGTGACCTCAGCCGAAGTAAGGAGTACTTTCAGGAGGATTAATCCATACAAAGCAACTGGCCCAGACAGCATCCCCGGAAAAATGTTGAAGGAATGCGCCAATCAGCTCTGCATGGTGCTGGCAGACATCTTTAACACCTCACTTACCCTGGAGACAGTTTCCACCTGCCTGAAGACTGCCACCAACATTCCAGTTCCTAAAATCTCTACAGTGACTGGTCTGAATGACTATCGACCAGTGGCCCTCACCCCGATAGTCGCTAAATGCTTCAAAAAACTGGTCATGACTCACATCAAAATAACCATCAACATGAACAAGGACCCTCATCCGTATGCATACCGTGAGAACCGATCAACAGAGGATGCCATCTCCTCTGTGGTCCACACTGCGCTCAACCACCTGGAGCAGAAAAACTCTTATGTCTGTATGCTGTTTGTGGACTTCACATCTGCCTTCAACATCATGATCCCCCAAACCCTGATGGACAAACTATCCACATTAGGACTTAGCCCCTCCATTTGCAATTGGGTACTAGACTTCTTAACAAACAGACCACAGTTAGTGAGGATCCACAACTTATCCTCCTCCACCATAACCCTCAGCACTGGCTCTCCTCAGGGATGTGTGTTGAGCCCCCTTCTGTTTACTCTGCTCTCGTATGATTGTGCAGCTACCCATCCAGGCTGTCTCATTATAAAGTTTGCAGATGATACAGCGGTGGTGGGATGCATCACAAACAATGATGAGTCCAGCTACAGGCAAGAGGTGGAACACCTGGAGAGCTGGTGCAAAGAGAAAAACCTTCATATCAATGTGAAGAAGACAAAGGAGATGATTGTGGACTTCAGAAGGAACAAAAACATCTACACCCCCTGAACATAAGAGGACCTGTGGTGGAAATGGTCTCCAGCTACACGTACTTGGGTGTACACATGAATGACAACCTCAGCTGGAGCAACAACACCACCAGCCTGATCAAGAAAGCTCATCAGAGACTGTACTTCCTCAGGCGGCTGAGACGAGCTGGTCTGGGAAGCTCAGTCCTCACCTCCTTCTACAGGTGTGCAGTGGAGAGCATCCTGTGCTTGAGCATCAATGTGTGGCATGGAGGCTGCACAGCTGCAGAAAGAAAAGCTTTGCAGAGAGTGGTGAAGGCTGCACAGAAGACTGTCGGAGTCAGTCATCCCACCATCACAGACATCTACACCTCCAGATGCAGGAAGAGGGCCACCTGCATCATGAAGGACCTCACTCACCCAGCACACACACTTTTTGCCCCACTCCTCTCAGGAAGGAGGTTGAGGAGCATTAAGTGTAGAACCACTAGACTGAGGAACAGCTTCTACCCTGAGGCTGTTAGACTCATGAATCTCTAACTAGAATAATCACTGTGAAAAACCATATCATGTTGCTGCTGATCTGTTTCATGTTGCTGCTGATCTGTTTCATTGTTGATGTGTTCATGTGTGCACATCTGCTCACAGACTCATGTTCATGTTTGTGCTGATGTTCAATGTTTTATGTTATGAGTGCTTAGTGTATATTTAGTTGATGTTTTTCTTAGTTCATATCTTAGATGTCATTACTGTTTTTATTTTACATTTTATTGTTGGATGTAACTGGGACCCTGTGTACATAATTTCGCTCCACCACATGAGGTGTGAATGACAATAAAGAATCTCTGATACCCTGACTCTGACTAATGGAAAAGAGGCATTAGTTAGTTTGTGTTAGACTATTTGGTAGAGTAACCATGAGTGAGGGAGGTAGTTGTCATGAAGACCTATGGGGTTCACTCTGTCTGTGTGTTGAACAGAAAGATAAAGTCTATGAAACTCCATCTGGTGGTTGATTCTTGAACCACAACAAGAGCTGCACGTCTCTCTCAGTAGCTGTGTGCTGACACTCGTTACAACATGACCACCTGCAACTTATACACAGGCGCAGCTTATTTTTGTACAAAATTGTTTTTTATTTTTTATTTAGTGTGCACAGCTTATACTCAGGTGCACTCTGTAATCCGGAAATTATGATAGTTTCTTAGTTTTTTTTCTTCCATCTGTCTTGTAGGTGTCTCAGGAGGTGAACTCCCAGAGGAGGAAGCAGCAGTGGAGGCATCTGGAAAAGCGGGTCTCTTTCTGGAAGAAATGTCACAAGCAGCTGGAGGCAGATGGTATTGATCCACATTTAGCCTCTCAGTTCTTCCTGTCTCAGAGCGAGTGTGGGACCACCGACCCCCCTGCTGGTGCCGAGGCTCAGACAAAGCTTCTTGACATCCTGGAGCGCAGCTTGTTGCTGCAGCTCACGGCTCACTGGCTGTCTCAGCTCAGCCCATTTCCTCTGGACGAACTGGAGAAGCTAGAAAAGAACCTGTGGCTCAACCGCATCCACAAAGACCTCCTGACTGCTGCAATGGAACAAGAGAGCATGTTCAACCTGCCACCAGCTGTCTCACCTGAAACCAACGCCTACCAGGAAGTCCTGAGGGACTTCTCCTTCTCTAACATCACAGAGCTGAACACAGACAGGTTCCTGAGCCTGGAGGGACTCCCGGATCCCTCAGAGGAGCAACAGATCGAGTCAGAGCTAAGTGTTGAAGAAAGAAGAGTCCTCACAGCTCTTGTTGATCAGTTACTGGATGAAGGCAGGATCCATGAAGCCAGCCGGGTTTGCTGGTATTTCTCCATGACCCACCCAGATGTGTGGGTGGTGCTGCATTGCCACTCCTTGGCATGTGGACACCTGAGACCTGAACCACAAGAGGAGCCTTCAGAAATAATGGAAGGACAGAACATGCCCTCATGTGAGCTTCCTGCAGCTTCTATACTGCTGCCTTCTCCAGCAGCTGTCTTATGTCTTCCTCTTCTCTCCTCCTCCAGCCTTCTCACATAGCAGCCTGTCGTCATTCGTGATGCAGCTTCCTGAAGACACGACCTCTGTCCAGCTGCAGAGACTGAAGGCTCGGTGTCACCATGGAAACAACTACTGCAAACAGGTCTTGAGCCTCTACCAGCTCTCCCAGGTACACCGCTGCTGCCTCTGAAGACCAGGGTTTGACCAAGTTAGATCACATCCTCACAATCAGAGTCATTGCAACAATAGGTCACACTGATGCCCATGTCCAGCTATCACTGTGCGAGAGGCGGGGACACCCTGGACAGGTCTCCAGTCCATCACAGGGACACCTGGACAGGTCTCAGTCCATCACAGGGACACTTGGACACGTCTCCTGTCAGTTCAATTCAAAACAGTTTATTTATATAACACCAAATCACAACAAAGTTGTCTCAGGGCACTTTACATGAACATTCACATAAAAGCCAATTAGTAAAGTTCTCTATCTAAGGAATCCAGCAGACAAGTTGAATATTGACTTCGTTGCAGTCTCCCATCCTGAGCAAGCACAGTGGCAACAGTGGAAAGAAAAAACTCTCTTTTTAAAGAAAGGAAGAAACCTCCAGCAGAACCAGGCTCAGGACAAGCGGCCATCTGCTTTGACCGGCTGGTTGAGAGGACAGGAAGGAGAGACAGACGAACACAGACTGGTAGGTCCAGATATAAGTCCAGGTCCAGATATTAGGTCCAGGTGTACCTGAAATACAAAAAAAAATACTTGTTAAGGATAGAAAAAATAATTACAAATACAAAACAGGTTGAGCAGAGTAAGTAAAGACAGTAGCAGAGTGAAAAGTGTGGTCAGTTTGTCCTCCAGCAGTCTAAGCCTATAGCAGCATAACTAAGGGACAGCTCAGGAAACCCAAGCTGACCCTAACTATAGGATTTAGCAAAGAGGAAAGTCTTAAGCCTAGTTTTAAAACTGGATAATGTGTCAGCCTCACGGACAGAGATTGGAAGTTGGTTCCACAAGAGAGGAGCCTGAGAACTGAAAGATCTGCCTCTCATTCTGTTTTTGTAAATTCTAGGAACCACAAGTAAACCTACAGTCTGAGAGCGAAGTGCTCTGTTAAGATAATATGGAACAATAAGATTTGTAATATAAGATGGAGTCAGGTTGTTGAGAGCTTTGTAGGCTAGAAGTAAGATTTTGAATTAATTTCTGGATTTGACAGGGAGCCAGTGGAGAGAAACTAAAACTGGAGAGATATGATCTCTCCCACTAACTCGAGTTAAGACTCTGGCAGCAGCATTTTGGATCAACTGAAGACGTTTTAATGAAGTATTTGGACATCCAGATAATAAACCATTGCAATAGTCCAGTCTAGACGTGACAAATGCATGGACCAGTTTTTCTGCATCATTTTTAGATGAGATGTTTCTAATTTTAGTGATATTATGCAGGTGGAAGAAGGTGGTTCTAGTGACTTTTTTAATGTGGGGGATAAAAGACATGTCCTGATCAAAAATAACACCAAGATTTTTAACATTGGAGCTGGAGGACAGATTAATGCCATCTAAGGAGGGAGAAAGACTGAAAAATTAATTCCTAAGGTGCTCAGTCCAAAAACCAAAACCTCAGTCTTGTCTGTGTTCAAAAGGAGAAAATTAAGGTTCATCCAGGTTCTATTTCGTATAAGCTTCGCCCTTTAAGGCTGTCGCTGATGGGTTTATCCCGATATGCTAAGCATTGCACTGAAAAATTTAGTCCACGCCCACCTGCTGTGTGGGCCCCACACGGTCCGTATAAATTACGTTAAGAGCGGGAAATCGGCTCCCATTTTTTCTTCAGCAAGCTAATAGCACTGTCAGAAGAACGAAGAAGGAAAGTTGTGTAGATGACCAACCTTTGTTAAGAATGCTTGGCCCGGCACGTCGACCTCTGGTCGTCCGGTGAGCTCTCCTCCCCGAGGAGAAGCTGACGAGCAGTCTTGTTTCAAGGTAAGCACCGAGGATTATTTCTCAGTGACAGGTCACTACACGCTGGACAACACCATCTTGTAATTTTCCTCTTATCGCCGACCTTCGGAGCGAGTCGGATGGTTCCTCTGGGACAGGCGGCGCTCAGCTGCAGCCCCCCGCTGCTCATTCCCTCCTGGAGAGCGTAGTGTCGGTGGAGGGGGGCTGAGCGAATGCTCACCTCATCCCACCTCGTTTCGCATCTGCGATCACACCGCTCCCGGCCGACAGCGCCCTTTGGGGTTGCCTGGCGTAACCCAGGAGGCGGCTGACATGAAGGGACCCTCTTTTATGTCCCACGCCTTTTCCCGCCAGTTCAGATGATCCGGCGGGAAGGTTGTTTTTACTAGGTTCCATTCCGGCTCACCGTCTTGATCCATCTGGCCTCGTTTTCCCAACAGGACGTCCTACGGGCGAGGCCACAGCCGGTTTTTCCTGGTAGATTGGGGGGGGGGGGGGGGGTCTCTGAGCAGAAAGTCCCTCAGTGCCCCCTGGAGCCGAGCCTGACGGAGGCTTCATTGGAGCAAGATGTTCCAGGTGGACCAGCGTCCCGTGCCTCCGGTTAGCGTAACTGAGACTGTGACTCTGCTCTCCAACTGAGCTCACCAGCATGCGCTCCAGACGGCCGCAGCGAGCAACACGTTACGCTGTTGGCGTACACGTTCAGAGGCGGGAAGAGACGGCGGGCTCTCTGACCTTCGGCTCGCTCCACTCTCGTAGCGGCTGCTTGCTAACGATGCTGTTGGCCCCTGCAGTACGCTCCGTCTACAGGGCAGCTGACGTCATCATCAACCGGTGCGCCTCTTTTGCTGTCTGCCGCCCCGCATCGCAGCCAGAGAACGAGGTCCCAGAGGTTCTCCTGGCTCGTCACTCCATCTTCCTCTCAGGAGAGCTGCAGAAGCTTTTGTTGGAAGGCCTTTTTTCATCAGCGAGAGAACATTTCAAGATGCTCCATGGTTGCACAATGCCTCCCCATCTCTGTTACGCCAGCCCCTCCTGTCAGACGTCCCCGGCATCCGGAAGTTAATTTTTTTTCCCGGATTTCGCCAACAGGGGGCCCTCTAGGACAACAAACAGAGCTCAAGGGAGGATAACCAGGTGTCGGTTTGCTAGAGGTGTGTTGATGACATGATGTGAAATAAACATCATTTTATGATGAAGTGTCTTTTAGCCAGGCTGTCAGCACGGATGATCTGACAAGCGGCCCCATCACACACACTCATCACGAATGAGCCTTTTAAGGTTGTTTTCATTCACTGCCAGCGGTGCCAACACGCGCTCCCGCGGCATGAAAGCACGCACACAGCTCTCAGCGCCCGCCGTTCACGTCAACGTTAACGTGAGACCACGGTACGAGCCCAGTAACGTATCTCGCTCTCGGCAGGAGCGACACGCGTTTTCATCGCAGTGGTGTCAAACGCGCGCTCCTGCGACGTCAACAGTTTCACAAGCCTCACAGTGGCTCTGCACCTTCATCCTCGAAGAAGGTTTTCTGAATTAATACTGCAGCTCGTGGAATCACTCAAAAGCTCACGTGATTCGCAGCCAAGAATGAACATGTTTCTACAGACCGAGCCCAGTGGTAACCTCGCCCCACCAATGCCGCGCGCTGCTTCCTGACCACACCAGCGTCAAAAGCGCGCTCCCGCGGCAATCCTGGCTTAAGGCATCGCATGAATGAGGGCGCGCACACACGACTCTTCAGGGCACGTCGGCTCATATGTGCACCCGCTTCCTGAGCGGTTACACGGATCAGCTGCACACAACGTGAGCACAACACATGAGCTGCGTCCCGCAGCATCAGCAAACGCACAACGATGTGCATGCTCGGGGGTGCGCGTGTTTTCTTTCTCCTTGAGCGCGCACCAGCTCACATCAGCATGCATGTGAGTTTCACAGCATAAACGCGTGCCCTGCTTTATAACTTTATAAACAAATGGCAATGAGCGCGCACTCCAGACGGATAGGCAAACCGTTTTTTCATTCGGGGATTCACGCTGCAGTACAGCTCAAACCCCGGTGCAGAGGAACTCTAATGACGTTTTCTGTCATTTCTGAACAGATCTCGTCCCCTCTCGCAGAAGCTCAGGAAATTCTGATTAAAATGTAATTTTCCAGAGTCTCAGAAGGAGAGGAAAACGCAGGGTTCCTCTCTCAACACTCCCTGGTCCCAACGAACTGGAAAGATGAGATTTATTCTAGATTTCTCAATTTTGAACTGTGAGAAACAACACTCCATTAATGTGCCCGAGCCGCTCTGCAGCCGCCGCACAGATCAGGGAAGAGAATTCTGCTTATCTGGACATCTGCTGCTGCTGAGCAGTCTGTACAGACAGGTGGCAGCAGTGCAACTCACGTGAACCGGTTGAGTGATATCAGCTGTTTTCTGTCAGCAGACCTACGTCACACACGTGAGACTTCACAGAGGCACACACATTTAACGAGCTGTGGGGACGCTGTGGTTCTCCACACCGCAGCTCATTTAAATGTTTTTGGAGTGTCGCACGGGGTTTTTTGAATGTGATTCAACACTTGCTTTTGAGCTGCTAATCATCAGAATTTTTGATTCACACAGACAGCAAGTAACTGTTGCATACATAATTGGCAGGAGATATATGCACTCAACCCATGTACCACATTGTGAGACAGATGCTGTGTGGGGCACACCCAATCTGCTCTCCATTGGAGTGGGGTGGACGTGTCTGCTCACAGCCTGTGGTCATAATGCTTCTTCACCTCCCTCTCTCCCTCTGATATCATGGTTTTCTGAACCAAGCTCAGGAGGAGGGACTGACAGCTCCTCTGTCTCAAGTGCATGAACGCATCATGGTTCCCAGGCCTACGACACTTGTTATCGGGGCGCTCGTGGAACCTGCCGTGGAGGGAGGACGCTCTCCTCCAGGCGGGAGGAGCGATCAGGAGTTAATCAGAATAGGCCAGCACCTGTGGTCTGGCCGCTGTGCGGATCTTTTTGAGAGGATGGATCTCTCTCAAGATGTAGTGCGTACGATTCAGGATTCACATGCTGCAACCACCACAGCGCTGTTAACATCAAGTGGTCAGTTTTTCAGTGCTGCTGAACAGAGAGGTGTAGAGGCCATTTCATGTTCACTAGGTGGTGTGCCGTCCTTTCTGCAGCAGCTGATGGACAGATAGCTGGCGTTCATCTCATGTAAACGTTCACTGCGGCCATCTCTTCCTGTCACGAAATTTTCGAGACAGAACAGTTTTAATCATCTGCTGATGAAACGTTTTGTAAAAGGTGTACAGAGAAGGCGTAGAGGCCACTTCATGTCCACTGGACGACATGCTGTCCTTTTCTGCAGCAGTCGATGGACAGAAATCTGGTGTCCAGCACGATTATCGTATGCTGCAGCCATGTTTTTCTTCTTGTCTCAAAGTTGTCGGAGACAGAACAACTTTAATCATCCTCTGACGGAGCATTTTGACTCAGATTGAAATAGCAGCTGTGGGCCTGTTTGTGACACGAGAAAACGCTCAGTGTCAATTATGGTTTTCTCTAAGCCCGCGAGATGAACCACCGCTGGGGTGGATGCGTTTGCCCTCAGCCCATGGCCCAAAATGCTTCTGTACGCGTTTTTCCTCCACCTCCTCTGATTTTACGGTTCTTGAACCGAGTTCAGGAGGAGGGATTGACAGCTGTCCTGGTGGCCCCCGAATGCGTGAGCGCACCATGGTTCCCAGTCCTGCAACGCCTGCTGTCGGGGCACCCGTGGAAACTGCCGTGGAGGGAGGACGCTCTCCTCCAGGCAGGAGGAGCGATCAGGAGTTACCCAGAAATAGGCTAGCACCTGTGGTCTGGCCGCTGAACAGATCCGCTTAGAGAGGATGGGTCTCCCACAGGATGTAGTGCGCACAATTCAGGTTTCACGTGCTGCATCTACCACAGCGCTGTACACATCAAAGCGGACAGCTTTTCAGCGCTGGTGTACAGAGAAGGTTGTAGAGGCCACCTCATGTCCATTAGGTGGCATGCTGTCCTTTCTGCAGCAGCTGATAGACAGGAATTTGACGTCCAGCACGATTAAAACGTACGCTGCAGCCATCTGTTCCTGCCACGAAGGGTTCGGAGACAGAACAGGTTTTAATCATCTGCTGATGAAGCATTTTCTAAAAGGTGTATAGAGACGCAAGCCTGTTTCACGCCCACTTGCTCCACAGTGGGATTTAACGCTGGTCCTGCAGGTCCTGATCAAAACTACATTTGACCCTCTGGATCAGGTTCCACTTAAATTCTTGTCTCTTTAAAACAGCTCTGCTGTTGGCTTTAACATCCGCTAAGAGAGTGAGTGATTTATCTGCCCTCTCTGTCGCTCCGTCATGTCTCAGAATTCAGACTGACGGTAGCTCAGCTGATTTAAGACCAAACCCAGCCTTTATGCCTTAAAACATCACGAGCTCTTTTAAATCAAGAGTGATATCGTTGGAGGGGTCCCCCCCCCACACACACACACGATCAGAAGAAGTAGCGTCTTTTCATCTTCTCTGTCCAGTGCGGGCGTTGACGTATTACATAGCGCGCACAGTTGCAATGCGTCAACATTTGTTCGTGCATTATAGAGATGCATCTGCAGGTCGCCCGTTATCCACCCAGCGCTTTTCCCACTGGCTGTGTGAGGCCATTTCTGAAGCTTACAGAGCATCAGATTTAGAGCCTCCTGTCAACCTCAGAGCACACTCCACCAGGGGTATCGCATCTTCGACTGCCTTGCATAATGGTATGACAATGCAGGACATTTTGCACTGCGGCCGCGTGGTCAACACCCTGCTCATTTATTCACTTTTATCTACGTGATGTGACGGCTCATTCCATGACACATTCTGTCCTTAGTGTTTTACAGAATGAAAATTGTTGTTTCATGGAACTCCGTTTAACTCACATCTGTCTGCATGCATTACAGTGTGAGATGTTGTTATCAATCACAAATTGTGATTGTGATTTTGATTCTGTTGTCACTAATCAGTTCACAACTATTGTTACCAATCAGTTAATTTGATTAATAATCAGCTCTCCTGTTATTATTAATCTGTTCATACTGTTCAGCCGTAAACCAGTTGGTTCATGGCTCTTTTCAGCATATTTTCCCTCCCTGTTGAAATTTTTCCAGGGCGTTCATGCATTCAGAACGCATAGTTACACAACATGCGTCTGTGCATGGCACACATAATTACGCAATGCATAATTACGCACATGGGGAGCTGAGTGACAAGACGTTTTTTGGGCAAGCTTCTGCTTCATACGGTGTTCAAATGGACCCAGTGAGGCGAGGACAACATCCACTTCGCCCTTAACCCATCAGCGACAGCCTTAAAGGGCGAAGCTTATACGATATAGAACGTTGGTTACGTACTGTAACCCCAGATTCTATGAGTATAAGCGTAGCCCTTTAAGCGTCGGGCCTCACTGGCTCCTAAATGGCTGAAGAAAAAGCTATTTTGGGAGCCGATTTCCCGCTCTTAACATAATTTATACGGACTGGGTGGGGCCCACACAGCAGGTGGGCGTGGACTAAATTTTTCAGTGCAATGCTTTGCATATCGGGATAAACCCATCAGCGACAGCCTTAAAGGGCTACGCTTAAACTCATAGAATCTGGGGTTACAGTACGTAACCAACGTTTTTATGTCTTTAAGACATGCTTGTAGTCTAAGTAGCTGATTGGATTCATTGGGTTTAATGGACAAATATAATTGTGTGTCATCAGCATAACAATGAAAATGTATCCCATGTTGTTTAATAACTTTACCTAATGGAAGCATATATAAAGTAAAGAGTATTGGCCCAAGCACTGAGCCCTGAGGAACTCCATGACTAACTTTGGTGTATGAAGAAGATTTATTATTTACATTTACAAACTGGAATCTATCAGATAGATATAATTTAAACCATTTTAGAGCCGTTTCTGTAATCTCAACATCATATTCAAGCCTCTGTAGTAAAATATTGTGATCAACTGTATCAAATGCAGCACTGAGGTCTAACAGGACCAGTAGAGACACAAGTCCATTGTCTGAGGCCATGAGAATATC
>NC_056507.1:48662244-48668149 GCF_014905685.2 Nematolebias whitei | reverse complement strand
ATTTAAATGGGCTCTACTTCCGGTTCATTTGAGAGCCTCTGATTGGTCGATGGACCCCAACAGAGGTGTGTTTTGTGATGTAAGGTGTTATTAAAAGTCAAGGAAAGAGATTAAGATTGTTTAAGAACAGACAGAAAGATTGTTGGAAAAACCAGACTTCGTGGCGTCGCTCCACCAAGTATCTTGCTGTAAAAGTTAAACATGACATTTCTTTTCAGTAAACTTCTTAGTTGACCGAACCTCGAACTTCGACACACTTACAAATTTGCTCACTTCAAAGTAGACGATCAAGAAATTGAATCATTACTCTGTAATGTACTCTAACTTGATTTCACCTTGAATTGAGGATTAAAAATCATTACTACTGTTTAAGTAAATAATAAATGAGTAGTTCACTTCAACATGTAAACATTGTTTGAACTAACACAATTTGATTATCAAAACATTTGTAAAATAGTAATGATCATAGAGAATTGTCTTTTTCCACTTGATTAATTCAAGAAAGAAAGTCTCAGGATGGGTCAAACTGTATTTCTGGATTCAAATCAATGAAATGACAGTTTCTGTCCATCTGGTCAGTTTTGACATCAGGCCTAGTCCACTACAGTAGTACTAAACAGAAACCTAGGGTTATTTTTATTCTCCTCTATTAAAGATGAGTAATATAAAGTTCTAGCTTTACGAAGAGCTTTTTATATGTTAGCAGAATATCTTTCCAAGTTAAATAAAATTCTTCAACATTAGTAGAGCGCCATTTTCTCTCCTGGTTTCTAGATGCTGCTTTAAAGTACGTAACTCAGAATTGAACCAAGGAGCCAGTTTCCTCTGATTGATTACTTTCTTTTTCAGTGGAGCAATTTTATCAAGTGAAGTTTGCATTGAAGTTGTAAGATGATCAACTAGATGATCTAAGTCTCTGTTCTCTGATGCATTACTCTACAAGACAGAGGAAAACATTGATGGAAGAGACTGTTTAAATTTGGTTACAGCGTTTTCTGATAAGCACCTGCTGAGATGAAATTTACTCTCAGTGACTGTGTAGTCATTTAATGTAAACTCAAAGGTTATTAAAAAATGGTCGGACAGAACAGGATTTTGAGGAACTATTACCAAGTCCTTAATCTCTATACCATAGGTCAGAACTAAATCAAGAGTGTGATGATAAGAATGAGTAGATGTGTGGACGTTTTGGGTAAAACCAAATGAGTCTATTAAATTATTAAAGGCTATGCTTAAACTATCACTCTCAACATCCACATGAATATTGAAATCACCCATTATGATGATTTTATCAGTATTTAATAGTAAGTCAGTTAATAATTCTGATAATTCAGACAAAAACTGAGAGTAAGCGCCTGGTGGACGATATATAACAACTAGTAAAAGTGGCTTTTCTGATTTCCATTTTGGATGAGAAAGACTGAGGGACAGCGATTCAAAAGAATCATAACTAATAACTGGTTTGGCATTAATCAATAACCCTGACTGAAAAATAGAAGCTACTCCTCCACCTCGGCCAGTTGTTCTAGGAACATGAACATTTAAATAATTAACAGGAGTGGATTCATTTATACCAACAAAATCCTCCTGTTGTAGCCAAGTTTCTGTCAGACACAATAAATCAATATGATGATCAGTTATCAGTTCATTCACTAACAGGGATTTAGAGGAAACAGATCTGATGTTCAATAATCCACATTTAATGATTTTATGATTTTGCTATGGTAAAGTAACTGTGTTTATTTTAATCAGATTTTTATGGTTTATATTTTTAGAGCTGATTTTTGGTTTATTTAATTTGAGCCGAGGGCGAGTTGACACTGTTTCAAGCAGCAGAGAGGTGAAGGACTACAACTCTGCTTCCTGGACTGGACCCTGGGTTGTCAATAATTTGGGGGATAAACAAAATCAGCCATATTTCTAGAAAGAAGAGCGGCTCCGTCCAAAGTGGGATAGATGCCATCTCTCCGCATCAGACCAGGTTTTCCCCAGAAAGAACTCCAGTTATCTATGTAGCCCACGTCGTTGTCAGAACACCACCTGGACACCCAGCAGTTAAACCACGACATAAGGCTAAACATGTCATCGCTGGTCAGGTTGGGGAAGGGGCCGGAGAAAACTACAGAGTCCGACATGGTTTTAGCAAAGTCACACACCGAAGCAACATTAATTTTAGTGACCTCCGATTGGCGTAACCGGGTGTCATTACCGCCAACGTGAATAACAATCTTACCATATTTAGCCTTAGCCTTAGTCAGCAGTTTCAAATAAGATTCAGTGTCGCCCGCTCTGGCCCCTAGAATGCATTTAACTATGGCCGCTGGAGTCCCTGAAGCTACGTTTTGGACTATGGAGCTTCCAATAACCAGGGTCTGCTTCTCAGTGGGTTTGTCACTGAGCGAGGAAAATCGATTAGAAACATGAATGGGTCGGTGGTGAACTGGGGGCTTAGCCTTAGCAATACGCTTGCTCCGGACCGTCACCCAGCCGGCCTTGGGTCCCGGCTGCTCGGGATCTGCTGGAGGACCGCTAACAGGAGCTAGCCTCTGTGGTTCCGCGCTGTCTAAAGGGACCTGGCTAGCTACTGGTTTTTCTACAGCGCGGAGCCGAGCTTCCAGTTCAGACAGCCTCTCCTCCAAAGCTACCATAAGACTACATTTGTTACATGTATCATTACCACTAAAGGAGGCAGAAGAGTAACTAAACATCTGACACATGGAGCAAGTGAAAACAGAGGAAGCAAGAAGAGAAGCAGCAGCCATGCTAAGCTAACACTAGCAAGAACTAGGTCTCAGAGTCCATCACAGGGACACCTGAACATGTCTCAGTCCATCACAGGGACACCCGGACATGTCTCCAGTCCATCACAGTGGCACCTGGACAGTTCTCCAGTCCATCATCAGGACACCTGGACAGGTCTCAGAGTCCATCACTGGGAAACCTGTACAGGTTTCACAGAGTCCATCACAGGGACACCTGAATAGGTCTCAGTCCATCACAGGGACACCTGGACAGGTCTCAGTCCATTAAAGAGATACCTGGACACGTCTCCAGTCCATCACAGGGACACCTGGACAGGTCTCCAGTAGAGGATGACACAGGAGTGGATTTTCACTCCTGTCCTGTCCTGTCCTGGTCCCACAGGAAAAATCCTGTCTTGTCCCAATCCTGGTCCAGAGTAAAAAATTGAATCCTGTCCTGTCCCACTCCTGGTAACATGACTCCTGCTCCTGTTTTTTTCTTTTCATTTAAATTCTTCACCCACTTTTCTGTCTCCCTGGCATGTAATTGACTACTGGAGTGTTGTCCTACACTGAATGTGTTGTTATTAGAATAGTGATGGTGTTGATGAGTTATTAGTAAGTTAAACTTGTTTTGTTGTCGAGTCTTGGACTTGACATGCTGTGCTAAGCGTGCCTGATCTGTACAGTCCAACACTTGCTGAAGTGTGGTCTGATCTAGACACATAGTTAGTTTCTGTTTAATGTGCTCTTCTTTGGCCTTCAAGGCTTCAATAGTAAAATTGGTCTGTCTCACCCGTTCATTCAGCAGCTGGGTCTGTGCCTTCTGAAGGATCTTGCTTGCCCGGTGCCCGCTGACCGATGATTTTAGTTCCAGGCTCTTGGGAATGATGCCACTTTGTCGACATCTGAGGTTGAATCGCAAGTGGTTCCTGTAGTCTGCCCTCTTCCTTGCTGTTTTCTCAAACTCTCTAACTAGTTTGAGGCAATCCTGGCCAAAGTGGTTCAAAATATCCTGATGCATGCTCAATAATCCAGGTAGAAAAATCCAAAAAAGTTCAAATCTGGTCCTCTGGACATTCAAAAAGAAAAAAAAAAAAAAAACAAAGCAAAAAAATATAGAAACGTTTCGTCTCTCATCCAAGAGACTTCCTCAGTCTGAGGTGCTGTATTCAAGTTCACACGAGAAGATGTAAAAAATGGCAAGTTGGCTTTCTTGGACTGTGAGGTCTCAGTCTCTGATAGAGGACAATTGCAAACCGAGGTGTACCGCAAACCCACCCACACAGACCAGTATTTGCAGTTTGACTCCCATCACCCTTTGGAGCACAAGTTAGGAGTCATCAGGACTCTGTATCACGGAGCAGACAGCGTCCCCACTAGCTCAGGAGCCAGGCAGAAGGAGAAATCCTACACAAAACAGGCTCTAGAGCAATGTGGATATCCTAACTGGGCCTTCCTGAAAGCAGAGAAGAAACCCAAACAGGACTCCAGTCAGCCATCAGGTGAAAAGGAGGAACCCAGACCCAGACCAGTGGTCATTCCGTATGTTGAGGGAGTATCAGAGAAAGTGAGACATTTATTTTCTAAACATAACGTCCCAGTGGCTTTTAAACCCCAAAATACATTGCGGCAAAGACTGGTTCATCCCAAAGATCCAGTCCCCCGGCACAAACCGAGTAATATTGTGTATGCTGTTCAGTGTCAGGAGGGCTGTGATCAGTCTTACATCGGGGAAACAAAACAGCCACTGGCCAAAAGGATGGCCCAGCACAGAAGATCAACATCATCAGGCCAGGATTCTGCGGTCTACACTCATCTCCAGGCCAGCGGTCACTCTTTCAAGGATGAAGATGTTCACATCCTGGACAGAGAGGAACGATGGTTTGAGAGAGGAGTAAAGGAGGCCATCTTTGTGAAAAGAAATCATCCATCATTAAACAGGGGTGGAGCCTCCGGGTTCAACTGTCCCCCTCTTACAATGCTGTGATTGCTCGTATCACTCAGCCCTCTGTGAATAGTAAACAGCCATCAGTGTGCTAATGATCCATTGTTAGGCTGATGGTCCTTCTTGAGCATGTGATCAGCTGGTTTTGGTTGTCAGCAGCAAACTGGTTGATCCACTCTGAGAAGGTGCTATTTAAGAGACTGAGCTGAAAACAGCACCTCAGACTGAGGAAGTCTCTTGGATGAGAGACGAAACGTTTCTATAATTTTTTTTTTTTTTTTTTTTTTTTAATGTCCAGAGGACCAGATTGAACTTTTTTGGATAATAGACAGACAGTTACTTCTTACCTGCGTTACAAACTATTTTCAGTTACTCTGTACCGCTTCGCTGCTCCTCCTACCCTCTCGGTGAAAAGCTACGGCTCAAACAGATGACTTCTGGGCAATGTAGTTCTTTTGACAACAAAGTCCATGCTCAATAGTTCTTTTGACTTGTTTTAAAGTGACGGCTTACTGAAAGAAAACTACAAAATAGCTGTGCCCATGTTTTTTTTGTTTGTTTATTTCATTTTCATTTTTGGTTATTGGTCAGTTCCCGCTCCTGTCTGCTCCCATTAGCTTTCAGTCCGGTCACGTCCCGGTCACATCCCGGTCACGTGAGTTATAATGAGGTTGACTCCGCTACCTCCGGAATCTGCCCGGAATCACGTGACCCGCGGTACTCCCGAAAAAAATGTAATCCTCCACTCTCCAGTCCATCACAGAGATACTTGGACAGGTTTCAGAGTCCATCACAGGGACACTTGGACAGGTTTCAGAGTCCATCACAGGGACACTTGGACAGGTTTCAGAGTCCATCACAGGGACACCTGAACAGGTCTCTAGTCTATCACAGGGACACCTGCACAGGTCTCAGTACATCACAGGGACACCTGGACAGGTCTCCAGACCATCTCAGGGACACCTGGACAGGTCTCAGTCCATCACAGGGACACCTGGACAGATCTCCAGTCCATCACAGGGACACCTGGACAGGTCTCCAGTCCATCACAGAGATACATGAATAGGTTTCAGAGTCCATCACAGGGACACATTGACAGCTCTCAGTCCATCACAGAGATACCCGGACTTGTCTCCATTCTATCACAGGGAAACCTGGGCAGGTCTCCACTCCATCACAGGGACACCTGCACATGTCTCCAGTCCATCACAGGGAC
>NC_056507.1:48649455-48662234 GCF_014905685.2 Nematolebias whitei | reverse complement strand
CTCCATCACAGGGACACCTGCACATGTCTCCAGTCCATCACAGGGACAGATAGAGACAAACAACCATTCACTCTCACCTAGAAAACTCCACCCAGGAAGGTCTTAGGCTGGGATTTGAACCAGTGACCTTCTTGCTGTGTGGCAACAGCTCCACCAACTGAGCCACCATGCCGCCCCAGAAGGAGTCCAATATTATTTTTATTAAAACACAAAATCCATCAAAATGCTCGTTGACAAATCTTGAAGATTCTAGGGCTGATGAGAAACACCTGGGGCGTTTTAAACACAAGTTCTTTTTTTTTAATCAAGGGTACCAACAATTTTATCCACATCTTTTCAAGAAAAAGGGCATGGTCGGATTAAAAGGATTTTTTTGCAGGAGAATCAGATATATTAGCAATTTTCCTCATTTGTCAGAACCAGAATAAACTTTATTGGCATTGCACCGAGATACAACGCGAACATGTACGTACAGTCATCCGAAAGATGGGCGGAGTGCACGAAGCTGCAACTATAGAAAGTGCAGTCTTTTCTTATTCTTATTCAGAATAATATTTTGCTTAGATGAGAAAAGGGAAGAAAACATGAGGAGAGACGGTATAAAAAATAAAAAGATTTCTCACTCCGTGTCCTAGACAGGGCACAATTTGAGGCATCAAATAAACCTACCAAAGCAAAGCAACATAAACAGACGTTATACATGAACATATAGGCGGTGAAAACATTGAATTTTTAAGGGAAACTCGTAGCATAATCCAGAGCCCCCCCTCTCAGCCATTGTCCAGATAAGAGGTGACGTCCATCTTCAGCTCAGTTGAGGTTCTGTTACATGTCCACGACCTTGGGAAAGGGAGGGGTGAGGAGACAGTCAAAGCATCTTTGTTGTTTTCAAAACATTCCAGGAGGAGTTGAGATAAGTCCAGCATCAAGGCCACAGTTTGGGTCAGGCAGAACTTGTGAAATTGTTGTTTCTGCCTTTTAAAGTCTCACTGGTATATATTCCTCTGATTGAACTCCAAAATAGCCCAATTGATCCTTTATGCCAAAGTCGAGCTCACAGCTTCTCCAAGATTATTTCACCTTCATGAGTGCTACCAGTGAGTTCACAGTCCTGATAACAGCTGCTCCAGCTCCCTGCTGCAGCTCCACAAATTCAGTCTGAGCACTGTCGAGATTTGACACATTCACACAAATTTGTAGACAATCCAGAATTCACCAGCCAAACAGCAAAATAACCAGTTGTCATCATGAATCCAATTTGTTTCCGTCGAGATAAAAGGGTCCTCCTTATGCCCTGACTCCTGTCAGGAGAAGTTGACCAATTTTGTTGAGAGACCAGCTGATCTTTCCATTTAAGAGGTATGCAGGAAAAAAAACAAAAAACAAGCTTTTTTTTACGGTTCACAGGACAAAAGAGTGCAGCAGGGAAGTGGGTGGGGGAGAGACTGGGAGACATGTCTGGTTCCACCGGAGGACAGAGAAAAAAACAAGATTCAAGATTTCAAGATTCTACAAGATTTCAGCTTCCTGTGTGAATGACACAAACGGGCATCATTTTACTGAGTTTGGAAGGTCCATTCGGCAGTAACTTAAATTATTAAATGTATTATTATTCTTCCTGAAGAAAATCCATTTTAGTTGATTTAAGTAAAGGTCAGTAGGACTGCATGATCTATAGAATCAATGGACCTATTGACCTCACAGGTATTCTGTTATCTAACCTGACTTATCCACAGTGCCTTGGCATTGGATTTTTATCTAATTGGATGTCAAGAACTGTGGCGCAGGGTGTGTTCAAGTAACATCTTCTATTTTCTGTAATTCTATCCAGGAGCTGCAGTGCACGTTCTATCAGATCTGCACAGAGAACCCTGGCTGTGTTCTGAAGAAGCTTTTGCTGTTGGAGCAGCCAGATTGTTACAGGAAGGCCCAGACCTTCATCAGAGCTCAGGGTCTCTCTGCTGAGATCGTGGCAGATCTGCTGTCCTCTGCTGTGGTTCAGGCGCTGCTGGCATCCACCCAGGAGTTGCAGCCCGGTGAGAGAACAGCCTTGTTTTACGATTAGTCTCTCGTGTTCCTCACTGTTAATGTTTTCTTCTCCTGCCAGGAGAAAAGCAGGTTTTCAAGCCATCAGAAGGTCGGGACTCTTTGGTGCAGCTCATCAAACTGTGCAAGGACCCCAGCCTGGTGGGACTCAGACTGTTGGAAACCCTCCCCACTGTTCCTCTGAGAGACCTGAACTGCAGTATGGCTCACATGCTGTCTGTTAGACCATCACCCAGATATCCAGATATCCAGGGTGTAACCTTTCTCGTTGTTTATTGCAGTTGTTGAGCTGCTGATTGTGGCTCATAGCTGCTTCAGCCTCACCTGTAACATGGAGGGGATTGTTCGAGTGCTCCAAGCTGCTCGTCACCTCAGCCACACCTACCTGGCTCCAGGAGAGCACCACAGCTTGCTGGTAAGACCTGGACCCTGACTCTGTTTTTGCTTTAGACTCTCCTCCCAGGTGAACCTTTAAAAACAGACTAAACAGGAAATTGCTTTAAAAACCAAGGTAACGGTACTTCAGCAGGGCAGATCAGAGGACAATCTGTTTAATACCCAGCATCGTTAAAAAGTTTTTAAAAAAATGTCTTAAACAACTTTTATGTTTGACTGAAAGTATCACAAGACTTTTCAAACATACTTTGCTTTGTCTGGTTGTTCTAGTATGGGTTTGTATCAGTTTCATTTTTCTAAAGAACATGAAGACTTTTCAAAGTTCAAGGTTCTTTATTTTCATTCACATCACGTGTGGTACATGAGGTGGAACAAAATTGTGTACTCAAAGTACCAGTTACATCCAAAAATAGCTAAAATATAAAATGTAAAAAGAAACGGCATATAAGGATCTAAGATATGCACTGAACAATAATAATAAGGTGTATTAAACAGCAGCCTGAACATGAGTCTGTAGTGAGCAGATGGGTATGAATACAGCAACTTAAAGACAAGAAATCAGCAGCATGGATAAGCAGCAGCCCAGAAAAATTGACATCACCAATTACATTACAGTGATTTTTTTTAGGGATTTATAAATCTTCAGCTTCGGGGTAGAAGCTGTTCCTCAGTCTAGTGGTTCTACACCTAATGCTCCTCAACCTCCTGTCTGAGGGGAGTGGAGCACAAAGTGTGTGTGCTGGGTGAGTGGGGTCCTTCATGATGCATGTGGCCCTCTTCCTGCATCTGGAGGTGTAAATGTCTGTGATGGTGGGGAGGCTGACTCCAACAGTCTTCTGTACAGCCTTCATGCCACATGTTGATGTTGGACCACAGGATACTTTTCACTGCATACCTGTAGAAGGAGGTGAGGACTGATCTTCCTAGTCCAGCTCACCTCAACCGCTTACACATCCAAGCCCTCCGCATAGAGGGCGAAACGTCTTTCTACAAAAAAGAAACTTTCCAGATGACCTGACTGAGCATTACAGGATTTGGTACCTGGATGATTGAGCATGAACTTTAATGCCTTGAACCACTTTGGCTGTGGCTGCCTGCCTGGGAGGAATCGATGGGGGACAGAACCACTCCAGAAACCATCTTATCTACAGCAATCTAGTTGGTCCCCTTAAGGTGTGTACTGTTTGGTGGGGAAACAGTTTACTTGGGACTCCTCAGACTGATGAAGCCCTACGGATAGAGGGCGAAATGTCTTTTTACCAAAAAGAAACTGTCCAGATGACCTGACTGAGCATTATTGGATGTGGTACCTGGATGATTGAGCATGAACTTTAATGTCTCACACCCAAGTACTTGTAGCTGGAGTCCATGTCCACTGCAGATCCTCCTATGTTCAGGGGAGTAGGTGTGTTTGTTCCATCTGAAATCCACAACCCCCTCCTTTGTCTTCTTCACATTGATGTTAATGTGGTTCTTCCTGCACCAGCTCTCCACGTGTACCACCTCTTGCCTGTAGCTAGTCGCATTGTTGTTTGTGATGCATCCAACTACCGCTGTATTGTCTGCAAACTTACAATATGACAGCCTGGATGGGTAGCTGCACAGTCATATGTGATGAGAGTGAACAGGAGGAGGTTCAACACACAGCCCTGAGGGTAGCCAGTGCTGAGGGTTATGGTGGAGGAGAAGTTTTGGATCCTCACAGACTGTGGTCTGTTTGTTAAGAAGTCTAGGACCCAGTTGCTTAATCCTAGTATGAGTAGTTTGTCCATCAGGGTCTGGGGAATTATGGTGTTAGAAGGTGGATGTGAAGTCTGCAAAGATCATATGGACGTAGGAATCCTGCTCCAGGTGGGTGAGAGCAGTGTGGACTACAGAGGAGATGGCGTCCTCTATTGTTGATCGGTTCTTGTGGTATGCGTACTGGTGTGGGTCCTCACTGATGTTGATGGTTGTTTTGATGTGGGTCATGACCAGTCTTTTGAAGCATTAAGTGACTATCGGGGTGAGGGCTACTGGACAGTAGTAATTCAGATCAGTCACTGTAGAGCTCTTTGGGACTGGGATGATGGTGGCAGTCTTCAGGCAGGTGGGAACTGTTGCCAGGGTGAGGGAGGAGTTAAAGATGTTGGCCAGTACCTTGTAGAGCTGATCAGCACAGTCTTTCAGCAACTTCCTGGGGATGTTGTCTGGGCCAGTTCTTTGTGAGGATTAATCCTGAAGGTACTCCTTACTGCTACTGAGATCACACTAAGGAACTCCTCTTCGGATGATGAGGAGAGTCTGGTGCTGGGTGGTCTATTTGGGTCCTCAAAGCGGGCATAGAGTCTGTTAAAATCATCAGGCGTCCCTAGGACATTGTGCACCCCTGCTTTTATAGTCCGTCATGCACTTAATGCCCTTTCACATGCTCCGTGGGTCCTGTGAGGAGTAATGTCCTTGTAGCTGTGAGTAAAGCTGAAGCAATTACAACTGGTCTGCAGCTCCTATTTGTTTGTCTTAAGTGGGCTCTGTGTTTTGTCCTAAATAATGATGTCTGAGTTTTTCATTTGACTGATGACTTTTCCTGTGTGCATCCTATGATAGTACCGATTGTCCTGCTGATGGATATAAAGTAGTTCTTCTAATCATGGACAATATGTGGGGGGGCCGATATGGGGTAGAGGCAGGGCAGCTGACTCAGGAACCGAAAGCCCCAGGTTCGATCCCCAGCCATTCCCACATGTTGTGGTGTCTCTGAGCAAGACACCCAATCCCCAATTGCTCCCTGGGCACCTACATAGCTGCCCACTGCTCCACCTGGGTGTATCCCAGGTGCGATGGGTTAAATACAGAGAACTAATTTCACCATTGTATGGGAACATAAAATGATGACAACACAGCATGTTCGTTATTTCAGTCTGACTGTAATCTGAACTACAATTTCTTATTTCTGCTCTTGTGTTAAACAAGACCAACATGAATTCAACAAGTGTGTGCGTGTGTGTGTGTCTGTCTGTAGGTGCGTCTGTTGACAGGTATTGGCCGATACAATGAGATGACGTACATCTTTGACTTGCTACATCAGAACCATTGTTTTGAGATGTTACTCAGAAAGAAGGTGGACACAGAGAGAGGACAGGTTGGTCACACACACACACACACACACACACACACAAACGAATCCCAAACTTTGATGGTTGCTTTTCATTGTTGAGTGTGTTATACATTTTTCCCCAAAAACTTTATTTATGTGGTTTTTAACAAATTGTACAGTCATAGCACTATCCATCTATCCATTCATTTTCTTCCGCTTATCCGGGGTCGGGTCGCGGGGGTAGCAGCGTAAGTAGGGAGGCCCAGACTTCCCTCTCCCCAGTCATAGCACTATTCCAATATATTACTGTACATATAAAACAAACTGTACAACTTCCTTTAAAAGATAAAAGTATGAACTAAAACAAAGAAAAGAAAAACAGACAGACAACCTCCACTCACGTCAACATAGCATGTAGAAAAAGAAAAAAGAAAATAACCATCACTCTCAAAAAAGACAAGTCAGTATTGCCATTTCCATCAAATTGGTCATACACATATATGTGTAAGAAATAAATTAAAAATAATAATAATAATCCAAAAGAGAGGGAACCTCCAGAAAATAAAAGACCAGAAATATGCATATAGTGAATTAAGAAAAGAGACAAAGTACAAACCGAATTCCAAAAAAGTTGGGACACTAAACAAATTGTGAATAAAAACTGAATGCAATGATGTGGAGATGGCAAATGTCAATATTTTATTCGTAATATAACATAGATGACAGATCAAAAGTTTAATCTGAGTAAATGTAACATTTTAAAGGAAAAATATGTTGATTCAAAATTTCACAGTGTCAACAAATCCCAAAAAAGTTGGGACAAGTAGCAATAGGTGGCTGGAAAAAGGAAATTGGGCATATAACGAACAACTGGAAGACCATTTAACACTAATTAGGTCAATTGACAACATGATTGGGTATAAAAAGAGCTTCTCAGAGTGTCAGTGTCTCTCAGAAGCCAAGATGGGAAGAGGATCACCAATTCCACCATTGTTGCACAGAAAGATAGTGCAGCAATACCAGAATGGTGTTACCCAGCGTAAAATAGCAAAGACTTTTAAGTTATCATCATCAACCGTGCATAACATCCTCAAAAGATTCAGAGTATCTGGAACAGTCGCTGTGCGTAAGGGTCAAGGCCATAAAACTCTACTGGATGCTCGTGATCTCCAGGCCCTTAAACGTCACTGCACCTCAAACAGGAATGTCACTGTCAAGGAAATAACAGAATGGGCTCAGGAATACTTCCAGAAAGCATTGTCAGTGAACACAATCCACTGTGCCATCCGCCTTTACCAGCTGAAACTCTACAGTGCAAAGAGGAAGCCATTTCTAAGCAAGCTCCACAAGCTCAGACGTTTGTACTGGGCCAGGGGTCATTTAAAATGGAGTGTGGCAAAATGGAAGACTGTTCTGTGGTCAGATGAGTCATGATTTGAAGTTCTTTATGGAACACTGGGACGCCATGTCATCCGGACCAGAGAGGACAAGGATAGCCCAAGTTGTTATCAACGCTCCGTTCAGAAGCCTGCATCACTGATGGTATGGGGTTGCATGAGCGCTTGTGGCATGGGCAGCTTGCATGTCTGGAAAGGCACCATTAATGCAGAGAACTATGTTCAGGTTCTAGAACAACATATGCTCCCATCTAGACGTCATCTCTTTCAGGGAAGACCCTGCATTTTTCAACACGATAATGCCAGACCACATGCTGCAGCAATCACAACATCATGGCTACGTAGGAGAAGGATCCGGGTACTGAAATGGCCAGCCTGCAGTCCAGATCTTTAACCTATAGAGAACATTTGGCACATCATAAAGAGGAAGGTGCGACAAAGAAGGCACAAGACGATTGAACAGTTAGAGCATTGAAGATGGGTCGTGGCTGGGTCTTCCAACATGACAATGACCTGAAGCACACAGCCAGGAGAACCAAGGAGTGGCCCTGTAAGAAGCATATCATGTTTCTGGAGTGGCCTAGCCAGTCTCCAGACCTAAACCCTATAGAAAATGTTTGGAGGGAGCTCAAACTCTGTGTTTCTCAGTGACAGCCCAGAAACCTGGCTGATCTAGAGAAGATCTGTGTGGAGGAATTGTCCAAAATCCTGCTGCAGTGTGTGCACACCTGGTGACAAACTACAGGAAACATTTGACCTCTGTAATTGCAAACAAAGACTACTGTACCAAATATTAACATTGATTTTCACAGGTGTCCAAATACTTATTTGCAGCAGTAACACACAAATAAATTATTTTAAAAAATCATACATTGTGATTTCCAGATTTTTTTTTTTTTTTTAGATTATGTCTCTCACAGTGGACATGCACCTAAGATGAAAATTTCAGACCCTTCATGATTTCTAAGTGGGAGAACTTGCAAAGTTGCAGGGTGTTCAAATACTTATTTTTCTCACTGCACATATATATGCTAAAATAAATATAATGTCCTTACTTTGCAGTTTTTCACTTATTGCGGGGGTGTCCAGAACGTAACCCCGAAACTACTTGTACACTAACGGCTGAACTGCAGCAGAAAATCTACGGTTTCACTCAGAAATGTGTTAAAAGAGCCTTATTTTAGTTGTCCAGAGACGAGATGAAAGATCAATTCTGGACCACCGTACAGGTTGGTGCTAACGCGTGTTGCTTTCCAAACAACATTCTGATTAAAAATTGAGGTCCTGCCATGAATTACAGACATAAAACTTCTGATCTTCACAAATCGGCACAACTGCACAGGCCGAACAAGGGCTGAACATCTAATTAGATTTACCATAATTGCCGTTGTATTAGCTGCTACTTTTGTCTCACACTTTATACCATGCGATTTATATGCAGGAGTGTCTTATTTATAATTTTTTTTTCATAATTTTCAAAATTGATATCCTTATTTTATTTTGAAGGACTTCCTACCGTCTCTCGGTAGCTTCCTTCCACTGACTATTTTTCTTTGTGGCTCCCAGCACCCCGCCCCTCATGGGGGCAGGCATATGTGACACAAAGAGAATGCCCTCAGGTAATTAGATGTACAATGACTCTTGCTCACGGTTTCAAATATCCAACCATAACTCCACCCACTCGGTCATCATGTGACCAGAAGTCTAACCTGTATGTCCAATGAGGTACTCCAAAGGACCATTCCCCGACATTGATGTGCATTAATTTCTTCAGATTGTTCCCGTGTTATCGGATTTTGTACTTCATGCACAGACCTGTTCATTTGTTCAGCAATAATAGAAAACGCACAGAAAATTTCTTATGACGCAGCTTACATGTTAAAAGTGATCAGCTGAAGAGGAGGAGGGCAGAGCTGCTGCCCGTAAGCTATTGGCTAGACTAACTAAATTTCCCTCTGTACCAGATTAGATTCCATTATTATTATAATTTACTTATTTACAAACCGGATTCCAAAAAAGTTGGGACACTAAACAAATTGTGAATAAAAACTGAATGCAATGATGTGGAGGTGCTAACATCTAATATTTTATTCAGAATAGAACACAAATCACAGATCAAAAGTTTAAACTGAGAGAATGTATAATTTTAAGGGAAAAATCGTTGGTTACGTACTGTAACCCCAGATTCTATGAGTATAGGCGTAGCCCTTTAAGGTTGTCGCTGATGGGTTTTATCCCGATATGCAGAGCATCACACTGAAAAATTTAGTCCATGCCCACCTGCTGTGTGGGCCTCACCTGGTCCATATAAATTAGGTTAAGAGCGGGTAATCGGCTCCCAATTAGCTTTTTCTTCAGCCATTTAGGAGCCAGTGAGGCCAAACGTTTAAAGGGCTACGCCTATACTCATAGAATCTGGGGTTACAGTACGTAACCAACGTTCTATTTCGTATAAGCTTCGCCCTATATGGCTGTCGCTGGTGGGTTAAGGGCAAAGCAGATGTAGTCCTCGCCTCACTGGGTCCATTCGAACACCGTATGAAGCAGAAGCTTGCCCAAAAAACATTTTGTCACTCAGCTCCCCATGTGCGTAATTACGCATTGCGTAATTATGTGTGCCATGCACAGACGCGTGTTGTGTAACTATGTGTTCTGAATGCATGAACGCCCTGGAAAAGTTCCAACAAGGAGGGAAAAAAGCTGAAAAGAGCCATGAACCAACTGGTTTACAGCTAAACAGTATGAACAGATTAATAATAACAAGAGAGCTGATTATTAATCAAATGAACTGATTGGTAACAATAGTCATGAACTGATTAGTGACAATAGAACCAAAATAACAATCACAACTTGTGACTGATAACATTTCACACTGTAATGCATGCAGACAGATGTGAGTTAAACGGAGTTCCATGAAACAACAATATTCATTCTGTTAAAAACACTAAGGACAGAATGTGTCATGGGACGAGCCGTCACATCACGTAGATAAAAGTGAATAAATGAGCAGGGTGTTGACCACGCGGCCGCAGTGCAAAATGTCCTGCATTGTCATACCATTATGCAAAGCAGTCGAAGATACAATACCTCTGGTCGAGTGTGCTCTGAGGTTGACAGGAGGCTCTAAATCTGATGCTCTGTAGGCTTCAGAAATGGCCTCACACAGCCAGTGTGACAAGCGCTGGGTGGATAACGGGCGACCTGCAGATGCATCTCTATAATGATCAAACAAATGTTGAGTTTGACGCATTGCAGCTGTGCGCGCTATGTAACACGTCAATGCCCGCACCGGACAGAGAAGATGGAAAGATGCTTCTTCTTCTGATCTATGGGGTGGAGAGAAAAACCCCTCCAACTATATCGCTCTTGATTTAAAAGAACTTGTGATGTTTTTAGGCATAAAAGCTGGGTTTGGTCTTAAATCAGCTGAGCTGGCATCAGCCTGAATTCTGAGACATGACGGAGCGACAGAGAGGGCAGATAAATCACTCACTCTCTTAGCGGATGTTAAAGCCAGCAGCAGGGCTGTTTTAAGAGACAAGAATTTAAATGGAACCTGATCCAGAGGCTCAAATGGAACTTTGATCAGGGCCTGCAGGACCAGCGTTAAATCCCACTGTGGAACAAGTGGGCGTGAAAAAGGCCTGCATCTCTATACACCTTTTAGAAAACGCTTCATCAGCGGATGATTAAAAGCTGTTCTGTCTCCGAACCCTTCGTGGCAGGAAGAGATGGCTGCAGCGTACGTTTTAATCATGCTGGACGCCAAATTTCTGTCCATCAGGTGCTACAGAAAGGACAGCACGTTGCCTAGTGGACATGAGGTGGCCTCTACATCTTTCTCTGTACACCAGCGCTGAAAAACTGTTCACTTTGATGTGTACAGCGCTGTGGTGGATGTAGCACATGAATCCTGGATTGTACGCACTACATCCTGTGGGAGACCCATCCTCTCTAAGCGGATCCGCTCAGCGGCCAGACCCACAGGTGCTGGCCTATTTCTGGGTAACTCCTGATCGCTCCTCCTGCCTGGAGGAGAGCATCCTCCCTCCACGGCAGTTTCCACGGGCGCCCCGACAGCAGGCGTTGCAGGACTGGGAACCATGGTGCGTTCATGCGCTCGGGGGCCACCAGGAGAGCTGTCAATCCCTCCTCCTGAACTCGGTTTAGGAACCTTAAGATCAGAGGAGGTGGAGGAAATGCGTACAGAAGCATTTTGGGCCATGGGCTGTGGGCAAACGCATCCACCCCAGTGGTGGTTTGTCTCGCAGGCTCAGAGAAAACCGTAGTTGACACTGAGCGTTTTTTCGTGTCGCAAACAGGTCCACAGCCACTTTGCCAAATTTCTGCCACGTCTGAGCCATCAGGTCTGGATGGAGAGTCCAGTCCCCGTGATGTGGGCCGCCCTTGGACATCACATCTGCCCCTTTGTTCAGAACACCAGATATGTAAACTGCTCTGACGGAGAACAGATTTTGGTGTGCCCAATACAGTAGTGTTCGCGCAATGTGTAACATCTGGGCTGAGCGCACACCCCCCTGCCGGTTTATGTACGCAGCAGTAACATTGTTGTCTGTGTGAATCAAAACGTGTTGATTCTGCAGCACAGGAGCAAAGTGTTGAATCACGTTCATCACCGTGCGACACTCCAAAACATTTATGTGGGCTGATGTGTGATAGGGCCACAGCGCCCCTATAGCTTGAGATAGGCATGTCCCCCCCCCAGCCTGACAGCGACGCATCTGTGAAGACTGACAAGTGTGATGTGGGTCTGCTGACAGGGACTCCCTCCGACAGAACCAGGGTATTTCCCCAGTGTCGGAGGTCTGCTCTCACGGAGGGAAGAACAGTGATCATCCGTCTCTTTTGTCTTACTGGATCCACACGCAAACGCGCAAACCACCTCTGAAGGCGTCTCATGTGTAGTAAACCTAGCGGGACCACTGTGTGAGCTGATGACATCGTTCTTAACAGCTTCATGACGGAAACAGCTGTTATCACTCTGCCAGGTCTTAAGTGGCGGAGCTGGTCTTTTAGAGTGTCGATTCTCGTTTGTGATAAACGAGCCCTCATGGTGGTCGAGTTTAGCTCCACTCCCAGATAAACAATTGTCTGGGCCGGGAGAATCAAGCTTTTCTTCCAAGTTATGGCGAAGCCCAGATTTAACAGGTGTGATGTCAGCACCTGGGCCTGTCTCGCCGCCTCCTGTCTGGAGCGTGACAGCAGCAACAGATCGTCCTCACACACTTTGAGAATGTACGAGACGTGAGGGAATACCCGAACGGCAGCCTGTTATACTGATACTTCATCCCTTGAAAGGAGAAACGCAGGAATTTTCTGTGTTTTGGGATGATCGGTATGTGAAAATAGGCATCTTTCAGGTTGACGGAAACAAACCAGTCATTCTCTGGATGTTTTCCAACAGTTGTCTGGTTGTCAACATGTGAAACGGTCTGTCCATGATTGCCTTGTTGAAAACTGACAGGTCCAAAATCGGTCTTGTTCTTCCGGTCCGTTTGGGAACCAGGAAGTAACGTGAGTAAAACCCTGTGTTTTCCTCTCCGTTGGGAACCCTGGAGATCACTTCTTTTAACAGAAGTTCTTGGACTTCTGCATTTAGAAATGAGATTTGGTCTGGTGATGACAGGACCATCTCTAAAATTCCTCCGAATGGAGGGGGTCAGGTTGCAAATTGCAACGTGTAACCCTTGTCTTAACAACCTGGTCATCCATCTGTCTGATGAGCATGTTTTTAGCCACTCCGCGTAACGTTCGTAGAGTGGACGCGCGTTTAAGTGATGCATCATGGTTTGTACGGATGTAAAGGAACATATATCTGTGATATATTATCCATAAATTAAACG
>NC_056507.1:48640766-48649445 GCF_014905685.2 Nematolebias whitei | reverse complement strand
TATCTTTCTGTAAAAGTTAAACATGACATTTCTTTCCAGTAAACTTATAGTTGACCGAAACTTGACCTTTGACCAACATCACAACTTGCTCATTTCAGACAGAAGATCAAGAAGATGAATCATTACTCTGTAACACATTCTAACTTGATTTCTACTTTGAATGAGGATTAAAAATCGCTAATACTGTTTCACAGTTGATTTAAAATGAGTAGTTCACTTCATTATTTGAAAATGGTTTGAACTAAACACACTTTGATTATCAAAACATTTGTAAAATAGTAATGATAATAGAAAAGAGTGTTCTTTCAATTGATCAGTGCAGGACACACTTAGAAAGTCTCTGGATGAACTTAATTTTGTGTTTCTGGACTCAAATCAATGAAATACAGTTCTTGTCCCAGGAAGGCCCTCAAGGCCAGATTTGACCTGAGGCTTAGTTCACTACACGGATGTCATCCAGTCCACCGCCTTGACCACCGTCATGTGTTGCGGGAATGTTTTCCGCGTGACCCAAGGCGATGCTTCCTCAAAAGGGCTCTGAACGTGCCTGTGTGCTGCGTTCGGACCGCGGACCAACATTCATGTCTAGGTGGGCCGGTGTGTGTTGAGGCGAAGTGTGTGACAGCTGATGACGCCGTGGGGCCGCGCGTTTGACACCACTGCTGTGAAACGCATGTCGCTCCTGCCACGAGCGGTGTCCTGCGTTGGGTTTGCTTTGAGATCTCACATCTATGCTGCCATGAGCAGGCGAGCGCTGAGAAGCGCTGAGAAGCGCTGAGAAGCGCTGAGAAGCGGTGAGCGCGACTTCATCTACGCCGTGCCGTTTGAATAAAGGCTGCGAGCTCCGCGGGAGCACACGTTTTCTCTGGTGGGACGCGCACCGCTCTCGCTGGAGGCGAGACTCGTCACTGTGTTCGCTCAGCTGTCTCACGCTTATGCTGCCGTGAGCGGCCGAGCGCTGAGACGCGGTGGGTGAATTCTGCCCACGCCGCGGCGGCACGTGTTTGATTCGGTGAGGCGTGTGTCGCTCTTGCTGAGAACAAGGTCCTTAACCGGACCTGACCTGCGGTCCCACATTTATGCCGATGTGAGCCGGTGAATGCCGGGGAGCTGTGTGTGCACCATCATCAACGCAACGCCGTTTGGGTGAAGGCTGTTTGCGTCCCGCGAGTGCGTGTTTGACACCACTTGGGTGAAGATCGTGCAGCTCGGGTTGACTACGAGTCATTTCGCTTACCACTGTTGTGTTCTGTGAGCATCTCGTCATGTCTGGAGCAACGGTGAGTTTGAAAAACCTTTATTTAAGGACACCGGCTCATTTTTGTGGAGGATGTGTGCGCAGTCGCTGTGAGTTCATACGAGCTTACAGACTGGCTAAAAACAGACACTTTGATCATTGAATGATGTTTTATTTCAACATTATGTCATCTTTCCACACACCCTCCACAGACTGTCATTTTGAATATTTTCCCCTTGAGCCCTGGGATTTGTTGGCTCAGGGCGTCGTCTGCTGGGGATCTCTGGGAAAACATTGGACACTCTGTTGCCAGGATGAAGAGAGCCGGTCTCTGACAGGCGGGGCTGCGGTGACATTCAGCGAGATGGCCGTAGAACGTCTTGCTACCAACTCATTTCGTGTGGAGGATGTGAGAGGGAGCCGCTGTCAGGTCATCCGAGCTGACAGACTGGCTAAAAATAGACACTTTCATCATTAAATGATGTTTTAAACCAAACTCGTGTCACCTTCACACACATCCTCCGCAAAAACCGTCATTTGCCCTTCCATTTGTTGTCCTAGAGCTCCATCTGTTGGCGGTCTCAGGGAAATGCTGAAAACTCAATCCTCCGGCTGCGATGCAGGCTGGCAGACAGCAAAGAGGCGCACCGGTTGAAGATGACGTCAGCTGCCCTGCAGAGGAAGCGTACGTCTCTTCCCGCCTCTGAACGTGTACGCAAACAGCGTAACGTGTTGTTCACTGCGGCTGTCTGAAACGCATGCTGGTGAGCTCGATCGGAGAGCGGTGTCACCGTCTGGGTTATGCTAACCGGAGGCGCGGGACGCTGGTCCACCTGGACAGCTTGCTCCGAGAAAAGTCTCCATCAGGCTCGGCTCCAGTGGGCACTGAGGGAATTTCCGCTCAGTGAAACCCCTTTACTCTGGTGATGGGCGCGAACTGTAGAAGCCGGCCCCCCAATCTACCAGGAAAATGGCTGTGGCCTCGTCCTCGTAGGACGTCCTATTGGGAAACCGAGGCCAGATGGGCTCAGGACGGCGAGCCGGGACGGAGCCCAGAAAAAAAACTTCCCGCCAGTTCGGATGATCTGGCGGGAAATGGCGCGGGACGTAAAAAAGGGTCCCTTCATGTCAGCCGCCTCATGGGTTATGCCGGGCAATCCCAGAGGGCACCGTAGGCTGGGAGCGGTGTGATCGCCGATGCGAAACGAGGTGGGATGAGGTGAGCATTCGCTCAGCCCCCTTCCACCGACACTATGCTCTCCAGCAGCGTTCTGGAAGGTGCGTGGGAGTTTGCCCAACCGGTCTACATGTGCTTTGTGGACTTGGAGAAGGCGTTTGACCGCGTCCCTCAGGGAACCTTGTGGGGGGTACTCTGGGAATATGGGGTACCGGACCCTTTGATATGGGCTGTTAGGTCCCTGTATGACCAGTGTCAGAGCCTTGCCCTTTGTCACCGATTCTGTTCATAACTTTTATGGACAGAATTTCTAGGCACAGCCAAGGTGTTGAGGGGATCCGTTTTGGTGGCCTTAGGATTGCTTCTCTGCTTTTTGCAGATGATGTGGTCTTATTGGCTTCATCAGATCGTGATCTACAGCCTTCGCTGGAGCGGTTCGCAGCTGAATGTGACATGGCCGGGATGAAGATCAGTTCCTCCAAATCCGAGGCCATGGTCTTGAGCCGGAAAAGGGTAGAGTGCCCTCTCTGGGTCAGGGAGGAGGTCCTACCACAAGTGGATAAGTTCAAGTATCTTGGAGTCTTGTTCACGAATGAGGGAAAAATGGAGCATGAGATAGGCAGATAGGTGCAGCGTCTGCAGTGAAGCAGGCGCTGTACAGGTCCGTCGTGGTGAAGAGAGAGCTGAGTCAAAAGGCTAAGCTCTCAATTTACCGATCGATCTACGTTCCTACCCTCATCTATGGTCACGAGCTTTGGGTTGTGACCGAAAGAATGAGATCTCGGATACAAGCGGCCAAAATGAGTTTTCTCCGCAGGGTGTCTGGGCTCTCCCTTAGAGATAGGGTGAGAAGCTCAATCATCCGGGAGAGACTCAGAGTAGAGCCGCTGCTTCTCCACGTCGAGAGGAGCCAGTTGAGGTGGCTTGGGCATCTGTTTAGGATGCCTTCTGGACGCCTCCCTGGTGAGGTGTTACGTACATGTCCCACCGGAAGGAGGCCCAGAGGAAGACCCAGGACACGCTGAAGGGACTATATTTCTCAGCTGGCCTGGGAATGCCTCGGGATTCCCCCGGAAGAGCTGGCCCAAGTGGCTGGAGAGAGGGAAGTCTGGGCCTCCCTACTTAGGCTGCTACCCCTACGACCCAACCCCGAATAAGCGGAAGAAAATGGATGGATGGATGGATATCTACCAACAGCTCCAGTCCTGCTAAATTTTAAGCATATTCAAACATAAGAATAAATTTAACAACTTCTGCAAACAGAATCAGTAGTCAGGGTCTAAACATAATATCACACGTATAAACATGTGACAAACATCAGAGAATAGAACATTCAGTTTCACAAACTTAATGTTAACACAAAGATTCAGGAATTCTGTGTGAAATATCGTTCCATGCACAGAAAATGTGTGGTTAGAACATCATCCAATTAACATCAGAATCAGAATAAACTTTATTGGCATTGCACCGAGATATAACGCGAATATGTACGTACATTCGTCCGAAGATGGGCGGAGTGCACGAAGCTGTGGCTAAAATAATTAGCGCAGCCTTCTTATTCTTATTCAGAATAATATTTTGCTTAGAAAAGAAAAGGAAAGAAAACATGAGGAGAGACGGTATTAAAAAATATCTCTCACACTGTGTCCTAGACAGGGCACAATTTGAGGCATCAAAAAAGCATCAATGCACACAGACTAAATAAAGTCCTTTAAATATGCAGGTGGACGTCTGTTGCTCCTACTGGGATATCTTGGCGTAGTGTTCCCAGTTGCAGTGTTGTCAAACGGACTAAAGACATCACTGTGATCTGATGGAATGTTCACATTTGGAGCAATGCTTTTGTTTTAACAATGCCCTGATGTCCCTCATGGGCAAGCTGGATAACTCTTTCCTGCAGAGTGGTGGGAATAACAATTCTTGTCCCACACAGAATGATGTCAGATGTTGGTGATGTTGTCAGTTCACCACTGACACAACGGAAATGTTTCATGATATTGACATGCTGTGATATTTCAAGTTTATGCCATGTATTGTCTCTAATGTGAGTACTGACTTCTTGAAAAATAGAGTTTTTCAGTGTCTCTGCTTTGATCTCTGCAAGTGTCATGACTTTTGGTGTGGCATGAGTTGCAATGAAGTTTACATATTCTTCTGCTACTTTCACAGCACATTTACTCCCATTTGTTGAAGATAGAACTGGGTGACGAGACATGTAGTCAGCTTGGTTGTTGGCTCCCTTTCTGAATTCCACCTTAAAGTTGTAGGGCTGAAGCCTCAAACCCCATCTTTCAATCCTGATGGGTGGTTTTGACCTGGGATTGTTCCTTATGATTTCTAGTGCTTTATGATCTGTCACTAGTGTGAAAGGATGTCCATATATGTATAGGTGAAAATGTTCACAGCTCCAAACAATAGCGAGTGCCTCCTTTTCAGTCTGAGAATATCTCCTCTCGACGTCGCTGAGAGATCGACTGGCATACGCTATTATGTGTTTCATCCCTTTTTCATCTTTTTGACATAAGATGGCACCAAGTCCCACAGGACTGGCATCCACAAGCAGTTCTGTATCACGGCCTGGGTAGAAATAGGACATAACGTGTCACTAGTGAGACTTTCAGTTTTTGAAGTGCTGCCTGTTGAGCTGGACCCCACACCCAAGAAACATCTTTTCTGGTAAGCTGTTCCAGAGGCTCAGAGATAGAAGAGAAGTCTTGGATGAATCTGGAGCAGTAGTTGGCCATGCCAAGCAGGCTTTTGATTTTGCCGGGAGTTTTTGGGTCAGCAACTTGATGAACAGCAGCAACTTTCTTTGGATTCGCAGAAACCCCTTTTGCAGAAAAAAATGAAACCAAAGAACTCCAGTCTGGACTTATTGAATTCACACTTTTCACGATTGAGTGTGAGGCCACTTTCCTTCAGTTGTTGGAACAGCGCTCTGAGGTTGTTGTCATGCTCACTCTGGGGTACACCATATACAATGATATCACTGAGATTCTTTACACCAGTGAGACCTTGCAAAGTTTGACAGATGGCATTCTGGAAAACTTCAGCGGCAGATGAAATGCCAAAACTTAGTCTTTTGTATCGTTTCAATCCGAGGTGAGTGGTGAACGTGGTGATATATCTGCTGTCTGATTGCAGCTCAAGCTGATGATATCCAGCTCTTAAATCCAGCTTTGAGAACACTGTTGCACCATTTAACTCATGCACTACATCATCCATGGTTGGGATAATATGGCGCTCTCTTTCAATTGCTGTGTTAGCCTGACACATATCAACACAGATCCTCACTTTCTCGGGGTCTTTGGGTTTAGGAGGTGTGACAATCAGTGAAACCCAGGGTGTGGGACTAGTGACGTCTTCAATGATGTCATCCTCCTGTGGTTTCTTAATTTCATCCTCCACTTTTTGCCGTATGTGGAAGGGCACACGTCAATGTGGCTGACATGAAGGTTTAATGTCAGGATTTATGTGAAGCTTAACGTGAAAATCTTTCAGTTTTCCAATACCTTGGAACAAATCAGGATGACTTTCCACCAGCTCATCAGCAACGGTGCAACACTGTGTTTTAGCTGCCACAGCAGTGACCACGTTGATTAATCCCAGTGCTGTTGGAATTTTGTAGCTCAGAATGTTGAAGCCATCACCTTTAATTACAAAGAATGTGCACATTGTCTTCTTGTGTCTTTTTTCCACACAGCATTTGAAAATTCCTCTGACTGGGAGTGGAGAAGTGGAGCGGAAAGGATAAATCTCTTTTTCAGTTGAATGTAATTGTGGACGTGGTGTTAATTTTTCAAAACTTGTCACTTATACAGTTAGCTGAGGCACCTGTGTCTATCAGAACTGACATACTGGTGCCGTTTACATTGATCAGTCTGTGGTAGCTCAGAAATTTTATCAGCATCAACCACAAAAACATAAGCATCATCACTGCTTCACTTCAGTTATCTCTTGTAAATGAGTCCTCGAGGCTCAATGGGATTTACCTGTCTAAATCTGATCACTGATCACATCAGTGTTATGCTAATGCCAGCATACAGACCACTGGTTAAAGTCACCAAACCAGTCTGCAAACAGGTACGAGTGTGGCCAGAGGGATCTTCAGAAGCACTTCAAGAATGTTTCAACACCACAGATTGGAATATGTTCAAAGAAGCTGCTACCAAAAACAACAACACAGATCTTCAAGAGTACTCAGATACTGTATGCTCATACATCACTAAGCGTATTGATGATGTAACTGACCTCAAGACCATCACTGTTCGGGCAAATCAGAAGCCATGGTTGACAGCAGAGGTCTACAGACTCCTGAGAGCCATAAACGCCGCCTTCACAGCAGGAGATCAGGTGGGCCTGAGGGCAGCCAGAAACAACCTGTCCCGGGGCATCAGAAAGGCCAAGAAGCAGTATTCCAGGAAGATAGCTCATTGCTTCAGTGACAACAAGGATACACAGAGTCTGTGGCGGGAAATACAGACCATCACGAGCTACAAGCCAGCCCCACAAACCTGTGACAGCACAACCTCTACATTGAATAAGCTGAATGACTTCTTTGCTCAGTTTGAAGCATGTAACAGCACACCTGCACAGAAACTCTCCCCCTCTCCTGATGACCAGGTGCTGACGCTGTCCACCGACAGTGTAAGGTGATCCTTCATCAAGATCAACGCCCGAAAAGCTTGTGGTCCTGACAACATACCTGGTCGTGTGCTGAAGGACTGTGCAGTGGAAATTGCAACAGTCTTCACAGATATCTTTAACATCTCGCTGAGTCAGACCATCGTCCCCACCTGTTTCAAAGCTACCACCATCATCCCTGTCCCAAAGAAGGCATCGCCCTCCTGCCTCAATGACTATCGTCCGGTGGCACTCACCTCCATCCTGATGAAGTGTTTCGAACGGCTAGTCATGAAACACATCAACTCTGTCCTTCCTGCCTCCCTGGATCCCTTCCAGTTTGCATATCGGCCAAATCGTTCAACCGACGACGCCATCTCCTCTGCCCTCCACACAGCCCTCACACATCTGGACACTAAAGACTCTTATGTTAGAATGTTGTTCATTGACTTCAGCTCGGCATTCAACACCATCATCCCCCAACAGCTCATCCTTAAACTGGACAGTCTGGGGCTGAACACCTCATTGTGTAACTGGCTGCTAGACTTCCTGACCGTGAGACCACAGGCAGTACGGGTTGGCAGTAACGCATCCAGCACCATCACAGTGAATACAGGGGCCCCCCAAGGTTACGTGCTGAGCCCACTTCTATTCACCCTTCTGACACACGACTGCACACCATCATTCAGCTCCAACTACTTTGTCAAGTTTGCAGACGATACAACTGTGGTGGGTCTCATCAGCAACAATGACGAGACAGACTACAGGAACGAGGTGAGCCGCCTGGCCTTGTGGTGCAGACACAACAATCTCTCTCTGAACGTGGATAAGACAAAGGAGATTGTTGTGGACTGCAGGCAGATGCACGCCCAGCATGCTCCTCTGACCATCAATGGCACTACTTTGGAGAGAGTGAGCAGCGCCAAGTTTCTGGGAGTGCACGTCTCGGAGGACCTGTCCTGGAGCAGAAACACTGCATCTTTGGCCAAGAAGGCTCACCAGCGCCTCTACTTTCTCCGCAAGCTGAAAAGAGCTGGAGCTCCAACCCCCATCATGTGCATCTTCTACAGGGGTGCCATAGAGAATGTCCTGACCAGCTGCATCACGGTGTGGTTCGGTACATGTACTGCATCCTGCCGCAAGACACTCCAGCGCATCGTGAGAGCAGCCGAGAAGATCGTCGGCACCTCCTTCCCCTCACTACATGACTTACACAGTACCCACCTCACTCGGAAAGCCCTCTGCATGGCAGGTGATCCCACACACCCACTACACTGCTTCTTCAGCCTGCTGCCATCAGGGAGGAGACTGCGGAGTCTCCAGGCTCGAACCAGCAGACAGCGAGACAGCTCTGTTCATCAGGCAGTCAGGATGCTGAATTCTCTGCCTGCTCTGCCTCCCCTCCCTCTTGTACCGCCTTAACACACAAAACTTTCACACATTTCCACACAACACAAAAACTTTCTAACACTGAACTCTTCATCATTAAAAAACAGGTTATACACTCAACACATGCTCATGTGCTCATTCAATTTGCACTACTGTTTACATTTGCACTACTGTTTACATTTGCACTACTGTTAATATTCAAACTACTGTTCATATTCATATTCAAACTACTGTTTATATTCCAACTACTGTT
>NC_056507.1:48621564-48635766 GCF_014905685.2 Nematolebias whitei | reverse complement strand
AACTGTTCAATCGTCTTGGGCCTTCTTTGTCGCACCTTCCTCTTTATGATGCGCCAAATGTTCTCTATAGGTGAAAGATCTGGACTGCAGGCTGGCCATTTCAGTACCCGGATCCTTCTCCTACGTAGCCATGATGTTGTGATTGCTGCAGAATGTGGTCTGGCATTATCGTGTTGAAAAATACAGGGTCTTCCCTGAAAGAGATGACGTCTAGATGGGAGCATATGTTGTTCTAAAACCTGAACATAGTTCTTTGCATTAATGGTGCCTTTCCAGACATGCAAGCTGCCCATGCCACAAGCCCTCATGCAACCCCATACCATCAGTGATGCAGGCTTCTGAACAGAGCGTTGATAACAACTTGGGCTATCCTTGTCCTCTCTGGTCCAGATGACATGGCGTCTCAGTGTTCCATAAAGAACTTCAAATCGTGACTCATCTGATCACAGAACAGTCTTCCATTTTGCCACACTCCATTTTAAATGACCCCTGGCCCATTGCAAACGTCTGAGCTTGTGGAGCTTGCTTAGAAATGGCTTCCTCTTTGCACTGTAGAGTTTCAGCTGGCAACGGCGGATGGCACAGTGGATTGTGTTCACTGACAATGCTTTCTGGAAGTATTCCTGAGCCCATTCTGTTATTTCTTTGACGGTGACATTCCTGTTTGAGGTGCAGTGACGTTTAAGGGCCCAGAGATCACGAGCATCCAGTAGAGTTTTACGGCCTTGATCCTTACGCACAGCGATTGTTCCAGATTCTCTGAATCTTTTGATGATGTTATGCACGGTTGATGATGATAACTTAAAAGTCTTTGCTATTTTACGCTGGGTAACACCATTCTGGTATTGCTGCACTATCTTTCTGTGCAACAATGGTGGAATTGGTGATCTTCTTACCATCTTGGCTTCTGAGAGTCACTGACACTCTGAGAAGCTCTTTTTATACCCAATCATGTTGTCAATTGACCTAATTAGGGTTAAATGGTCTTCCAACTGTTCGTTATATGCTCAATTTCCTTTTTCCAGCCACTTATTGCTACTTGTCCCAACTTTTTTGGGATTTGTTGACACTGTGAAATTTTGAATCAGCATATTTTTCCTTTAAAATGTTACATTTACTCAGATTAAACTTTTGATCTGTCATCTATGTTATATTACGAATAAAATATTGACATTTGCTGTCTCCACATCATTGCATTCAGTTTTTATTCACAATTTGTTTAGTGTCCCAATTTTTTTGGAATCCGGTTTGTAAAAGTCATGCTGTTATGTCTGAAAAAATGTGCCTATGTAAGTGCATTTACTTTAGAGCAAAATGCTGCATCCATCCTGAAACTGGAGCCATCCCACCATCATAAATCACATGTGAATCCGACACTTCATCCAGGCCGCAGATGTCATAGTGACATTTGCTTGACCACTGCTCCAGGTTTTCTCCAGCCTGACTTTGGAGATACTGCATGTTCAGGGTTCAAGAGTTCATCACCACAGTCCATACCACATGACTTGACATGATGTTAGTCCAGATCCCCCACTTGGACAAATTAAAGTTCCACAGAGACCAGTTTATGACCCAGCAGCCATTTTGTTTCAGTTCAGTTCATGACTCAAAACTTAGATCATGCTCTCATTGTTTTGTAGCAGAACAGGATGTCTTTCAGCCCCAGGTGCCACACTCATCTGGAGGTACAGTTCTTTCTATCCGGTGGTCTCATAAAAGTCACAATTGTTAGCAGGCCTAATTTTTTTGTGTCAACATATGATATACTACTGTGCGACCAAAACCAGATATCCAAGATGTCAAACCACAATTGCTTTTGGGTCCTTTCATAACCATGTAAACTATTGTGTGCATTCTTTGTATTGCCAGAACATCCCTCCCGATTCAAGAACTCTCTCAGGTCAATCTAAAAAAGTTAAAGCTGGTCTTCTGGACATTCAAAAAACAAAACAAAACAAAAAATTGTAGAAACGTTTCGTCTTTTATCCGAAAGACTTCTTCAGTCTGAGGTGCTCTATTCAGCTCAGTCTTATAAATAGCACCTTCTTGTAGTGGATGAAAGACGAAACGTTTCTACAATTGTTTTGTTTTTTGAATGTCCAGAGGACCAGATTTAACTATTTTAGATTTTTCTACCTGGATTATTGAGCATGCATCAGGACATCACTCAGGTCAACTTTTTCTTAAAAGTAAAAGAAAGAGAGATTAAAATTAGCTTAAAAATAAAGCAATCCAATTCAATTCTGTTATTATTATTTTATTTATTTATATAGCTCTAAACCACACAAAAAGTTGTCTCAGGGCACTTCACAGAAACCTTCACCTAAATAGCAAAAACCAATTAGTAAAGTTCTCCATCTCAGGTTACACATAGACTAATAAAGTTCAAACTCAGTTCTTTGATAGCCATTTCTATTTCTGGAACATCTGTCAGCCTCTGCCTCCAGCCGGGCCATCTCGCACTCTGGCCAGCACAAGGACTTTAACAGCACCTCATACAGTGAAAGTAAAAACACAATGTTAACACTAAAATCAGAATCTAAGGCAAAACTCTCTACAACACACGTGTCAAACTCGAGGCCCGCAGGCCAGATGTGGCCCCTCGGTGGAAATGAGTTGAACACCCTGCAATGCCAAGGGTGTGAAGCTCTAGCTAAAAATTAAAAAGTAGCAGTATTTTTTGTGAATGAGCTTCATGAAAACTACATGAACTCAAATCTGATACCAAACATTTTTTCTAGGTCACAGGTTCCACAAGTGTAGTTGGCCTCATTTGCTGTTCTCTGTTGTGCTATCAACATCCTAATCAAGCAGTAAAGTACTTTATTTCTCACATTTTCTTTGGGGCCAGATATCATGTCAACGAGGGCCACATTACCAGAACTAAACCTATTTGTTGTTTTAATGATATTCACTCCTCCCCACTTTTTAAAATGCCCATCTTATTCACCTGATCCACACTTTCACACTAAGTTTGCTCACAAAAACTACACTATAACAAATATTCCCAACAAACTAGATATTTTACTCACTAATTAAGTTGTTATCTTTTACACACACACTTATTTAACAAACACTCCCTTCGTGGGTCATTCAAAAATTCCACTCATTCCTGTTAACCCCTCTCTCACTCTTTTTTCTTATGCACAGCCTCACACCTCGTGAGGACTTCCTTCTCAGCTCTACCCGTGTGTGTGTTCGTGCTTTTCGCTATCGTAAGCTACGGACCCCAAAAATAAACTGTTTACAACACTTCATTTTTTTTCCTGACCTTCAACTCGCTCTTCTTCCTCCACACTGCTCCCGACAACTTCTCTGCACCACCTTCAGCCCCACCATACGTGTTTGTCTCCGTCTTTCCATCACTTTCCTCATCTTCCTGAGTTCTTCCTGTCTGTTTCTCAGCTGACCTCCTCTCTTCCTCCAGACGTCTCTTTCTCTTATAGCTGACCCACTCTTCCTGCTCCTTCTGTTCCCTTGCCATCCTCTGACTCATATCATCCATAAAAGCTCTCTCTTCCCCCCTTTTCTGATAAACCTCTTCCTGCGGCTGCTGCAAACATGTGACTTTCAACTGACCTGCGTCTATGTCCAGGCACCAATACAGCCCCACCACAGCGGGTGGTCTTTTTCTGTCTCCCTCATACGGGGCCGAGCCTCGCCTTTCTCTTCCTGTTTTTTTCTCTTTACTCATCCACTGCACACTCTGACAGACCAATGCCAACTCTTCTAACTTCCTCTTCATATTCGCTTTTCTGCTTCCTGGTTTTAAATCTGGCAACATACTTCACACCTTTAGCAAACCTCTCCTCTTCCTGCCGTACCATCTCCCTGGCTTCTTTAACCTTCCCCCATGCTAGTATTATAAGTCCTACGGTTCTGTGTGCACTTGTCTACCGCCCCCCTCGTTCTAAGGACTTCATAAATGAATTCTCTGACTTTTTGGCTGATATCACACAGAGATACACTCACTTTTTGCTTATTGGTGATTTTAATTTGCATGTGTGTTGTCAGGAGAAGCCCTTAGTGAAGGACTTTCTAGATTTATTGGACTCTTTTGGCTTAGCTCAGCAGGTGAACGGTCCCACCCAGGAACATGGTCACACGCTGGACCTCGTTTTAACACGCAATGTCTCTGTTTCTAATTTGAAAATAGGTGACAATGTTTTTTCAGATCACATGCCTGTATTGTTTGACTTCATCCCCCCTTGTCCTACGGCTAAGACGTGCGTTCCTGCACGTACGCGTTCCATTAACCATTTCACTGCTGCTCGTTTTAATGAAAGTTTTAATTCTGAGAGGATCGAACAGTTCCCTGTGTCTCTTACCACTGAGGAGCTAACCTTTCAGTTCAACTCTGCCTGTTTAGATGTTCTGGACCGTGTTGCTCCCCTTAAGACCAGAAAAACGAAACTTAAATCAGAGCCTTGGCTGAATGACGTCACGCGAGCCGTTAGGCGGCAGTGTCGCAAAGCTGAACGAAAGTGGAGGAAGGACAGGCTCCAGGTGTCTTTTCAAATGTTAAGGGAGAGTTGGCGTCACTATCAGAAAACCGTTAAAGCTGCCAAATGTAAATTCTTCTCTGATTTAATTGTCTCCAACTCCCACAACCCCGAGTTCTTTTCTCCACCCTGAACTCAGTTCTACACCTCAGTGAGCCTTCACCTCTGGAAGCCTCAACTGAGCTGTGTGAAAACTTCCTCCATTTCTTTTTAGAAAAAGTGGCAAACGCCCGGGCACTCATTTCTCCACCAGCTCATGATCTGTCCATCCAATCTCAGTGTGTGGCTGTGTTTGACCACTTTGAGCCCATCTCTCTGTCCTCTCTGGAGCAGGTAATGTGCAGCATGAAGCCATCTGGTTCCCCCTCGACTACTAAAGGAAGTTTTTCCTACCTTGGGTCCTTTTATTCTCGCTATTCTGAATAGCAGTTTATCCTCAGGTGTGGTGCCAAAAACTTTTAAACATGCTGCTGTCCAGCCCCTCCTGAAAAAACCTAACCTTGATCCCTCAGTCATGTCCAACTTCCGGCCTGTCTCCAGACTCCCATTCACCTCTAAACTACTGGAAAAAATTGTGGAGTCTCAGTTGAAACAGTTTTTGGGGGATCACGCTATCCTTGAGTTATTCCAATCTGGCTTCAAATCTCTCCATAGCACTGAAACTGCTCTACTGAAGGTTTTTAATGACATTTTCATATCCACAGACGCAGGTGATTCTGTGCTGCTTGTCCTATTGGACCTTACATCTGCTTTTGACACCATTGACCACAAGATCCTCATTTCTAGACTGGAGCAGTGGGTGGGCAGGGTCAGGTTGAACCCGGAGGCCTCCACCCCTGTTTAACGATGTTCAACATCATCAGGCCAGGACTCTGCGGTCTACACTCATCTCCAGGCCAGCGGTCACTCCTTCAGAGATGAAGATGTTCACATCCTGGACAGAGAGGAACGATGGTTTGAGAGAGGAGTAAAGGAGGCCATCTTTGTGAAAAGAAATCGTCCATCGTTAAACAGGGGTGGAGGCCTACGTGTTCAACTGTCCCCCTCTTACAATGCTGTGATTGCTAGTATCACTCAGCCCTCTGTGAGTAGTAAACAGCCATCAGTGTGCTAATGATCCATTGTTAGGCTGATGGTCCTTCTTGAGCATGTGATCAGCTGGTTTTGGTTGTCAGCAGCAAAACTGGTTGATCCACTCTGAGACGGTGCTATTTAAGAGACTGAGCTGAATACAGCACCTCAGACTGAGGAAGTCTCTCGGATGAGAGACGAAACGTTTCTACATTTTTTTGTTGATTTGCTTTGTTTTGTTTTGTTTTTTGAATGTCCAGAGGACCAGATTGAACTTTTTTAGATTTTTCCCGTTAACTTTTAACTTTACAGTATCTCGTACTCGTACTGTTTACATCCCACTGTGCGCGGACGTGCACGAGGCTGAGTGCGCGCTCGCGGACCAGATTACGAGTGTAGAGCGGACTTTTCCGGACTCCCTTGTTATAATCCTTGGAGATTTTAACAAAGCAAACCTCAGGCATGAACTACCTAAATATAAACAGTTTGTTAAATGCCCGACCAGAGAAGGAAACACGATGGATCACTGTTACACCACAGTGAGCGGTTCTTATCGTGCTGTGCCTCGTGCTGCCCTGGGTCTCTCAGATCATGAGATGATTCACCTCATACCTGCATACAGACAGAGACTGAAGCTCTCAAAACCTGTGGTGAGGACATCCAAAAAGTGGACCAGTGAAATTGTGGAGGAGCTACGCACGTGTTTGGACACCACAGACTGGGACCTGTTCAGGGCTTCTACAGACAGTCTAGACGAATAGACGATCCTTCCTGCCCACAGCCATCAGCATCTATAACAACTCATTAATGAAACTAGGATGATGAGTTCAGAGTCAGAGTCAGAGTTTCTTTATTGTCATTCGCACCTCATGTGGTACATGTGGTGAAGCGAAATTATGTACACGGGGTCCCAGTTACATCCAACAATAAAATGTAAAAGAAAAACAGTAATAACATCTAAGATATGAACCAAGAAAAACATCAATTAAATACACACTAAGCACTCATAACATAAAAACATTGAACATCAGCACAAACATGAACATGAGTCTGTGAGCAGATGTGCACGCATGAACACATCAACATTGAAACAGATCAGCAGCAACATGAAACAGATCAGCAGCAACATGATATGGTTTTTCACAGTGATTATTCTAGTTAGAGATTCATGAGCCTAACAGCCTCAGGGTAGAAGCTGTTCCTCAGTCTAGTGGTTCTACACTTAATGCTCCTTAACCTCCTTCCTGAGGGGAGTGGGGCAAAAAGTGTGTGTGCTGGGTGAGTGGGGTCCTTCATGATGCAGGTAGCCCTCTTCCTGCATCTAGAGGTGTAGATGTATGTGATGGTGGGGTGACCGACTCCAACAGACTTCTGTGCAGCCTTCACCACTCTCTGCAAAGCTTTTCTTTCTGCAGCTGTGCAGCCTCCATGCCACACGTTGATGCTGGAGCACAGGATGCTCTTCACTGCACACCTGTAGAAGGAGGTGAGGACTGAGCTTCCCAGACCAGCTCGCCTCAGCCGTCTGAGGAAGTAGTCTCTGATGAGCTTTCTTGATCAGGCTGGTGGTGTTGTTGCTCCAGCTGAGGTTGTCATTCATGTGTACACCCACGTACTTGTAGCTGGAGACCACTTCCACCGCAGATCCTTTTATGTTCAGGGGGGTGTAGATGTTTTTGTTCCTTCTGAAGTCCACAATCATCTCCTTTGTCTTCTTCACAATGATGTGAAGGTTATTCTCTTTGCACCAGCTCTCCAGGTGTTCCACCTCTTGCCTGTAGCTGGACTCATCATTGTTTGTGATGCATTACACCACCGCTGTATCGTCTGCAAACTTTACAATATGGCAGCCTGGATGGGTAGCTGCACAATCATACATGAGCAGAGTAAACAGGAGGGGGGTCAACACACATCCCTAAGGAGAGCCAGTGCTGAGGGTTATGGTGGAGGAGGAGAAGTTGTGGATCCTCACTAACTGTGGTCTGTTTGTTAAGAAGTCTAGTACCCAGTTGCAAATGGAGGGGCTTAGTCCTAGTCTGGATAGTTTGTCCATCAGGGTTTGGGGGATCATGGTGTTGAAGGCGGATGTGAAGTCCACAAAGAGCATACGGACGTAAGAGTTTTTCTGCTCCAGGTGGTTGAGCGCAGTGTGGACCACAGAGGAGATGGCATCCTCTGTTTATAGGTTCTCACGGTATGCATACTGATGAGGGTCCTCGTTGATGTTGATGGTTGTTTTGATGTGAGTCATGACCAGTTTTTCAAAGCATTTAGCAACTATTGGGGTGAGGGCCACTGGCCGATAGTCATTCAGACCAGACACTGTAGAGCTTTTTGGGACTGGGATGATGGTGGCAGTCTTCAGGCAGGTGGGAACTGTCTCCAGGGTAAGTGAGGTGTTAAAGATGTCTGCCAGCACCTTGCAGAGCTGATCAGCACATTCCTTCAACACTTTTCCGGGGATGTTGTCTGGGCCAGTTGCTTTGTGCGGATTAATCCTCCTGAAAGTACTCCTTACTTCTGCTGAGGTCACGCTGAGGTGCTCTTCATCTGGTGTTGAGGTGAGTCTGGTGCTGGGTGGTCTGTTCGGGTCTTCAAAGCGTGCATAGAACTTGTTGAGGGCATCAGGCAGAGATGGGTCTTTGGGACATTGTTCGCTCGTTCCTTTATAGTCTGTTATGCACTTAATGCCCCTCCACATGCTCCGAGGGTCTTGTGAGATGAATTGACCCTCGGTCCTCTGTGCATATGTGGCCTTGACCCTCTTAATACCAGCAACCAGCTCTTTTCTTGTCCTACTCAGCTCCTCTGAGTTTCCAGACCTGAAGGTAGTGTTCCTGGTTTCCAGCAGGGTGCGCACCTCTGCATTCAGCCATGGTTTTCTGTTTAGGTAGCTTTTAACATTTCTGATAGTGGAGACGGTGTCAGTACATGTACTAATATAACCCAGAACTGAGGATGTGTATTGGTCAAGATCAAGCGAACTTCCATTTGATGAGTTACATCAACATTTAATTTCCCTCTGGGATTAATAATGTATTTTGTAATTGAAGTTAATTGAATTTGAATTGAGTTGAATTGAATGCAGCTCTATGAAATCCAAGTCCCTTGAATCAATACCAGAGGTGACCTGAAATTCGACTCCCTCTGCTGTAATACCAGGAGGAACACTAGTGTGTCTCTCCACTATATTGACAGGATTAGTCTTCTTCTATATGAACACACAATTGTCAAGAATGGTAAGACAGAGCTGTGATGACTCCATTCCTCATCAGCCCATATATTCTGGTGATAATCAGCCTAAATGTGTTGCTGGTGATTTTGTCTTGTGTGTAAACTACAAACCAGATTCCAAAAATGTTGGGACACTAAACAAATTGTGAATAAAAACTGAATGCAATGATGTGGAGATGACAAATGTCAATATTTTATTCAAAATAGAACACAAATCACAGATCAAAAGTTTAAACTGAGAGAATGTATCATTTTAAGGAAAAAATCTGTTCTTTCCAAATTTCATGGCATCAACAAATCCCAAAAAAGTTGGGACAAGTCCATTTTTACCACTGTGTGGCATCCCCCCTTCTTCTTACAACACTCAACAGACGTCTGGGGACAGAGGAGACCAGTTTCTCAAGTTTAGAAATAGGAATGCTCTCCCATTCATGTCTAATACAGGCCTCTAACTGTTCAATCGTCTTGGGCCTTCTTTGTCGCACCTTCCTCTTTATAGTGTGCCAAATGTTCTCTATCTTTCCTCTCAGGCTCTCATTGAGGTGGCAGCTTCTGTTTCTCCTCCCCCGTTTTTTTCCCTTCTTCCTGCTCTGCTCTCTGTGTGTCTGAAGCTCCTGGGTCTCATCTCCCGAACATAAATTAAGAAGATTATGGATTTGGTATCGTGGGCGTTCAACTCTATTGATAAGATTTTTTCATCAAAACGACAAGGTCCTGGGGAACCAGCGTGTCCAGCTGAGACTCATGCTGTGGGGTACGTCATGGATTCGTGGGGAGTTTGGCAATTGATGTGCATTACTCTTTTGTCTCGAGGATGTTGAAGACGTTTACATATTTGGATTTATGATAGCAGGGACTCTGTTTTTTGGCATCGGCGGGGCTCTGTTTTATCGACTTTTGAAAAAGACATCGGCAGCAGTTTTGGCCATGGAAAAGCTTCAGAGTCAGTGTGAAGTTCTGGTCCTCGCTATGGGAACTTTAAATCGTCTGGTCTACGAGCTTAACCATAAGGTGGAGGCGATTGAGAATCGTTGACCACCTGCGGCTTCTGGGACTCGTCAGCGTGGTGGGTTCGACCTTGAAGGTGACTCATAGCATGGATCAACGAAATGTAATCCCACAATTAGGCATTTTCGGAACCAGAACGCCCAGATGGACTCAAGGCTGAAGAAAAAAATCTGTCTGCCTCAAGATAAAACAAAAATCAAGCTTATCTGAATCAGACTCCCAATGGCCTCGGAGACAGGCTGACTATCAAATTTCTCCTGGGACATGAGTACCCAAGGACAAAAGCTTCATCTATCTTCCCCCCCGAGAACTTTCTGTGCAAGCTTATCAGAACTGCTGGCTGGAACAACATCTTCAGAAACTGTGGCTGATCTGAAAAAAGACTCATGGACAAATCTCAACACCTCGATGTCAAATGCAAATGTAATCATGTTTTAATTGTGCTTGCTGGTAGAGTTTTTTGATATCTCAAATCGTGTTCTGATAGACAAGATGTGAAAGGTCTTTTTTTGTAATACCACTACCTACCCTCATGTTTCTCCCACTTTTCCTATCTAAGATTATTATCTGATAAGGATAAAATGGCCGCGCTCTCCCGTAGTTGCAGCTTCGTGTACTCCACCCATCTTTCGGACGACTGTACGTACATATTCGCATTGTACCTCGGTGCAATTCCAATAAAGTTTATTTTGGTTCTTCTGATTTTATAGGTGAAAGATCTGGACTGCAGGCTGGCCATTTCAGTACCTGGATCCTTCTCCTACGTAGCCATGACGTTGTGATTGCTGCAGAATGTGGTCTGGCCTTATCGTGTTGAAAAATGCAGGGTCTTCCCTGAAAGAGATGACGTCAATATGGGAGCATTTGTTGTCCTAGAACCTGAACATAGTTCTCTGCATTAATGGTGCCTTCCCAGACATGCAAGCTGCCCATGCCACAAGCTCTCATGCAACCCCATACCATCAGTGATGCAGGCTTCTGAACGGAGTGTTGATAACAACTTGGGCTATCCTTGTCCTCTCTGGTCTGGATGACATGGCGTCCCAGTGTTCCATAAAGAACTTCAAATCGTGACTCATCTGATCACAGAACAGTCTTCCATTTTGCCACATTCCATTTTAAATGACCCCTGACCCAGTGCAAATGTCTGAGCTTGTGGAGCTTGCTTAGAAATTGCTTCCTCTTTGCACTTTAGAGTTTCAGCTGGCAACGGCGGATGGCACGGTGGATTGTGTTCACTGACAACGCTTTCTGGAAGTATTCCTGAGCCCATTCTGTTATTTCCTTGACAGTGGCATTCCTGTTTGAGGTGTAGTGACGTTTAAGGGCCCAGAGATCACGAGCATCCAGTAGAGTTTTACGGCACAGCGATTGTTCCAGATTCTCTGAATCTTTTGATGATGTTATGCACGGTTGATGATGATAACTTAAAAGTCTTTGCTATTTTACGCTGGGTAACACCATTCTGGTATTGGTGCACTATCTTTCTGCACAACAATAGTGGAATTGATGATCCTCTTACCATCTTGGCTTCTGAGAGACACTGACACTCTGAGAAGCTCTTTTTATACCCAATCATGTTGTCAATTGACCTAATTAGTGTTAATTGGTCTTCCAGCTGTTCGTTATATGCTCAATTTCCTTTTGCCAGCCACTTATTGCTACTTGTCCCAACTTTTTTTTGGGATTTGTTGACTGTGAAATTTTGAATCAACATATTTTTCCTTTAAAATGTTACATTTACTCAGATTAAACTTTTGATCTGTCATCTATGTTATATTACGAATAAAATATTGACATTTGCCATCTCCACATCATTGCATTCAGTTTTTATTCACAATTTGTTTAGTGTCCCAACTTTTTTGGAATCCGGTTTGTATTTAAACCTTCATATTGACTGCAGAACAACAAAATTCTTCCTTCCTCTTCCTGCAGAGCTCCAGTCTGAAGATGGCTTTGCTAGATTACATCAAGCGCTGTCTCCCTGCAGACAGTGAGAAGCACAACATGGTGGCTTTGTGTTTCAGTATGAGGAGGGAAATCGGAGAAAACCATGAGATAGCAGCCAGGACGCAGCTGAAAATGATAGAGTCTAGAGTGTGGGGTGAGTCAGAATATCAGTAACATCAGAAACTAGTAGTAGTTGACCATCTGCTCTGATCACAGTTTTGTTTTGTTTTTTCTCATTTTGGCTTTCTTTAACAGTTGTCACTCCTGATCTGAAGAATTCATTGACCAAGGTGTTGGCTTTGCTGAAAGATGCTGCAGAGAGCTTCTCCAAGGTACTGGAGTTCCTCTCTTTGCTAACTTCAGGATGCAGGAGACATTCTCAGTGTGTGTTTATGTCTGTGACTCCCAGGACTCGTGTGTACGTCAGGCCACTCACTGTGTCCAGACAGCTAAGCTGGTTGCTCTTCAGCTCCATTTCCTGAATCAGGGATCTGACCTGCGCATCATCAACCTCCAACCTGCAGAGATACCTGGTGCTGTCATGGTTCTGCCAAGATGCTACCAGGTATGTTCCAAAGTTTAGGTTTTGTCACTGTAAAAAAACTTTCTACTACCTTCTCACCAAGTGTCCTCACATTTCCACAGATGAGCAACAACCGTTGCTTCTCTAAGAGCATTGCTGATGTCTTTCTATCTTGGTATTGTATTAACCCATAGGGAAAAAATTCAGCCACATATTCATTTTTGTTTATTTTAATTTATTTATTTAAGTCAAGTCAAGTCATATTTATTTAAAGAGCACAATTTAAAACAGATAGACTGTTATCAAAGTATTTATTTGGGTATTGTGAATAAACATGACTGTGCAAGGCATGAAAAAGCTTCAAATTTTTTTTCTACTTTTCAGAATTGTTTACAGGCTCCCATAACCTCTCAATACTGAACTCTACTGTTCCTGAAGGGAAAAGTCAAACTACTGAAATCCATTATAAATGCATTGTTTTGTCTGATGTTCTTCATTTCATTAGTGTTCCTCATTTGTGCTAAGCCCAAAATACTTATATGAGTTTGCCTTCTTATGTGCCCAGCACCTGCTGATGGGGCCATATGAGTTGGGTGCATAGTGCCATGGGTGGTAGCTGAAGGTGGGGGCCATGGCACTGTGACCCTCATTTACCAAAACTGTCTCTAAAGCCCCTTTTCCTTAGCTCCTCTTTAGCACAGTTTGATTCGGTTTGGTGCGGTTCCAAGGCTTTTTCCACTAGCAATTTTTCATGGAACTGGCCCCTTTTTCAGTCCCTTCTTCTCTGGGGTATCAAGCAAGCCGAGCTGGCACCAAAATGTGATGTCATAACACTGTCGGTCACTGATTGGTCAGGGGGTGGAGTCACTGGTTCTTTGAGAAACTTTTCAAAACAATGATCTGCCATTTGCAATTACACGAACTCGGAGGAGCGATTGGACCTATTTTTAAGATTTTAAAACCAATAATGACAGCACCGTGGTCTAATGCTGAAATGCAGGCATTTGTAGTGCATGGTGGCTGACGACAAAATTCAGAGCGAGCTAGATGGAGCTCCGCGGTCCTCTCTACCGGAGCCTCGGCACCCTCTCAGGGCGGGCTAGGCGTCACCTTCCCGGCTCCGAGCTCCCCCAGCCACCGGGGCTCGGAGCTCTAGTCCCGTCAGGCAAGGGTTGGGACAGAGGGTTGAAACTATTTTTTCAAAGATTTTGTATATTTAAAAAATGTTTTTTTAATCAGTGAAGATTTTTTTTTAAAACTGTGCCGGCTTAATGACTTTATTAAATAATCTGTTAATTAAAGTTAACTCGGCTGAAAAATCATAAAGACACTAAATTATTGGATCTCTCAGGAATATTTCCCTCAAATATGTTTAAAGAAGAGATACAGCCTTTAGTTCAACTTTATTCTAACCCACAGATGTACAAATCACAAACAAGGATTCAACTTTAAAGCAAAGCTAAAAATAAAAAAAAATAATCTGTATACAAGAAACAAAACCACACATCTAAACTGAACAATAAAAGCACACGAGTGCAACTACATCAAATGATGAAGAAAACCTATAAAATTTTAAGTATAAAAAGATGTTTTTGTAGAATCTTCTACATCAGAGATTTAATGGTGAACTGAAGTTCATTAAAAGTTCATTAGCAGGATTAATATATATATATATATATATATATATATATATATATATATATATATATATATATATTGGTACGTCCGGTAAGATGGCGCCCGTGTACATGGCTTGCAGTCCACCTCTGCTGATGGTGTTCGGATTATTTTTGTTTTTTGCATTTCACATCTGTGACATCAACTCTCTACTCGTGTATGACAGACAACAACTTTTGGATCTTCGTTTTTCTGTCACTGAAGTCGCTTATTTGGACCATTATCAGCGTACCTCTG
>NC_056507.1:48611455-48621464 GCF_014905685.2 Nematolebias whitei | reverse complement strand
CCCCCCCCCTGCTGGCGGACGTGCCAGCTTACCTTCGCTGCGCTTCTCACCTGCCTGCCCGGAGATATCGCTTCAGACTCAGGGGAAAAGGTGCTGGTCAGCTGGTGAAGCTGAAAGCTCTGCGCACTGCATCTTCCTCTCCAGCTAGCGGTCATGGTTTTCATCGCCAGCTTCCTGTGTGCCTGGACCAGGTAACCAGCTTTAGTTGTCAGCCGTTGCGCAGCTCGGACCGACCTGGAGGGGCTGTTATTGAAAACCTGCGGCCATTAGCGCGCGCTAACTCCACCGCTGCTGGCTCCACTTTGGACAATATCCGGATGTGTTTGGTCAACGCAAGATCTGTTACCAACAAAACTTTTATCCTCAGGGATTACTTTCAAGAGCACGATTTGGACTTTCTGTGCATCACAAAGACTTGGGTGTCTCTGGGTGAGTCCAGCGCCTTGACGGAATTACTGCCACCGAACTGTCTGTATTTTAACGCCCTGCGGCCATCAGGCCGGTGCGGTGGTGGATTATTAACAATATTCAAATCAACTTTTGACTGTAAACAACTGCCCATCCCAGTTTCCCACGCCAGCTTTGAGCTGAGCATCTTTGAACTCGGACATTCACCTCCGACGTTATTTGCACTCGTCTACCACCCACCTCGATCTAAGGATTTCATAAATGAGTTTTCTGACATCTTGGCTGAAGTCACACCAAAATATGAGCATGTTTTCATTATTGGGGACTTTAATTTGCACGTGTGCTGTCACGAGAAGCCCTTGGTTAAGGACTTTTTAGATTTATTGGACTCATTTAATTTAACTCAACATGTAAACGGTCCCACCCAAGAGCGTGGACATACACTAGACCTTGTTTTAACTCATGATATGACTGTTAATAATCTTGTTATTGGTGATAATATTTTTTCAGACCACATGCCTGTCCGGTTTGAGTTCACCCTCCCCATCTAACTCCTAAGCCGTGCATTCCTGCACGTAGGACTCGGACCATTTGCCACTTCATTGCCGCACGTTTCACAGATGTTTATAACTCTGAAATGATAATTCAGCCCCCGGTGTTTCTCACCACCACTGAGGAGCTGACATCCCAGTTCAACTCTGTATGCTTAAAGACTCTGGATCATGTCGCACCTGTTAAAACCAAAAAATCAAAAATCAAAGCAGAACCTTGGCTGAGTGACGTCACCAAGGCCGTTAGGCAGCAATGTAGGAGGGCGGAGCGCAAGTGGAGGAAAGACAGGCTGCAGGTCTCTCTTCAAATACTTAAAGAGAGTTGGCGCCATTATCAGAAAACAGTAAAAGTTGCTAAATCAAAATTCTTCTCTGATATAATTACTTCAAACTCTCACAACTCACGTGTCCTCTTCTCCACCCTAAACTCTGTTCTCCACCTCACTGAACCATCACCTCTGGAAGCCTCGACTGAGCTGTGCGAGAACTTCTTACATTTCTTTTGGGAAAAAATTGCGACCACCCGGGCTCTCATTTCCCCTCCAACTCATGACCCATCCATCCCCCCTCAATCTGTAGCTCCTTTTGACCATTTTGAACCCATCACTCTATCTTCTCTAGAGCAGGTCATGTGCAACTTGAAACCTTCTGGCTCCCCCTTTGATGTGGTCCCCCCTCGACTACTAAAGGTGTTTCCAACTCTAGGTCCGTCCATTCTTGCCATAGTAAACAGTAGTTTATCCACTGGCGTGGTGCCAAAATCCTTTAAACATGCTGCTGTCCAGCCTCTCCTGAAAATAACAAACCTTGACCCCTCAGTCATTTCCAACTACTGGCCTGTCTCCAAACTCCCATTTGTTTCTAAAGTACTGGAGAAAATAGTCCAGTCCCAGTTGAAGTGCTTCCTGGAGGATCACGCCATCTTAGAGCTTTTCCAATCTGGCTTTAAACCTCTCCACAGCACTGAAACTGCCCTACTGAAGGTCTTTAACGACATCTTCAGATTCACAGATACCGGGGATTCTGTGCTGCTTGTCCTGTTGGACTCACAGCTGCCTTTGACACCATTGACCATTTCAGAGTTATAAACATCTGTGAAACGTGTGGCAGTGAAGTGGTTAATGGTCCGAGTCCTACGTGCAGGAATGCACGGCTTAGGAGTTAGATGGGGAGGGTGAACTCAAACCGGACTGGCATGTGGTCTGAAAAAACATTATCACCAATAACAAGATTATTAACAGTCATATCATGAGTTAAAACAAGGTCTAGTGTATGTCCGCGCTCTTGGGTGGGACCGTTTACATGCTGAGTTAAATTAAATGAGTCCAATAAATCTAAAAAGTCCTTAACCAAGGGCTTCTCGTGACAGCACACGTGCAAATTAATGTCCCCAATAATGAAAACATGCTCATATTTTGGTGTGATTTCAGCCAAGAAGTCAGAAAACTCATTTATGAAGTCCTTAGACCGAGGTGGACAGTAGACGAGTGCAAATAAAGTCTGAGGTGAATGTCCGAGTTCAAAGACGCTCAGCTCAAAGCTGGCACGGGAAACTGGGATGGGCAGTTGTTTATAGTCAAAAGTTGATTTGAATATTGTTAATAATCCACCACCACACCGGCCTGATGGCCGCGGGGCGTTAAAATACAGACAGTTCGGTGGCAATAATTCCATCAAGGCGCTGGACTCACCCGAAGACATCCAAGTCTCTGTGATGCACAAAAAGTCCAAATCGTGCTCTTGAGTAGTCCCTGAGGACAAAAGTTTTGTTGGTAACAGATCTTGCGTTGACCAAACACATCCGGATATTTTCCAAAGTAGAGCTAGCAGCGGTGGAGTTAGCGCGTGCTAATGGCCGCAGGTTTTCAATAACAGCCCCTCCAGGTCGGTCCGAGCTGCGCACCGGCTGACAACTCCCGTTGGTTACCTGGTCCGGGCACACAAGAGAGGATGATGCAGCGCGCAGAGCTTTCAGCTTCACCAGCTGACCAGCACGTTTTCCCCGGTGTCTGAAGCGATATCTCTGGGCAGGGAGGTGAGGAGCGTTCTGAGTTCTTGTCTGTCATAAAGTTCTTGTCTGTCATACACCAGTAGAGAGTTGATGTCACAGATGTGAAATGCAAAAAACAAAAATAATCCGAACACCATCAGCAGAGGTGGACTGCAAGCCATGTACACGGGCGCCATCTTACCGGAAATCCCCCTATTTGATCCCCTATTTGATCTAGAACGTATCTCGGCACGTGATGGTTCGTCTATAAATTCCATTTTGGACCCTCCACTCCTCCCAGCTTCTTCTCCTGCTCCATCAGCAGAATCTACACTGGCCAGATCCCTGTCGCAGCCTAGCTCCACGCAGAGCAGCACAACACAGCAACCTGCTGTACTTGGTAAGAAGCAACAATCATGTTTCACATCTCTTTATTCGTGCTGATAAGGACTTGCATTTATTTTATTTTTTAAGTAAAAAAAAAATAAAATGTAGAAAAAATACTGTTTCATACCTACTGATTCATTTATTAATTTTTTATTATATTCATTTTTTAAATCATTTTATTAGTCATTCATTTTTACTTTATCACTTTATTAATATTATTATTAGTATTCTTTTTTATGTTGCTCAAGCAGATGTAATTGAGTAAGTACAAGATAAGATAAGATAAGACAGAACTTTACTGATCCCGCAGGAAATTATTGTGCCAGAGTTTCAGTACATAGGAACAAACACAAGAATCACAAGATATAAAAATAACAGGGAATATAAAAATGCCAACAATTAAGTTCTAAACAGGTGCAGACAGAACATAACTAGTTTCTACTGACCTGTTTAAATGTAGAATATACTAAAAAAGATTGTATTATGTATAGAATCACAAAATCGATCTTCCTAACAACAAAGATCTGTCTTTGGTAGCAGCACCTTTCTTTGTTTTATGTATTTATTCAAAAACAGTATCTAGACTGAATTAACTACCTGCCATTTCTTCTTTCTAGGCAAGAGAAAGAGAAAGATGTCAAGTAAAGACCAATGTCTTGTTTCGCCGCTGAAAGAAGATGAGAAACTGAACCGGACACTATGGGAACAGCACTTGCATCTTCTATTGGAAAAAGCCCATAAGTCAAGGGAACAGGAGGCCACTGCAACAGAAAGTGGCAAGTGAACAGGAAGCAGTCCTACGAAGGGAGGAGATTGCACAGAATGCTGCCTTTTTTTTCTCTCTCTGTGCTCCGGTGAAGTCAGACTTGACTCCCGATGCTCCTTCCCCCCCCCCCCCCCCCGCTTCCCTGCTTGCTCTTTTTCATCTTGTGAACCCTTAAAGAGACTTTTTTTTGTGTGCTGCATACCTTCCTAATTCTAAGGATTTGATCAGCTGGTTTCTCAACAAAATTGATCAACTTCTCCCGACAGGAGTCAGGGTAAAGAGGACCCTCGACGGAAACAAATTGGATTCATGATGGCAACTGGATTTTGCTGTTTGGCTTGGTGAAATCAGGATTGTCTACAAATTTGTGTGGATGTGTCAAAGCTTGGCAGTGCTCAGACTGAATTATGTGGAGCTGCATCAGAGCTGGAGCAGGCTTTTATCAGGACTGTGAACTTTCTGGTAGCACCCATGAATGGTGGGAATAATCTTGGAGAACCTGTGAGCTCAACTTTCGCCGTAAGGAATCAATTCGGCTATTTGGAGTTTCCATCAGAGAACTGTATCAGTGAGACTTTTAAAAGGCAGAAACAACAATTCACGAGTTCTGTCTGACCCAAAACTGTGGCCTTGACGCTGGACTTATCTCAACTCCTCCTGGAATGTTTAGAAAAAAACAAAGATGCTTTGTCTGTCTATGCACCCCTCCCTTCCCCAAGACCGCGGACATGTGACGGAACCTCAACTGAGCTGATGAAGAACGTCACCTCTTATCTGGACAATGGCTGGGGGGGGGCTCTGGACTATGCTATGGCTTTCCCTTAAAATTCAATGTCTTCACCGCCTATATGTTCATGTATAACGTCTGTTTATGCTGCTTTGCTGTGGTAGGTTTTTTTGATGCCTCAAATCATGCCCTGTCCAAGGTGTGAGAGATCTTTTTTTATACCGTCTCTCCTCATGTTTTCTTCCCTTTTCTCATCTAAGCAGAATAATATTCTGAATAAGAATAAGAAGGCCGTGCTTTTTATAGTAGCAGCTTTGTACACTACGTCCATCTTTCGGACGACTGTACGTACATGTTCTCGTTGTGACTGAAAAATGTTGGATTGTATACCTGGATTATTGAGCATGGACTTTGTTGTTTTCAACCAGTTTGACACGACTGTCAACAAGGAAGAGGGCCGGCAATGGAGGAGGGGGCGTACCAAAGAGACCATCTTAGCACCAACATAACTAGTTTGTTCCACTTTGGAGTAAGCTGTTTGGGAAAGAATCAATTTTGTTGTGTGTTTCCTTGACTGAGGAAACCTTCCGGATCGAAGGCGAAACGTTTCGGCACAAAAAAAGAAACTGTCCAGATGACCTGACTGAAAAATGTTGGATTGTATACCTGGATTATTGAGCATGGACTTTGATGTTCTCGTTGTATCTCGGTGCAATTCTGATTCTGATTCTGTGATTCTGATCTAAAAATATGTTTGAGGAGATGAGCTCTGTCTTGTTTCTGAGCATTGCAGCCTTTCAAACACACTTTTCTGTTGGACAGGTGTTCGTCATGTCTGAGGCATACTCCTACAGTCCAGACTGGCCTGAGATTTTGCACCAGAACGTGGTCCTGAAGGGAGACTTTGTTTACCTAGAGGAACTGAAACGCCACCGTCCTCTCACCTCAACGCTATTTGAAGACATTTTCAGGAAGTAAGAGTAAACTTATACTTTAGTGCTGAGCAGACATTTCTGAGCATAGATCACATAAAACTTGATTTGTGTGTTTCAGGCTGGACGGCTCTCCCAGCACAGTCACCTCCAACGTGAAGCGCCTGCTGACCTACTGTGATGATGCATATACTTGCTACAGACTAGCCTACCAACAGAATCTGTTCGATGTCACCAAGACTCTGCTGCAGGACAACAAAACATCCAACTACCTGAATGATCGGCTTGCCTGCTGATCAGAAATAAATCAAACGGATTGCTGCCCTTTTTTCACTGTCATAAACTTCTAGCTTTATGGCCAGGACTTTTCCAGGGGGCAATCAAAGCATTTTGTTTGGCCTCCAACCTTGGTCAAAATAATCTGATTACACTTTTTTTTACTCCAAATAGTAAAAAGCATTAAATAAAATATTGTAGAAATAAAATGTTGCTGTATTAAATGATCAAAATTGTTTTCTGGCTGCTTTGTTGCAGTAAAATGACTAAATGAACAAAATGTCACAGGGAGAAAAAAAAAGCAATTTTAAGTAATTTTGTGTCAGTACTTTAGTTTCTTATCATATAATTAGGATAACAGCTGTAAGTTCTCGTGGAACTTCAGATCACTTACTTGATTCATTATATTCAATTCAGTTTCTTTATATAGCGCCAATTCACAACAAAGTTGTCTCAGGGCACTTTACAGGAACATTCACATAAAAGCCAATTAGTAAAGTTCTTTATCTAAGGAATCCAGCAGACAAGTTGAATCTTGTCTTCGTTGCAGTCTCCCATCCTGAGCAAGCACAGTGGAGACAGTGGAAAGAAAAACTCCTTTTAAAAGGAAGAAACCTCCAGCAGAACCAGCTCAGGACAAGAGACCATCTGCTTTGACCAGCTGGTGGAGAGGACAGGAAGGAGAGACAGACGAACACAGAATGGTAGGTCCAGGTATAGGTCCAGATATAGGTCCAGGTCCAGATATAGGTCCAGGTGTACCTGAAAGACAAACACATGTTAAAGGATAGAAAAAATAATTACAAATTGTTGTAAAATAAAATCTGTTTCTGCTTGTACAATTTCTAAAGCTTAAAGTGTGACTAGTATACTTCCTGTTTCTTATTTGTGACAGCACCCACCCAACCGGACTTTGCACAATACACGTTGAGCAAGTGAATATTCTAGAAGCTAGAGCGAGTCACCGCCCTATACACGTTGAGCAAGTGAACATTCTAGAAGCCTTGACCGTGCACCGCCCTAAGTTAGACTATAGCTGAACAGCACTTCCTCTTTCAGCAGACAACGCAGAGCAAGGGCTGACTTCAGATCACTCTTACAGGTTGTATCGTTTGTCTCCATTGAATGCGCATTCAATGTTTTATTTTGTACTTTAACATTTAATCAAATACAAAAGTAATCTGTGACTGTTAATCATTTAATTTATTAAATTTGATTATTGAATTTAAAGAGAGCGCGTCTGTTATGTTTCAGTGTCTGTACTTCCTTGGTCCACAGTAAAACCAAACAACGAACTTTGGGGCGGATAGAGTGAGTCGATTTACGCCAACAAAATACAAAACAGGTTGAGCAGAGTAAGAAAAGTGTGGTCAGTTTGTCCTCCAGCAGTCTATAGCAGCATAACTAAGGGACAGCTCAGGAAACCCAAGCCGACCCTAACTATAGGATTTAGCAAAAAGGAAAGTCTTAAGCCTAGTTTTAAAACTGGACAATGTGTCAGCCTCACGGACAGAAACTGGAAGTTGGTTCCACAAGAGAGGAGCCTGATAACTGAAAGATCTTCCTCCCATTCTGTTTTTTGTAAACTCTAGGAACTACAAGTAAACCTGCAGTCTGAGAGCGAAGTGCTCTGTTAGGAAAATATGGAACAATAAGATCTGTAATATAAGATGGAGCTAGGTTGTTGACAGCTTTGTAGGTTAGAAGTAAGATTTTGAATTCTATTCTGGATTTGACAGGGAGCCAATGGAGAGAAACTAAAACTGGAGAGATATGATCTCTCCTATCAATCAATCAATCAATCAACTTTATTTCTATAGCACATTTTAAAAACCACAGGGGTAGCCAAAGTGCTGTTCATTTAGACAAAAAATAGATTAAAAACATAAAAACATACACATACCAGTTTCACGGCAGGTGTGTTTTAAGGTGCCATACAAGAGAAGATCACGTGTTAAAAGCCAAAGAATAAAAGTGTGTTTTTAAAAGAGATTTAAAAACAGGAAGAGAGGAGGCCTGTCTGACACTCAAGGGTAAATTGTTTAGGGATGCACCAATCCACATTTTTTAACTTCTGATCCCGCTACTTAAATTTGGATATTGGCCGATATCATTCCGATATCATTTTTTCATTCAACCTTTATTTATACAGGTTAATCCCACTGAGCCATGGGAACTCATTTACAAGAGAGACATGAATTTTTAACAAAGAGCGATGACAACAGTGGACAACAATAGACAATCATAAAAGATGCGTACAAATAAAAAATAAATAAATAAACAAGTTAAAATAAAATGGCAACCATCATTGATTTTCTATGAGGCTGTAATAATCTGCTCTCAAGTACAGTTTGAACAAATATATTCATGCATGTCCAAAAAGGCAACTTGAGGTAAGTTTTATTAATGTTGGATAAGTTTTAAAGTTAGAATTAAATTTTGCTAACACAAAACATGTTTCTTTTTATTCCTAGCTTTAAAGTGGATATTAAAGTGATTAATTTAAGTGATTGTTTAAAGTTTTTTTTTTAAATAAGGGGCAGATATTAATAATTTTTTCTTCTTTCTGCACTCTTTTCATTCAGAGTTTTTTTTTTCTTCTTTTTGATGAATTTTTGTTTATTTTGTTTCTTTTAAATGAATGAATTAAATAAAAAAATAAAATAAATGGTTTTACATCTGCTTAGTTTGTGGCATAAACCAACACACATGTTCCTGTTTTTAGTATTTTACATCACTTTATAATGTAGCTGTTTTTTGGAGGGTTTTTTTTTATATAATTTTCTTGTAATTTTCATTTCATATGCTTTTTGATAAATGTCTACTGTTGTACTGATGAATATCTCCTGGAGGGTAAACTAAATAAATATGCTGCAAATATTCAATCAAGCTGCAAAATGCTTTGTTTTCTACAATTGATCAATTGTAAATTGATCAATTGTAGAAAACAATTCTACAGTTGGTCATTAATTACGATGAAGTTTAGCAACTTCTCTGTAAACATTCGACATTTGACCAGAGGGGCCACATCTGTAGATTAGATTAACAAAGACCATAACAACCTCCTACTGTAAGGTGTGATAGGTCAATCTGCATATGTATGTGTTTATCTTATCTCAGCTTTATAACCTGAATCCCACACTCTTTGCTCTTTGAATTGAGAAAGCTTCTCAGATGAGAAGCGAAACGTCTTCTGTTGCAAATAAAGTCCAGTTGTTTTTGTCTTGAACTTTTTTGAATTTACGATGTCCTGGATGACTGAGAATCTTCACCAGCGTATTCAAGCTCTATGGCTTCAGCGGTGTGTTCTTCTCATTCAATCCGAAGCAGGCAGCCTGATTTCGGTCAGCCACGCTCCGTCTGCCCCTCTTCCGAGATGGACAGACTGAGCGGGGCAGATTGAGCGCAGCTGACTGAAATCAGACTGCCTGCTTCGGATTGTACGAGAAGAATAGAATAGAATAGAATAGAAACAGCCTTTATTGTCCCATGGATGGGAAATTCAAGTGTAACAGCAGCAACAGATAAAAAGATTCACACAAAAGTTCCTAAATGTTAATAAACAATTAAATATATAAAGAAACAAGATAAACAGTATCAATAATTTTGTTCAATATGTGTTGAAACATTGATAAGGACAGACTATTGACAGTACAGTGTTATAGGCCGGGTGTGTGTTTTAGCAGAGGTCAGCATGTACTGGTCCTTCTCAAAAAATTAGCATATTGTGATAAAGGTCATTATTTTCCATAATGTAATGATAAAAATGAAACTTTCATATATTTCAGATTCATTGCACACCAACTGAAATATTTCAGGTCTTGAATTGTTTTAATACTGATGATTATGGCATACAGCTCATGAAAACCCAAAATGCCTGTCCCAAAAAATTAGCATATTTCATCCCACCAATGAAAGACAAGTGTTTTTAATACAAAAAACACCAACCTTCAAATAATCATGTTCAGTTAT
>NC_056507.1:48609229-48611355 GCF_014905685.2 Nematolebias whitei | reverse complement strand
TACTGTTTACATTCACACTACTGTTTACATTTGCACTACTGTTTATATTCATACTACTGTTTACATTCACACTACTGTTTACATTTGCACTACTGTTTATACTCACACTGCTGCTTATATTACACTACCGCTGATATACAAATATATTTTTTACTAGTCTTATAGCATATGTCACTTTACCTACACCAATATCAAGGACTTCATACATACACCGTGTACATTCACTTCATATGCTGCTTTGCCACTCACTACAAATATCAATGTCAGGACCTTCATTTCATTTCATTTTATTTTATAGATATACTTTTTAAAATATTTTTATACCGTATAGTACAATTTAAGACGGTATCATGCTTTTATTATTTTATTTTATGCTTATGTTTAATAAATGTTTTAATGTTAAATGGTTATTGTTGCACCGGGGTCTGAGAGAAATGTAATTTCAATCCTGTGTATGTCCTGTACATATTGCAGCTTTTGACAATAAAGTGACTTTGACTTTGACTTGACTAAATAAAGGTTGGATGAATGAATGAACTGCTAGAGTTGCTTGTTATTTCATCCACTGCAGTCTTTTTGATGTGATGAACTTTCTTAAGATTTGCACTACCACCATGTTGGAGCTCTTTTTTCTGTTGATACTTCTTGGTTTTGATCTGCATTGTCTTGCAAAGTGGGTGAACTTGCCGCATGCTCTACATTGTTTATTTTTAGCAGGGCACTCACCAGCATGGGGATAGATGCCTCCACAGTTCCTGCACTGATTGTTGAAATGCTGTTTAGCTGACCATCTGCGGTTCCTCTGATGCTTCTCAGGAGCTCTCTGATCCACTTCGTTGACTGTAGCTGCAGCACCTTTTTCGATGTCACCAGCTTGCATTTTTGACAGTTCAAGTGTTCGCCCAAGGTTAAGAAGTTCCTTCAAACTTAATTTTTCCTCCATCAATGCTTTCCTTCACAATTTAGCTGATGTACAGCTGTGTATGATCTGTGTTTTGATTTCAGTTTCCACATCTGCAAAGTCACAATTCTTTGCCAGGTTTCTCAGTCTGGTGTGATAACTGTCCACATTTTCTCCAGGTTCTTGTGTTGCTTTTCTGAACATATATATCTGATATTGGATGTTTTTCTTAGGAGAGAAATACGTGGTTAACTTTCTTTTTATGTCAGCATATTTGTCATCTTCTGCTGCTACGGTGTGTCATAAATATCATGCACACGCTCTCCAGCAATATGTAATAATAGTGCTTTAAGTCTTGCATCTCCTGATATGTTCATGGCAGTGGTGTAATTTTCAAACCTTTGCAGCCATTTATTCCAGCGCAGTCCCACAGAGCCCGGATCAGTTTCTGTGTCGAAGCACGGGAGAGCAGCCATGTGCTCCATACTTGGAAGTTCGTTGCTATCGTTAGCGTAGCTTAGCTTCTGAGAGGTTATGACTTCCTACCCTTTTCTTCTTTAAAGGAACTCCAGCGCTGACATGTTATGTATCCAAATTTACTCCTCGTCGCCAATGTAGTGTTTCTGAAGCTTATAAGAAAACAACCTAGCTGGGAACACAACATAAACTTTATTGCTGACTGCAGCACTCAAATACATTCGTCCATTTTATTGTTCATCTGGAGATTCTCTAATTCCCAAAGTGTCCACTAGGAAGTGTAGTTTTCAAACGACACACAACAAGAATGAAAAAGGAAGAAGAGTAGAGGTCACAGAAACTGTGGACCAGGAAGTGGAAAAGATTAGTGAGTGTGAAGTCTGGAAAACTCCAAAAAGAATGAGGAATGGGAAGGCAATAGGACCTGATGCCATACCAGTGGAGGTTTGGAAATGTCTTGGAGAGTAGAGCTGTCATTTCTAACCCGAACCCGGGGGCCTGGCCCCGTCCAACCCAGATTCGGACCGGGCCGGGCCATAATAATGTGCCTAATGTGTAGGCCGGATCAGTGTTGGGCTTCTTATTGCATCAGAGCGGCCGAAGAACCAATATACACAAACATGGCTTGCCATACTGCACCTGCTGCACGTGGCCATTTAACTGCACGCTGACTGGCTGGTTGAAATAGGTAAAAAGTTCTATTAAGCTTCAGATAAACTACTGCCAGCGATCCATCAGCCCAAATGGA
>NC_056507.1:48605775-48609129 GCF_014905685.2 Nematolebias whitei | reverse complement strand
TTCCATTTTATTGTGTGAAATAAGTATTTGATACACCAGAAAAATGAAACTTAATATTTGGTACAGAAACCTTTGTTTGCAATTACAGAGATCAGACGTTTCCTGTAGTTCTTGACCAGGTTTGCACACATTGCAGCAGGGATTTTGGCCGACTCCTCCATACAGATCTCTTCCAGAGCCTTCAGGTTTCGGGGCTGTCGCTGGGCCACACGGACTTTAAGCTCCCTCCAAAGATTTTCTATGGGATTCAGGTCTGGAGACTGGCTAGGCCACTCCAGGACCTTAAGATGTTTCCTACGGAGCCACTCTTTAGTTGCCCTGGCTGTGTGTTTTGGGTCGTTATCATGCTGGAAGACCCAGCCACGACCCATCTTCAGTGCTCTTACTGAGGGAAGGAGGTTGTTGACCAAAATCTCACGATACATGGCCCCATCCATCCTTCCCACAATATGGTGCAGTCGTCCTGTCCCCTTTGCAGAAAAGCATCCCCAAAGAATGATGTTTCCACCGCCATGCTTCACGGTTGGGATGGTGTTCTTGGAGTTGTACTCATCATTCTTCTTCCTCCAAACATGACGAGTGGAGTTTAAACCAAAAAGTTCTATTTTTGTCTCATCAAACCACATGACCTTCTCCCATTCCTCCTCTGGATCATTCAGATGGTCATTTGCAAACTTCAGACGGGCTTTGACATGCGTTGGCTTGAGGAAGGGCACCTTGCGTGCACTGCAGGATTTTAATCCTTGACGGCGTAGAGTGTTACTGATTGTTTTCTTTGAGACAGTGGTCCCAGCTCTATTCAGGTCATTGACCAGGTCCTGCCGTGTAGTTCTGGCTCATTCCTCACCTTCCTCAAGATCAATGATGCTCCACGAGGTGAGATCTTGCATGGCGCCCCAGACCGAGGGAGATTTTCCGTTATTTTGTATTTCTTCCATTTTCTAATAATTGCACCAACTGTTGTTGCCTTCTCACCAAGCTGCTTACCTATTGTCCTGTAGCCCATCCCAGCCTTGTGCAGGTCTACAATTTTATCCCTGATGTCCTTACACAGCTCTCTGGTCTTGGGCATTGTGGAGATGCTGGAGTCTGATTGATTGAGTGTGTGGACAGGTGTCTTTTATACAGGTCACGAGTCCAAACAGGTGCGGTTAATACAGGTAATGGGTGGAGAACAGGAGGGCTTCTTAAAGAAGAACTAACATGTCTGTGAGAGCCAAAATTCTTACTGGTTGATAGATGATCAAATACTTATTTCACACAATAAAATGGAAATTAATTATTTAAAAATCATACATTGTATTTTTCTGGATTTTTGTTTTAGATTCCATCACTCACAGTTGAAGAGTACCTATGATAAAAATTACAGTCATCTACAAGCTTTGCAAGTGGGAAAACCTGAAAAATCAACAGTGTATCAAATACTTGTTCGCCCCACTGTATATGTCCAATGAATAACCCAACCAGCCAGTTTATTCATCATTCCCACTTTTGATCTCTAAAAATGAGGCCAATTTCCAAATTCATGCATTTCTGTTCTAAGTCCACATCTTCAGCTGCCTCACTATGAACAGGGTTCTGTAGCAGGGGCATCATGGTTCCTTTATCAAAGTGTTGTGGATCATTTTGGGAACCAGCATCTTAGCGCAAGGAACCATGTATAACATAGTAAGATTAATGGTCACCTTCAGGTGTCAATCATATTTAACAGTGAAGCTAATGCTAAACATCAGTTTATAAATTACTTCTAGCAAAGTAAGATTGATAACTGTGATTTATACGACACATCTACTAAAGGAGTAATACTTATGATTTAAAAGGCACATCTGTCATAGAAAGATTAATACTTGTTTAAATCCTAGGATGCTGTGTGAATGATGTTGAAACCCCCCTGGAGCGAACAGTTTGATCATTATTTAGGAGGAAAAGACAGCATCACCTCACGCCCCATGACGGTGACCTTAACGGTCCACTCAGTATCCTTCACAGGCTAACTCAAATGTAAGTTAAATCATCCTTTTTAAACCCCCTACACACCCAGTTTCCTCAAACAAAAACACAATACATGAACACAGACAATATTGCACTTCCCCACTTACCAAAAAGGCCACTCAGCAGACCATCCAGGGGTTGTCTTCACCTGGGTGTCCATGCATTGTTTTAGACTAACCATTCAGACCTTCTATTGCCTGAGTAACGGGCAACATTATTTCCCAAACCTAGCACACATGCCCCCCCTTTGTAATCATAAGGGAAGTGGGTGCTAATTGTTCAGCCAATCCTTCTACAGTAACTCGAGTCGATTAATCAGTCACAACACATTATAATGGATGGAATGAATTCTACATTTTTATTAGGGATGATGCAGAACAGAGTGACGAAGATTGGGAAGCTCTCAAATCCGGCAGCCACCCAATCAGCTAGATTATATTAATCTGGAACTCCCCTAGGGACTCCAATCACCTCAATATAAGCAGGACTGTTTGCATGCAGGTTAAATTTTGATTTTATGCTATGGTGCGCTAAAATGTGTCCACATCTCTCACCTGGGTGTACTGTTCAGTCCATGTGACAGATTGTGTGTTCAGAAAGTCTTTTAGGAGCAAGGGGCGCTACAGAGCTGGTGAGCGGCTGAGTGGAGTTTGCATTGTCCTGAAACGTACCAAATTGTTCACACAAGAAAATAATACCACACATTATCCCCGCTAAAATCCCCAAAACCAGGGTCACTCTCTAGGGGTTTTGTAACAAACCCATGGTATTTGAAAATAGTAGACTGTTTAAACTATATTAGTTCTGGGCCCTTTTAATAAAACTATTGTACTTTGTTCTCCCGAAATGACCAAATAAAAGACAACAGCCATAATCAATTTTCAACCCTTTCCCTCGGTGTTTCGGCACTTTGATGAATGGGAAGCCCTCCCAGGTGAGGGGTCCTTTGTTGCTCAGCGGTGATGAAATTTCTAGGACCGCGTAGATTTCTTCATATGTGTGAGAGTCTATATCAATATGTTTTAAACTTTTTTAATGATGTGTGTGCACTGGAGAGCCCTAAGTCAGTGGGTCCGTCTTCTTGCTTTTCTTGGGGGAACAAGTTCAGTTCAATTTATTTTTTTATTTTTTGTGTGTGTGCGTTCGTGCGCGTGCGTGCGTGCGTGTGTGTGTGTGTCAAGGCTTGGAGACTCTGTTCTCCTTTTTTAGTCTCTGACTGTTTTGTGTCAGGCCACTTGCCCTGAAAAAGTGAGGTAGAAGGGGGTGTATTGGGGCTTTCTGGGCTTATCGAGTCTATGGTCTCGATACAGTGGGGGTAGTCAGGTCAGTTGTCCTGACAAAGTGGGGGGGGGGGGGGGGGGG
>NC_056507.1:48602040-48605675 GCF_014905685.2 Nematolebias whitei | reverse complement strand
GGCTTTCATCGACCAGATCGATCGCGACTTGGTCCAGTGATTGGTTCGGCTCTTCTACTGGGGTGCATTGGCTTCAGTGGTACAAAGTGTCACCTTTCCCCTTGAGACAGACAGCGTGCGATGTTCTCTCAACCACCTGATGAGGTCCAGTCCACCTCAGTTCAGTCCTGTTGGTGCCTGTCCATCTCGGCTCCTTCCATTTCCTTGTGATGACTTTCAGCAGGACCCACTCCGCTGTGTGGGACCTCCCAGATTCTTCTCTCTTTCTTTTTTCTCACCTGTGAATGAAAGACTGACATCAAGGTTCTCAATTCTTCAAAATGTGATCTATACCTGTATTTTTCCGTTACTTCTCCCAGCGTCAGAGCAGTCGCTGGACCCGGAGACTGCCTTCCTTTTACTCTCCGCCTGAACCTCGAAAAGGATTTGTTGGATTTTTTCAACATGGTGACCTGCATCCTCCGATTCCGTCTCTGCCTCCTGAAACATTCACATTCAACTTTTCCTTTCATCGCCAGAGCCCCTGCTCTGGATCTTCCTAGAAGAAGCAAAGTTATTTTTTACAAGAAAACATAGCAATATGTGATTACAACATGCAGTGAAAACAAGTAATCAGAAGAGTTAAGGTTTCAAAGTTTAGTGGTGAATATTTTGCATGAATGATGTTAATTTTGGTTAAGATCCATCCATCCATCCATCCATTATCTTCCGCTTATTCCAAAGTTGGGTCGTGGGGACAGCAGATTGAGCAGGGAGGCCCAGACATTTCTTTCCACAGCCAGCACTTCTGGAAGGATTCCAAGGTGTTCCCAGGCCAACCGAGAAACATAGTCTCTCCAGCGTGTCCTGGGTCTTCCCCAGGGTCTCCTCCCAATTGGACATGCCCGAAGCACCTCTCTAGGGAGGCGCCAAGGGGGCATCCTTACCAGATGCTCGAACCACCTCAACTGGCTCCTCTTGATGTGGAGGAGTAGCGGTTCTACTCCCGAGTCTCTCTCGAATAACTGAACTTCTCACCCTATCTCTAAGGGAGAGTCCAGCTACCCTGCGGAGAAAACTAATTTCAACCACCTGTATCCGCAATCTCATTCTTTCGGTCACTATCCAGAGCTCATGACCATAGGTGAGGGTGGGAATGTAGACCGACTGGTAAACAGAGAGCTTTGACTTACAGCTCAGCTCTCTCTTCACCACAATGGACTGATACAGAGTCCGCAATACTGCAGATGCTGCACCAATCCGTCTGTCAATCTCACGCTCCATTCTTCCCTCACTCGTGAACAAAACCCCGAGATACTTGAACTCCTCCACTTGAGGCAGAACCTTACCCTCAACCTGAAGAGAGCAAGCCACCCTTTTCCAGTTGAGGACCATGTCCTCAGATTTGGAGGTGCTGATTCTCATCCCAGCTGCTTCACACTCGGCTGCAAACTGCTACAGTGAGAGCTGAAGATCACGGCACGATGACGCCAACAGGACCACATCATCTACAAAGAGCAGATATGGAATCCTGAGGCCACCGAACCAGAAACCCTCTGCCAGCTGGCTGCACCGAGAAATTCTGTCCATAAAAGTTATGAACAGAATCTGTGACAACGAGCAGCCCTGGCGGAGTCCAACTCCCAACCTGAAGGGGTCCGACTTAATGCCGGCAATGCGAGCCAAACTCTCATACTGCTTGTATAGGGACTGAACAGCCCATAACAACGGGCCTCGAGGAACACGGTCAAATGCCTTCAAGTCCACAAAACACATGTAGACTGGATGGGCAAACTCCCATGACCCCTCAAGGACCCTAGTGAGGCTAAAGAGCGGATCCAGTATTCCACGGCCAGGACAGAACCCACATTGCTCCTCCTGGATCTGAGGTTCGACCAACGATCAGACTCGCTTCTCCAGTACCCCTGAATAGACCTTACCAGGGAGGCTAAGGAGTGTGATGCCCCTATAATTGGAGCACACCCTCCGGTCCCCCTTTATGAAGAGGGGAACCACCACCCCAGTCTGCCAGTCCAGTTGCACTGCCGCCAATGTCCACGCGACATTGCAAAGGCGTGTCAGCCAAGACAGCCCCACAACATCCAGAGCCTTAAGGAAATCAGGGTGAATCTCATCCACTCCCGGAGCCCTGCCACCTCTGAGCTTTTTTACTACCTCGGTGACCTCAGCCACGATTATGGACGGATCAACCCCAAAGTCCCCCGACTCAGCTTCTTCCATGGAAGACGTGCTGGTGGGATTGAGAAGGTCCGAGAAGTATTCCTTCCACCTCCTGACACCATCACTAGTTGATGGGGTCAACAGCTCCCCACCTTCACTGAACACAGTGTTAGTAAAGTGCTGCTTTCACCTCCTCAGCCACCTGATGGTTTGCCAGAATCTCCTCGGAGCCGACCGAGAGTCTCTATCCAAGGTCTCACCAAACTCGTCCCACATCTGAGCTTTTGCCTCAGCAACAGCCAAGGCTGCACACCGCTTGGCCCTCCTGCACTCCTCAGCTGCCTCCAGAGTCCCACTGGTCAACAAGGCCCGATAGGACTCCTTCTTCAGCTTGACAGCCTCCCTAACCCGGGGGTGTCCACCACCGAGTTCGTGGATGACCACCGCGAGAAGCACCGACAACCTTTCAACCACAGCTCAAGGCAGCTACCTCAACAAGCGAGATGCAGAACATGGCCCACTCAGACTCAATGTCCCCCAACTCAGCTGGGATGCGGTTAAAGCTCTCCCGGAGGTGTGAGTTGAAGATCTCTCTGATAGGTTCTTCTGCCAGGCGTTCCCAACAAACCCTCACTACACGTTTGGGTTTACTGGGTCTGTCCGGCATCTGATCCAACTCACTACCAGGTGATGATCGTTGACAGCTCAGCTCCTCTCTTTACCCGTGTATCCAAAACAAGTAGACCCACACCAGCTCGATGCCTCTCACCATGGACAACTCCAGAGTGGACTAAGGTCCTACCCCTCTCAAGTAGATCAGTTCCAGAGCCCATGCTGTGCATCGAGGTGAGCCCAGCTATATCTAGTCGGTACCTCTCAACCTCGCGCACAAGCTCAGGCTCCTTCCCTGCCAGAGAGGTTACATTCCATGTCCCAAGAGCTAGCTTTGGTAAGCCAGGGTCAGAGTGCCAAGGTCCCCGCCTTTAGCCAATGGCATCATGCACCTGACTTTTATGGCCCTTCCTGCAGGTGGTAGGTCCATAGGATTTTAGTTAAGAGTATAAATTTTATTCTGCTTGCCTCTTCCTGTCAGTAGCAAAAATTTAGTAAACGCATGTGTAGAAAATATATTTTCATTGATCACCCTGTTCTCAAAATAGCACAATACAGCATTAAACATTGAGTCAGCTGCCAAATGGAGCTGGAAAATACAAACCGGATTCCAAAAAAGTTGTGACACTAAACAAATTGTGAATAAAAACTGAATGCAATGATGTGGAGGTGCCAACATCTAATATTTTATTCAGAATAGAACACAAATCACATATCAAAAGTTTAAACTGAGAGAATATATAATTTTAAGGGAAAAATCAGTTGTTTCCAAATTTCATGGCATCAACAAATCCCAAAAAAGTTGGGACAAGTCCATTTTTACCACTGTGGGGCACCCCCCCCCCCCCTTCTTCTTACAACAC
>NC_056507.1:48600237-48601940 GCF_014905685.2 Nematolebias whitei | reverse complement strand
GGATAGTAGGGAACCGTTCGGAGTCGTGAGATCATCCCAGAACAGACATTTCATAGTTCCTCTGAACTTCTCTCCTTCAGCTTAGTTGCAGTTGTCCAGCATTCTGCATTCCAGCATTCTGAACTCTGCTGCTCTCGGAACTAACTCACAGCATTCTCTCAGCGTTCTCCCAGCATTCTGCCTTGAACTAGGAAGCGTTGCACCTTTTAAAGAGGTCACTTCCGGTTCATTTGAGAACTTCCTGATTGGTCGATCGACCAAACAGGGGTGTGTTTTAGTGATGTAAGAGGTTATTAAAAGTCAAGGAAAAAGATTAAGTTTGTTTAAGAACAGACAGAAAATGTTTTTGAACAACCCAGACTTCGTGGAGTCAATTCTCTAATATCTTTCTGTAAAAGTTAAACATGACATTTCTTTCCAGTAAACTTACAGTTGACCGAAACTTGATCTTTGACCAACATCACAACTTGCTCATTTCAGACAGAAGATTAAGAAGATGAATCATTACTCTGTAACACATTCTAACTTGATTTCTACTTTGAATGAGGATTAAAAATCACTAATACTGTTTCACAGTTGATTTAAAATGAGTAGTTCACTTCAACATTTGAAAATGGTTTGAACTAAACACACTTTGATTATCAAAACATTTGTAAAATAGTAATGATAATAGAAAAGAGTGTTCTTTCAATTGATCAGTGCAGGACACACTTAGAAAGTCTCTGGATGAACTCAATTTTGTGTTTCTGGACTCAAATCAATGAAATACAGTTATTGTCCCAGGAAGGCCCTCAAGGCCAGATTTGACCTGAGGCTTAGTTCACTACATTATGATGATGTCACTTTTAAATTTGACTTGAATTGTGTTTGATTTGTGCAACAACTGTTCCATGGAGAAGGGGTTCTCTGCAGACCAAAAGTGGGCGTTTCTGGCGAATAGGCATTTATGGGCGGCGAACACTGATTGGCTAACAGTATTTAATAGGCGTTTGTCGGCGACGAACACTGATTGGCTGTGGGTAACCCTCAAAGTCACGAGTTATTGATGAGGTAACGTTTCTTTGCGATGTTTGACAAAGAAATATGGTTTATTGTACTTATAAAGCATGCTATGTTTTCACTTATGCATTTTATTGAAGTACGTTTATTGTAGGTCACGATAGTTTCGACCGTTCTCTCGTTATTGTCGTAACACACTGAGGTAAAGTGAGCCTCCACTCGACTCCAGCAGCTCTCACTGTGCACGTTTACAACAACTGGGTGTTGTTTTTCAAAATAAAAGCTGAAAATAAAAGTTCTTAATACTTGAAAAATAAATATTTAAAAGCTGTGTATAACTGAAAAATATGAAAAACAAATAAATAAAAGTTGTTATTAGCTGAAAAATAAATAAATAAAAGCTGTTAATTATATCTATGTCTTTCTGCCATGTCAGGAACCACTCTCACTTCCGACTGACTCTAGAAGACCCCAAGATGTTGCTCAACAATGTTGACCAACATCTGATGTTGACTTTCAAAATAAATCACCTCCAAAGTTTAACAGTTCATAGTAATAGTCAAAAGTTGCTGACCTTGTTGCAACATGAGTTAACACGAACATGAGTGTAATTTGTCAATGATTCAATAATGAGTAATAACTTATTCAATAATAAGACTGTAATTTGTCAATAATAGTCAATAATTCATTCAAGAATAGATTAT
>NC_056507.1:48598955-48600137 GCF_014905685.2 Nematolebias whitei | reverse complement strand
TGTGTTTTGATCCTGTATGCTCCACACTGGTTTGTCGTCATTATCTGCATCGTTTTTTGTCTATATTCTGATTTACCTCATTTTGTATTTTGCTTTGTGCGTTACCTGTTGTTCTGTCTGTACAGCACTTTGGTTGGCCTTGTTGCTGTTTTAAGTGCTTTATAAATAAAGTGGTAAGGTATGGTATAGGGTAAGACACAGAAAGAAATTGCTGAATGAATAGGCTGTTCCCAGAGTGCTGTATCAAGGCACCTCAGTGGGAAGTCTGTGGGAAGGGAAAAGTGTGGCAGAAAACGCTGCACAACGAGAAGAGGTGACCGGACCCTGAGGAGGATTGTGGAGAAGGGCCGATTCCAGACCTTGGGGGACCTGCGGAAGCAGTGGACTGAGTCTGGAGTAGAAACATCCAGAGCCACCGTGCACAGGCGTGTGCAAGAAATGGGCTACAGGTGCTGCATTCCCCAGGTCAAGCCACTTTTGAACCAGAAACAGCAGCAGAAGCACCTGACCTGGGCTACAGAGAAGCAGCACTGGACTGTTGCTCAGTGGTCCAAAGTACTTTTTTTGGATGAAAGCAAAGTTTGCACGTCATTTGGAAATCAAGGTGCCAGAGTCTGGAGGAAGACTGGGGAGAAGGAAATGCCAAAATGCCAGAAGTCCAGTGTGAAGCACCCACAGTCAGTGATGGTCTGGGGTGCCATGTCAGCTGCTGGTGTTGGTCCACTGTGTTTTATCAAGCGCAGGGTCAATGCAGCTAGCTATCAGGAGATTTTGGAGCACTTCATGCTTCCATCTGCTGAAAAGCTTTATGGAGATGAAGATTTCATTTTTCAGCACGACCTGGCACCTGCTCACAGTGCCAAAACCACTGGTAAATGGTTTACTGACCATGGTATTACTGTGCTCAATTGGCCTGCCAACTCTCCTGACCTGAACCCCATAGAGAACCTGTGGGATATTGTGAAGAGAAAGTTGAGAGACGCAAGACCCAACACTCTGGATGAGCTTAAGGCCGCTATCGAATCATCCTGGGCCTCCATAACACCTCAGCAGCGCCACAGGCTGATTGCCTCCATGCCACGCCACATTGAAGCAGTCATTCATGCAAAAGGATTCCCGACCAAGTATTGAGTGAATAACTGAACATGATTATTTGAAGGTTGGTGTTTTTTGTATTAAAAA
>NC_056507.1:48595751-48598855 GCF_014905685.2 Nematolebias whitei | reverse complement strand
GGACCTGAGGGTTTTAGGTATTCTACCTGTACTCTATCATACAAATGTTTACTCAGTTAACAGAAAGAAGACTCCTCTCTCCTGTGTAGTCAGTATCTTACCTGCTCCCTGGCTTGTTGTGATTAGCTTGTAATTATATCAAAATGTAGATTTATAAGATTGTCTCTAGCTAGTGTAAGATTATATATAAAGTAAATACTCATGCAAAGTAATTGATTAACATTTAAATGATTTTAGGGCTTTAAGTGTAGTGAAACCCTTTAAAAAAACGACACGTGCACACATTGTATAACATTACATTTCAAGCTTGACAAAAATAATAAAAGATAAAACATGAAATCCAACATTCCCCCTCTTGGTCTATCATAAATGATAGACCAACTACACATCGAAGGCTACAGATATTTCGTCTCAGCCAACTGCAGGTGATCCTGTCCTGACGGCGAGGAGTCATCACTGGCCTGAATCACAGGACACACCGTACCTGTCCCCACCACTCCAGCAGAGTTAATCATCCGCGAGACTGCCACCTTAGCACATGGTGCAATGCACCCCAACAAGACACAAAAAAGAACAATAATAGCCAGAGGAGGGGCCAAAAGTTTGAACAGCACCTGACTCCAAGAACCACTCGTGTACCATGACAAAAACCCCAGTGACCCTGCAGGAGGATCCTCTGCCTTAGCCTCCCGGAGCCCTCTCAGCTGCGACAGGGCCTCTGTCACCCTGGCCTGGGGGTCGGTGCTACTCTCATCAGGGATGTAAGTACAACATGCATCCTTACCAATAATCTCACACACTCCACCCCTAGACGCAGTTAACAGATCCAAAACCATTCTATTCTGTAAAACCATCACCCTCAAGGCGGACAACTCGGCCGAAATGCCCTCCAGCGCCTTAATTGTTGAATTAATGAAAATTCCAAAACGGTAATCTAACGTTTCCACCCGTAAAAGGAGTTTACCAACCCCAGCCCACGGAAAAAGTGAAAGCATGACCTTCTCCCCCTTCGTCCAGTGTTTAAATTTTTCTGGCACGTCTGAACCCCAAATCGAGTCGTGCGGCCTGATGCTCACAGCCCTCCGTTGCCTGACATAATGGGAGCCATTACTTACAGACACCAGAAACGATTCGTCTGTGACCGCCACAGGTGCGCAGAGACCTGTCCAGTTAGTGGGAAGAGTTAAAAGCACCGCATGCCCACACAACCAAGCCAGATCCTCAACGGGAAATGTTCCATTCTTCCCAGGTACCCCAATGTGATGATTACCAGGGTGATACACCGCCTGACATTTCTCAGGGGACAGCATGCCCACTGCCACCTGAAAAGCGTCCTGCCGGTGCTGTCGGTGCACGCAAATGGGAAACTGCTCACTCGAGGTCCACTCCACATACTGACTTAACACCACCACCTGTGCTGCCTGCGTCAGATCGTACCGCTTGGCCTTACACTAGTGTGGCTCCCTACTATGTCCACTGGAACTGTATTGCAGAAGACAAAACGATCGCCCCCGATCCAGGGGTTTAACACGTAGGGGCAAGTGTGAAGCTGTGACCGGAAGTTTGGTGCAGAATCATGGCGCCCCCTGGCTAAAAACTGAGCATACCGATACAAACTATTCATCTGAAAAGCATGGGACAAATTCAACGGTAACTGATCAATATCTCGAACCGGGGACCACGCCCCCATCCTAGGGATCTCTCTCTTGGTCTTCACAGGTATGGAACGACATCGACTGAGACCTGGAATAACACAGAAAAACTCCAACACCATAACAAGAGAAACCATTATCACCCCTATTACTCCCCCCGCAGTCAACAGCTTATTTGATATGAGAACCATGATTGGTACCCCACCACACTAAAAATGAAAATTGATTATGATGTGTAAACCTGGAATTCAACAGTATATGCAGCAAAATGTCAACCCAACATAACCTGAAAGAATAATAATATCACAGAGCAAGTGGAGAAAGTCCAGTCACTTGACACATACAGTACACGCTATGATTGTATACAAGAAATATTCTTTTTTTTTTTTTTTTTTTTTTTAGTTCAACTGGACCCAGGAATCGATCACTGTAAACCTGCGAAGCAAAAATACTCCAACATGCATGCACAGTAAAAAGTTAAAAAGTCTGACCCTATAAAATTAACTCTATCTCAACTATATTAAAGTGATAAAATACTTGAAAATTGTAAGGTGGATGTATTACCAGTTATAATCTACCTGTGGAAAAGAAACACGTACACCCGACACAATCATCCACCACCCTTTGAAAATCACAGTCGTGCTTTTCACAGAATTTAGATGGATGTCTCGCTGCAGCTCCTCTTGTTGAAACCACGGTAGATCTCCTCGTCCGTGGTAGCTCCCTCCGTAACTCCGGCCACTGCTCCTGAGGCCTCCAAGAACACTGCTGCTCGACTCCTCTTGCTGCTTATCAGGTCAAACAGGGGGACTTCATTCCCAACGTTTCTGCTGCCTTTTATTTCACAAGAACATCAGTGGGTTAAGGAAAACTTGCTGCTTATCGGCCAAACAGGGGGACTTCATTACCAACGTTCCTGCTGCCTTTTATTTCACAAAAACCTCAATGGGTTTAAAACGACGCGTCTTCCACTCTTTACACGCCCGCTCCACACCTCTTGACAAGAGATGATTACCCCGCTCAACTTCCACCTCATGCAGGACACTTACTCCAGACGTCAGGTGTTCGACTCCGCCTCTACTGATGTTGCAGATCTGCCCGGACCTGCTGCAGCGATCGTTGCGGTTCGACAGCAGGTGCACACTGGCTGAGATGAAACCACGTGGATCCTTTACCTCTCAAGCGTACTGCATATGATATGCGTTCCGTCACTTCATATGGGCCCGTCCACCGTGGCTCCGCCCACTTTCGTTTAGTGACTCTCAGCAGTACCCAATCTGAGAGTGGACACGTGGGGCTCACTCCTTCCGCCATAAGGGCAATTGGTAACGCATCCAGCCAATTGGAATTTGTCTGTGCACAGATTTTTGATAATTTTTGTTTCAGGTTTCCATTCAATCGTTCCACCTTCCCTTGCGATTGGGGGTGGTAAACTGTTCCAAAAGCATGCTT
>NC_056507.1:48587997-48595651 GCF_014905685.2 Nematolebias whitei | reverse complement strand
ACCTTCCCTTGCGATTGGGGGTGGTAAACTGTTCCAAAAGCATGCTTCAAACCCAAGGCCTTTTCAACTTTCTGCAGATCTGCATTTTTGAAATGAGTCCCATTATCGGACCTAATTATAGTAGGGAACCCATGTCTGGGGATGTAATGATTTATTAAACACTTGATTACAGTTTGACTATCCTCCTTTTTAGCGGGCCAGGCTTCTGGCCATCCGGTGAACGTGTCGACGCAAACCAATAGGTATCTGAAACTTCGTACTGGTTGAATCATATCAGTGTAGTCAATTATTACCTCATGACCCGGTGTCATGTCCGTAGGAAATGTTCCTTGTTCACGCGGTTTAAAAGCTGGCTTGGAGTTATACAAATTGCATAATGTGCATTCTTTGACAAACACTCTGATCAAAGAGTTCATATATGGGTGCCACCAGTTGAGGACATTCCTCTTCATCTGATGTACTCCTACATGAGCCAACCCGTGGGCCTCCTCGAAAATTCTCCTCTTCAGACTCAGCGGGAGCACCCATCGTCCATCCTCAGGGTTTATCCACAATCCATCCGGTCTTTTTTCAGCTCCTCGTTCACTCCACACTGCCTTTTCTTCTGGAGCCGCACCTTGTTGGAAGCAGGCGATGGTTTCTTCATCCCATCTGATCACATCTTCTTCCTTTGGTGTTATCATAACATCTGACTCCAGCTGATGAATCCTGAGGCCTTTTTCGCCTCCAAATCAGCTTGACAGTTTCCTTTTGCTATGTTTGATGAATCCGAATCATGTCCTCGACATTTCACAATGGCAACTTCTGCTGGTAACATCAGGGCTGTTTCTAATTCTCTCATGTCTGCCTCATGTTTAATAGGTTTCCCGTTAGCTGTCCGAAAACCTCCTCTCCTCCACTGTGCAAGTTCAACATGCGCTGCCCCGAAGGCATAAGCTGAGTCTGTGAAGATAGGCACTTTCTTGCTTTCCGCCCCTTTAGTGCTGAAATTAATGCTCTCACTTCCGCTCTCTGCGCCGACTGAGAACCCTGTAATTTCTCACTAACTACAGTGTGATAGCCCTGGTCTGTCTGAAGCACCACCGCAAAACCTGCACTGAGCTGTCTATCCTGTGCCCTGAAACAACTCCCATCACAAAACATCACCTGTCCCTCTCCAAGAGGTGCAGCTTTTAAGTCTGACCTGACTCTGTCATCAACTTCCACTCTTCTTTCACAGATGTGTGGTTCACCCCCTCCTATCTTGTCTGCCATGTTGATCCCCTCATGTGTGAATAACAAGTTAGGTGCTTCCAGGACCTTGTTTATTCTCTGTTGTCTTAATGGTGACATGGTGAAGTTATGTGAATTCACAAAGGCAACTACACTATGAGATGTCAAAACATGCAGTGTATGTCCCATCACCAAGTGAGCCGTCTTCTGAACCAGCTTCGCTACACCTGCTGCGTGTTGTGTGCACGGGAGATGTCTCCTCTCTGTGTTGTCCAATAAACAGCTGACATACATCAAAACTTTCCTTCCCCCCTCATGTTTCTGAAACAGGACACCGTTAATCACCCCTTCTGTTTCAGAAACATCCAGATGGAAGGGTCGACCATAGTCCGGCAGAGCCAACTCTGTAGCCCTACTCATTCGTTGTTTCAGCTCAATGAAAATCCTCTCAGCTTCCTCATTCCAAACCAGTCTGGCAGTGGGGTGTCTCATGCCCTGTTCTTTAACTAAAGCGCGTAAAATCTGGGTTTGGCCTACATAATTTGGAATGTAATTTCTGCTGTACCCCGTCAGTCTGAGGAATGAGAGCATTTCTTTAACTGTCTGCGGTTTTGGATGATGTAAAATTGTGTCGCGGTGAGAAGAAGAGAGTCCCGCCCCTTTCTGCGAGATCATTCTCCCCAAAAAAGACACTTGACGCCTCGTCACCTGTAGTTTGTTTTTACTGACCTTAAAACCTGCCGCATATAGGTGTTCTAAAACCTTTTGAGTCACTTCTACTGAGTCTTGTACAGTGGGACTAGCGATGAGCAAATCGTCTACATACTGTACAAGCACCGTGTCTGGTGGGAGCATTACCTCGCGCAAAACTTTTTTTAACACTTGATTGAAGATCCCTGGTGACAGTGCAAACCCCTGAGGTAGTCTGGTGTATCGCAACTGCTCACCACGAAAGGTGAATGAAAAAATGTCCCTGCATTCTTCAGCTAAAAGAAGACAGAAAAACGCGTTTGCAATGTCCAGACAGCTGAACCATTCATGTTTTGGGGTCAGATTATTCAATGCCACTTATGGGTTGGGAACCGGCACTGTCTGAGTGATCAATAATTTATTGACAGCCCTTAGATCGTGTGCCATACGGAATTTATCTGTACCTGGTTTTTGTACTGGTAGAATTGGTGTGTTCCACTCAGCATAGGAGGGCTCAAGTACGCCGCTTTCTTTTAAACCCTGGATTGTTTCTGCGATACCTGCCTCTGCAGCCAGTTTGTGTGGATACTGTGTGATCCAAATCGGGTATGTGTGATGCACCTGGAACGTTATGGGAGGGCAGTGTATCAGTCCCACATCGGTGGGCCCCTCTGACCATAACGACCCTGGCATACTGTCAATTAAGGGACCTGCCAGCGGGTGGTCCGTCAGTTCACGACCGTGTTCTCTGGGGAGCACATCATGTTGCATCAAAGCTACATCATGTGCCACAGAGTTGATTGAATAACACTCACAGCTGGGGGAATACCAGATGTATGTTAAAGGTGTTTGTACCCAATCTGAGGCCTCTGAGGCCCTCTTTACCAAAGGCCCTAAGTCTTTAGCCTGAAATTTTGGATTCAACGCTAGTGAAATATGAGGTGCTGCTTCGGTGCTCATCCTGTACCACCCTTCCTGTTCTGAAGTTAAGTTAACAATCGCTGCCACCCCCTCTCGACCCACAAAAATATTCCCAGTAGCAATAGGCCAGATTTTCCCTGCCAGCTGTTCTGCAAAGTGGTCTTGAAACACCTCATCTCCTCTTCGGTCATAAAAGAGAGTGACATGTGGGGGGTCTGGAGGAGCGGAGTACGGATGCAAAGTCAGGAGCCACGGCTTCCACTCCAGGTAGGCAGAATAGATACCCCCTCCACCCATGACCTCAGGTTCAAGCAGTCCCCAGTAGATGTCAACATATTCCTCATGGACGGGTTGGATCACACACTGTGAGTGGGTAGTGGTGACCAGGCCACACTCCAGGGAGGTGCCATCCGGTAGCCTTACCACAAGTCCATCAGAAGAGCACAAAATTGAGGCTCCCAGTCTGATGAGAAGATCTCTCCCTAAAAGGTTTGCTGGTGCATTTTCAGCTACCACAAAGGGATGCAACAGAGTCTGTGTGCCCACTTTTGTGACAAGTGGACGCGTCACCGGCAGTCTTTGTTTAGCCCCAGAAAATCCAACCACCTCCACCGACCTTGGTAACATTTCACAGTCCTGTGGGGTGTGAGTAATTGTTGAAAATGTAGCTCCTGTATCAACTAGAAACGGCAACCTTTCCGTTCTAATTGTCACCTCAAGTGTTGAGTCTGCCCCTCCTCCAACACTCAGAATTTTCTGTGGGGTGTCTCATTGCTGGAACTCTGTCCCTTCTGTCCCGAGAGGAAGATGCCCGGCTCGTGGTTGTCGTTGCTGCTGGACCGGTGGTGGATCTGCCATCGGGTGAAAGAAGGGTGGTGGTGGTGGTGGGCCCATGTGTTGTTGGAATGGCCGCTGCTGCCCCCCTCTTGACATGTTGGTTGGTGTGGCCAGGTAGTAACAATCTCTCGTCCAGTGTCCCTGTTGGCCACAGATGAAACAGGCATCCCCCCGCTGTCCCCATTGTGGAGTACCCCAACCCCATGACATCGGCCTCGGCCTCGCGCCCCCTCTTCCCCGTCCGACTACCCTCGCCGGATGTCCCCCTCTGGCCCTCCGGCCTGGCGTTTCCGACCACTGTTGCAGAGCAACTGTTCCAGAGGATACTGCCTCCTCATTTCCCTCTATAACTGACTGTACAGACAATTGTTTTTTATCTTTGTTCTTTTTATCATCAGTCTGTTTATGTCTGGCATCCGACAACTGTAGTTTAAGTAGCTGCGTCCGCATAGTCTCTAATTCAGCCGCCTCTTTGTCTCTCTGTTTTTTCTCATATTTTAAACGATGTACTACGTGTTTCTCCCAGCGTTCAGGCGATGCTGTGAGCAAATCATAATTCTTCTCCAACTCGTCTACTACTTCTCTAGGCAGGGAGTCAAGAATGGCTTTTCTGAAATACGGGCGCTGTTGGATGGATTGCGCATGTACACCTGTGACCCTCTCCCAAGTGTCTTTACATTGTTCCATAAACTCCCACGGGTCTATAGTCCTATCCCATCTGAATTCGGGGACCGCTACTCCAGCTGGCAATGGGTACAGCGTTCTTATGATTGGCGCGATTTGCACAAACACCTCGCACAACGGAGTATCATCAGGTAGTTCTAAGATTCTATACCGGCCCCGGGCAGTCGCTATAGGAGAGTTCAGGTATGTCCGGACTGTGTCGTGATTTGTACAGCAAGCAAAAATGGCGTTCAGATCCCCCACTGCCAGGGTCAGAGGGTCACTCCTAAAGTGAGGGCATTAAATTTTTCCAACCAGCGGCCTTCTCCTTGCACCAACGGTGGCAACTTCTCTGTTATCGACTCCAAATCACGTATATGAAACGGCTTATAGCGTGATACCTCACCTGTCACTCCCTGAGTACTCAGTAATGGAAGTTGGGAAACAACAGTGTAACGCCTATCCACATCTGATACTGACTCCTCCTCCTCCTCAACCTGAGCTGATGTCACCTCTGGTTTACCTGGACCAACATATCCCCACCTGTCGGGCTGCTTCCTCAACCTGCCTGATGTTGTCCCCCGCGTCAGCACCCCCTCTGATTCCTCTACTATTCCTGTCAATGAACCCTCAATAAACAGTGTGGTTTGTTTATCCATCGGGCTACTGGTGTTCCTGCTCCCTCTCAGCTGTGTAGTCTTACTGCTGCGTTTCACATTAGTCCCTGGACCCTCTGTCCATCCTTCTCCTCTCTCATTTTTACGTGGAGTGTGTTTCCACCGAGCATGTCTATCTTCCTCCTCCTCACGTACAGCTAACTCATTAAAATACTGCTGCCGTCTCTGTGCAGTCATTCTGCTACTAATTCCCCCTAACTCACTATCCTGAGTACCACCTTCCTCGAATCAGTCTCTTCAAATGACAGTTTGCCTTTATGCACCTGCAACACCGGATAATTTCCAGCAGGTGGCGCTGTTGGTAAAGTCATGTCCGTTACATAGGGCGGTGGGTCACTCTTGTCTGTCTCACCCAATTTTTGTACACTCTGACACAATAATGCTAATTGTTCATACATACCCTGTATTTGTCTGCGTTTCTCTACTTTCTTCTGTAGCTTCTGGCGTGTTATAAATGATTTGCACGTCAGCAATTCTTCGTTAGGCTCTTGAATTTGTTTGTTTTGATCTTTAACCTTGTCCCAAGCTAGTTGTGTGAGTGTATCTGATGATTTCTCCTCAGCCTGAACCAGCTGACTCAGAAAACTGTCCAGTTCCTTACATTTTCCTGCATTTGCTGCGTGTATAACATTAATTACAGCTTTTACCCTTTTAGATTGTTCCTATAGAGTCTCCACAGGAGTTACAGATTTCTTGTTTATGAGCTCCATATCTGCTGACACAATTCACACAACCTGGCTTTCAAATCTTTTTATTCTCATGCACTTCTGGCCCCCGTTGTGACAAAACAATTCACAAGTCTGTGGTATGAAAACCCAGTGAGTACAGACTTGTATTTGCCTTTTACAACAGCGCCCCCTTGCGGTCAGGATATGGATGCTTCACTCACCCCGTGTCACCTAACGCCCACAGAAAAATAACCCTTCACACACACACAGTCTCACAGAGAAGAAAAAAAGAGAAAAACTAACCCTTCACACACACACCGTCTCACAGAGAAGAAGAAAAAAGAAAAAAAGAGGAAAAACGAACCCTTCACACACACACAGTCTCACAGAGAAGAAAAAGAGAAAAACTAACCCTTTACACACACACAGTCTCACAGAGAAGAAAAAAAACAAACTAACCCTTCACACACACAGTCTCTGCCACGACACCCCCACACCGAGTCACGCACAGCACGCACACACCCAGGCAGACTCACTTCCCCTTCTTCTTCTATTTTTTGTTACGTCACCAAACAAAATATGCAAAACACGGCACAAACAAAAGTTATTACAACGTCCTAAAACTAATGTGGTCCCTGACCACATGAAATTTGGCAAATCTAACTAAAAGTCCCAGACTTGACATTTCCCTTTGTACTAAATTATTAATGGCGTCAATTTTAGTGGGCAGTCAACACTCTACAATGCAGACGCGCACGTAGCTACGAGTCGCGGACTCGATTTCCGTCCATTTCGTCAAAGGGACGGCTTTTACGCCACCACCGCTGAAAAAGGGAAATGTAATTACGGCAGGTCCCTGACCACCCTCCGTCACGAGTCCAACTCGTGAAACTATCTACGAAATACACGTAAATGTTAAACTAAGCCATACAAAGGACACGCACGCACACGCACGCACACGCACGCACACGCACGCAGCGTTTAACACCCAAAGTGTCTGAATACGCGTAACCCCGTTTGTCAGAAGTTCCACTAATCACCGTAAATTAGCTTAACAACCATCTTTATTTCCGGAGATGGTATTAAACACCCACAGAGGAAGACTGAATTTGGTTTACGGCCGAATAGCGGAGTTTTTGGGCCTTACGGCCAACTTAGGTAACACGCTTACCTGTTAGTAGAATATGACGGGCCCAGTTCTCTCTGCGGGTGCCCAGCACCAACTCGTTCCAATCCGTGTGTCCGCCAGCTGCACGTCGGGGTCACCATCTGTTGTGGCTCTCACCACAATCGTGTTCAAGACAGCTGAGACGGTCACCTTAGGTCAAAAGATTTATTTGACAAAGGGTTACAAGTATTCAGAGAAGATATAATCAAAATAACAATGTATGCATACAGTAGCATTTACCGAACCAACCTGATCAGATGAGTTCTCCCAAGCAAATGCTGCTCCCCCCCTGTTGTTTCTGGTTTTTATCAAAGTTTGAGAAGGCTAGTTTTCTGATTGTTTTAGACCCTAGGTTGTTATGGATACGGTGCTATTCTGCTCTGTCAAGGACATTAATGTCCACATTCTACAGATAAGAAGTTTTATGGCTCACTGAAATTGGATCCTTTGTTTGGTTCTGTTTGTTTCAGTTTAACTTGATTATACCTTATTGATACCAAATGATTTGTGTTAAAATTGTTTCTTTCTAGGACTAATTAATAACTATTAATTATTAACTAACTCATGTTTATGTGTTCTTAATTGATCAATCTTATTATAATTGTGTTTCAGTTCAGTTGAAGCCACCCTGCCCCCATCTTGCTTAGTCTACCGTCTGGTAATATCCTCTTGTACTTTACTGTGAAGGTTAAACCTGTGTCCTCTCATCTAAACTGAAACCTGTGTCAAACAATGATTAAAACGATTAAATGTTAATTGTTATTAACATAAGGACCTGAGGGTTTTAGGTATTCTACCTGTACTCTATCATACAAATG
>NC_056507.1:48584931-48587897 GCF_014905685.2 Nematolebias whitei | reverse complement strand
TTAGGGCTATAAGTGTAGTGAAACCCTTTAAAAAACGACACGTGCACACGTTGTATAACATGACATTTCAAGCTTGACAAAAATAATAAAAGATAAAACATGAAATCCAACATTCCCCCTCTGGGTCTATCATAAATGATAGACCAACTAAACATCGAAGGCTACAGATATTTCGTCTCAACCAACTGCAGGTGATCCTGTCCTGACGGCGAGGAGTCATCACTGGCCTGAATCACAGGACACACCGTACCTGTCCCCACCACTCCATCAGAGTTAATCATCCACGAGACTGCCACCTTAGCACACGGTGCAACGCACCCCAACAAGACACAAAAAAGAACAATAATAGCCAGATGAGGGGCCAAAAGTTTGAACAGCACCTGACTCCAAGAACCACTCGTGAACCATGACAAAAACTCCAATGACCCTGCAGGAGGATCCTCTGCCTTAGCATCCCGGAACCCTCTCAGCTGCGACAGGGCCTCTGTCACACTGGCCTGGGGGTCCGCACTACTCTCATCAGGGATGTAAGTACAACATGCATCCTTACCAATAATCTCACACACTCCACCCTTAGACGCAGTTAACAGATCCAAAACCATTTTATTCTGTAAAACCATCACCCTCAAGGTGGACAACTCGGCCAAAATGCCCTCCAGCGCCTTAATTGTTGAACTAATGAAAATTCCAAAACGGTAATCTAATGTTTCCACCCGTAAAAGGAGTTCACCAACCCCAGCCCACGGAAAAAGTGAAAGCATGACCTTCTCCCCCGTCGTCCAGTGTTTAAATTTTTTCTGGCACGTCTGAACCCCAAATCGAGTCGTGCAGCCTGATGCCCACAGCCCTCCGTTGCCTGACATAATGGGAGCCATTACTTAAAGACACCAGAAACGATTTGTCTGTGACCGCCACAGGTGCGCAAAGACCTGTCCAGTTAGTGGGAAGAGTTAAAAGCACCGCATGCCCACACAACCAAGCCAGATCCTCAATGGGAAATGTTCCATTCTTCCCAGGTACCCCAATGTGATGATTACCAGGGTGATACACCACCTGACACTTCTCAGGGGGCAGCATGCCCACTGCCACCTGAAAAGCGTCCTGTCGGTGCTGTCGGTGCACACAAATGGGAAACTGCTCACTCGAGGTCCACTCCACATACTGACTTAACGCCTGTGTCAGGTCGTACCGCTTGGCCTTACACCAGTGTGGCTCCCTACTATATCCACTGGAACTGTATTGTAGAAGACAAAACGATCGCCCCCGATCCAGGGGTTTAACACGTAGGGGCAAGTGTGAAGCTGTGACCGGAAGTTTGGTGCAGACAGAACATTCAGAATCATGACGCCCCCTGGCTAAAAACTGAGCATAACGATACCAACTATTCATCTGAAAAGCATGGGACAAATTCAACGGTAACTGATCAATATCTCAAACCGGGGACCACGCCCCCATCCTAGGGATCTCTCTCTTGGTCTTCACAGGTATGGGACGACATCGACTGAGACCTGGAATAACACAGAAAAACTCCAATACCAAAACAAGAGAAACCATTATCACCCCTATTACTCCCCCCGCAGTCAACAGCTTATTTGATATGAGAACCATGATTGGTACACCACCACACTGAAAATGAAAATTGATTATGATGTGTAAACCTGGAATTCAACAGTACATGCAGCAAAATGTCAACCCAACATAACCTGAAAGAATAATAATATCACAGAGCAAGTGGAGAAAGTCCAGCCACTTGTCACACACAGTACACACTATGATTGTATACAAGAAATATTCTTTTTTTTTTTTTAGTTCAACTGGACCCAGGAATCGATCACTGTAAACCTGCGAAGCAAAAATACTCCAACATGCATGCACAGTAAAAAGTTAAAAAGTCTAACCCTATAAAAGTAACTCTATCTCAACTATATTAAAGTGATAAAATACTTGAAAATTGTAAGTGGATGTATTAACAGTTATAATCTACCTGTGGAAAAGAAACACGTACACCCGACACAATCATCCACCACCCTTTGAAAATCACAGTCGTGCTTTTCACAGAATTTAGATGGATGTCTCGATGCAGCTCCTCTCGTTGAAACCACAGTAGATCTCCTCGTCCGTGGTAGCTCCCTCCGTAACTCCGGCCACTGCTCCTGAGGCCTTCAAAAACACAGCTGCTCGACTCCTCTTGCTACTTATCAGGCCAAACAGGGGGACTTCATTCCCAACGTTTCTGCTGCCTTTTATTTCACAAGAACCTCAATGGGTTTAAAAAACGACGCGTCTTCCACTCTTTACACGCCCGCTCCACACCTCTTGACAAGAGATGATTACCCAGCTCAACTTCCACCTCGTGCAGGACACTCACTCCAGACGTCAGGTGTTTCACTCTGCCTCTACTGATGTTGCAGATCTGCCCGGACCTGCTGCAGCGATCGTTGCGGTTCGACAGCAGGTGCACACTGGCTGAGATGAAACCACGTGGATCCTTTACCTCTCAAGCGTACCGCATATGATGTGCGTTCCGTCACTTCATATGGGCCCGTCCACCGTGGCTCCGCCCACTTTCGTTTAGTGACTCTCAGCAGTACCCAATCTGAGAGTGGACACGTGGGGCTCACTCCGTCCGGAGTACTGGATTCAGGAATCTGTAGATGGAAACTAGACAACATACCTCTTAGTGTATCAAAGTACATTTTGTGTGTCATTTTAGATACCTGTTCTGTGGGCCACTCAATATTTTGCTGGGGCCCTGGGAACGACCTTCCTGTGGTCAGTTCATAAGGGGTGAAACCTGTACCCCTGTTAACAGACACCCTCACCGCCATAAGGGCAATCGGTAACGCATCCAGCCAGTTGGAATTTGTCTGTGCACAGATTTTTGATAATTTTTGTTTCAGGTTTCCATTCAATCGTTCTACCTTCCCTTGCGATTGGGGGTGGTAAACTGTTCCAAAAGCATGCTT
>NC_056507.1:48573244-48584921 GCF_014905685.2 Nematolebias whitei | reverse complement strand
GGACCTGAGGGTTTTAGGTATTCTACCTGTACTCTATCATACAAATGCTTACTCAGCTAACAGAAAGAAGACTCCTCTCTCCCGTGTAGTCAGTATCTTACCTGCTCCCTGGCTTGTTGTGATTAGCTTGTAATTATATCAAAATGTAGATTTATAAGATTGTCTCTAGCTAGTGTAAGATTATATATAAAGTAGATACTCATGCAAAGTAATTGACTAACATTTAAGTGATTTTAGGGCTATAAGTGTAGTGAAACCCTTTAAAAAAACGACACGTGCACACATTGTATGACATGACATGCATGACATTTCAAGCTTGACAAAAATAATAAAAGATAAAACATGAAATCCAACATTACATACATACATACATACAGTATCCACTGGGACATGTGGTGATCCACTCCTGATAACTCCAGCTTGTCCCGCAGAAGTCCTGGCTGGATGATGTTGAAAGCACTGGAGAAATCAAAGAACATGATCCTCACGGTGCTTCCAGGTTTCTCCAGGTGGGTCAGAGCTTGGTGCCAGAGGTAGATGATGGCATCATCCACCCCGATGCCAGGCCGGTAGGCAAACTGCAATGGATCCAACGAAGACCTCACCAGGTGGCGCAAATGGTTGAGGACCAGCCTCTCGAGTGTCTTCATCAAATGTGAGGTCAGTGCCACCGGCCTGTAGTTACTGAGGTCCTTGAACTGTTTGGTTTTTGGTACCGGTACCACACAGGAGGTCTTCCACAGTTGTGGTACTTTCTTCAGCTTCAGGCTCAGATTGAACATAAATGCCATGATGCCACACAGTTGATCTGAGCAGTACCTCAGGAGCCTGGAGCTGATTCCATCTGGACCTGCAGCTTTACGCACCTTGATCTTTCACAGCTCATTCCTCACCTGAAGAGTTGAGAGAGACAAGATGGAGGTGGGGGAAGGGTACTGTGAGATGAGGTTTCCTGGAATGAAGGGGGAGGCTAATGGCTGAGAGCTGAGAGGTGTGAATTCCTGAGAAGAGAAGTTGGCAGTCATTAAAGGTGATGGGGCTGACAGCAGGGGGGACAGGGCTGGAGTAGGGGTGGGGGTGGGTGACAGATCAAATCTGTTAAAGAACTGGTTCAAGTCGTTCACCCACCCTTTGTCTCCTACAGCCTGGAGGCTTGATTTGTGGCCTGATATGTTTTTGAGGTTGTGTTCACACCTGATAGTCCGGTAGACTCGGTTCAGTTGGGGACCAATGTTCATAACATTTTGTTACATTTGAGCTGGTGCATTTGCATTCACACTGCACTGTGCAGTCGAGCCAACCTGTTGAACCAACCTGTTCCCCCGCTCGCCTGTGGGGGCGCTGCACCAAGAACTACTGAAATAAACAACACAAAAACCTCTGAAGACACTTCTTCTTCTGGAAATAAAAACAAAAACGGAGTGGCATCAAGTTTTAGGAGTTATATTTTGTCATTTTTCAAAAATGGACTCAGCATGAGCAGAAGATGAGACAGAAGACCATGGAGAATATTGTTTTTCACACAAGGCAGCTGACGGCTCCATATTAGGTCAGAGAAATGTGTGTTTGTTTGTCCTGCGCTGTACTCCACTTCTTGCTTGTGGAGCGGGGCCCGGTCTGTTTACATTCACACTGTACTGGAACCGCGCTGGAGTTCTCTTCTACCGGACCGAGACCTAGGTTTTAGCCCGGGCCAGAGTTCGCCTTTTTGTTCCGTGGCAGAGTTCGATGGCGCGTTCACACCTCCCTAAACGAACCGGACTTTCTAGGAAAACGAGCTAGAGTTCAATTAAAGTGGACTAAACAGGGCTGGTGTGAATGCATCCTAAAGCTCCTCCACACCCCACTGATGTTGCTCTGCTTCAGCTGATCCTCCATCTTTTTCCTGTAGATGTTTTTTCCATCCCTAATCTTCCTTCTCAGTTCTTTCTGCATATCTCTCAGTTCCTCCTTGTTACCTGATCTAAAGGCTCTCTTCTTCTCCTTCAGGAGAGCCTTTATTTCAGGGTTAATCCATGGTTTGTTGTTGGAGAAACGCCGTACTGTCCTGATGGGCACAGTGTTGTCCACACAGAAATTGATGCAGTCCGTGATGCAGTCCGTGATGCTGTCAGTGTCCTCCCCATGAGGAGCACAGAGCTCTTCCCACACAGTGGAGCTGAAACAGTCCCTCAGAGCTTCTTCAGTCTCCTCTGTCCATTGCTTCACTGTGCTCATCACAGCTGGTTCTCTATGCACCATGGAGTTTATACACAGGCTGCAGATGAATCAGATTGTGATCTGAGCCCCCCAGGGGAGGCAGAGGTGATGAACTGTATGCCTCCTTGGTATTGGCAAAAATTGATCCAGTGTATTGGTATTTCTGGTGTGGCAGTTGACATAATGGGTGAAGGTAGGGAGAGTGGAGGACAGGGAAACATGATTAAAGTCCCCAGAGATCAGAAAGAAGGCCTGTGGGTGCTGTGTTTGGAGTCTGCTGGTGGTGGTGTGAATGATGTCGCAGGCTGCAGCAGTATTAGCAGAGGGTGGGACATACATTGTTATCACAATAACATGTGAAAACTCCTGTGAGAATGTGAGAACACACCGCTGAAGCCATGGAGCTCGAATGTTCAACGTAAAACTAACTTTACCACAGTTTAATGTGGCGCTATGTTTTATTAAGTTTGCTGTATTGTAAGTTGCGATGGAGCTTCCTCCTCGGTACAGCGGCTCTGCAGACATTGCACGTTGCTGTCTTGCTTTGTAGTGTTTTTACTGTAAAATACTTCTATACAGCGGACATGTTTTGATGAAAAGTTTATTAGCCATTAGCCACAGTGCTGTTCTGCTCATTCATCACATATTTACTCATGTTTTAGCTGACTGCAAACTATGAAATGGATTTCCTGAATTTGTGGTAGGTCTTATTACTCTGGGTTTCATGAGATATGTCTCCGTTCAGGAAATCCATTCCATAGTTTGAAGCAAACTTGTAGAGCAGCCAGCAGGGAATCACATGTGGAGATGTTTCAGCAGACATAGACATGCATCATGGATTGGAAATCTCTGCAGGTTGGATCGGAAAAATCTGATATGTAAATTATGCTGGTATCGGAACCCGATACCAGATCAGATTGGCCCCATCCCTAAAATTGTTCCATAACCTGGGTGCAACAACAGCAGCAACCCTCATTAAAACTTTGGCAGCGGCATTTTGAATCAGCTGAAGACTTATTAAAGAAGTTTGTGGACACCCAGATAGTAAACAATTGCAATAGTCCAGATGTGATAAATGTATGAATCAGTTTCCATCCATTATCTTCATCTTGTTCTGAAGTTGGGTCGCGGGGACAGCAGTTTGAATAGGGAGGCAAAGACATCTCTTTCCACAGCCACCTCCAGTTCTTTTGCATCATTTTTGGACAGGATGTTTCTAAGCTTAATGATATTATGCAGGTGGAGGAAAGCATTTTTTTTTTAACTTTATTTTGTATTATTTTTGTAATTGTTGAAATAGACGTACATTAAACATTCAGACCCTCACTAAATAAAAGTCCAGAGCAACAAGTATGACAAAAGCACATTTTTCCTCTCTTTCCTCCGGTGGAACCAGACGTATCTCCCTGTCTCCCCCCACCCGCTTCCCTGCTGCACTCTTTTGTCCTGTGAACCCTTAAAAAGCCTCTTTTTTTTCTGCATACCTCTTAATTCGAAGGATCAGCTGGTCTCTTAACAAAATTGATCAACTTCTCCTGACAGGCGTCAGGGCATAAGGAGGACCCTCTTACCTCGATGGAAACAAATTGGATTCATGATTGGATTCACAACTGTTTTTTTTTTTTTTTTTTGCTGTTTGACTGGTGAATTCTGGATTGTCTATAAATTTGTGTGGATGTGTCGACAGTGCTCAGACTGAATTTGGGGAGCTGCAGCAGGGAGCTGGAGCAGCTGTTATCAGGACTGTGAACTTACTGGCAGCACTCATGAATGGTGGGAATAATCTTGGAGAAGCTGTGAGCTCGACTTTTGGCGTAAAGGATCAATTCGGCTGTTTTGGAGTTTCCTTCAGAGGAATATATACCAACGAGACTTTAAAAAGGCAGAACAACAATTCACAAGTTCTGCCTGACCCAAACTGTGGCCTTGACGCCGGACTTATCTCAACTCCTCCTGGAATGTTTTGAAAACAACAAAGATGCTTTGACTGTTTCCTCACCCCTCCCTTCCCCAAGGCTGTGGACATGTAACAGAACCTCAACTGAGCTGAAGGGGCCGTTTACACGGCGTGTATTCTGAGTGAATCCATTCCTTTCTCTCTGCGGTTCAGCTGATCAATTACACGACACCAGTGCCCCCCCCCCCTCTTTGAATCTGGAGGTTTCTGAATCCACCTTCCAGAGTGGAGGTTTTTCTCTGACCCCCTGCTGATAATGTAAACATCTCCCGCTGAGGCTTAGTGTTAAACCACATGCTCACATGCACGCGTGGACAGACGCTATATTTCTATCAACATGGCGGCAGATACACTGCTTTCTGAACTAAGACTGATGGAATATATTTTTAATCTCGTAGTTAATCTACGTCAGATTCAGGTGCTATGACCGACATCTGTGTTGGAAGAGACACAATCTGATCCAGTTCTAATGTCGCTGTTTATAGAACGTGAAACGCACACGTCGTGCTGCACTGTAACATACTAAATGTGCTAAATAACAACAGTTTAATAATAATAAACAGTATTTATGTTATTGTGAAATATAATGAAGCTATCTGGACATGATGTAATTCAAATTTAAAATGATGCTAAACATATAGCGTGAACACTAAAGTTAAAAATGAAGACATCAGGTTTAATTTTTATTTAATTATTCAACACCACAAACTGTATATCACACAAACACTGATAATTAAACTGAACACACTATTAAAACATGTTAACTGAACTGTAAACTGCATTAATGAACTGGACTCTAGTTTTCATCCTGGATGTCCCACGTTGTCCTTCTGGCTCATTCAGGCTGTCACTCCTTTGATTAATGCAGCTTCAAACATTGAATGGAATGAATAAAAGAACTGAGGGGAATTTTAAATAAATAGTTCATCCAACATCTCTCTTTGACGTCCTCCTGCAGTTCATCTGGGCCGAGCCTCGTTCAGAACCGGTCCGCCTGGTGGAAGGACAGCTCCTTCTTCTTTCAGGAAAAATAAAAACTCAGTTGGTTGTTTTGTAACCGAAGTAAACACAAACAAACATTATTAAGAACATCTGATTTACTTGCAGTAATCAGCTACTGATTATCACGGAATAAAGTCCATCATCGTCGACTCGGTTCTGGTCCACTCAGTGACCGGTGTGGAGCTGTTAGATGATGCGGTCCTGCTTGGCGTCAAATCTGTCGACTCTCATCCAAAATCCAGCCAGAATCCAGCTTTAACTTGTTGTTACGTTGTTGTTAGCTGAGCTTTTTAGCTCACAGGAAAGAAGCATGCCTAGGCAGCACGCATGCACATTAGGTGAAGGTACAAAATTCACAGCGCCATCTAATGACCTGGCATGGTAACTACAGCGGATTCGGGAGGGTGGGGGGGAAATCCTCCGGATGCACGTAAACCCAAAATCCGACCGTGTCAACGTAAATCTTTTCCTCTAATTAACATACAAAAAAAATATGTTTCCCCCCATTGTGTCCGTGTAAATAGGGCCGAAGATGAATGTCACCTCTTATCTGGACAATGGCTGAGAGGGGGGGCTCTGGACTATGCTATGACTTTCCCTTAAAAATTCAATGTTTTCACCGGCCTATATGTAAATGTATAACGTCTGTTTATGTTGCTTTGCTGTGGTAGGTTTTTTTGATGCCTCAAATCGTGCCCTGTGTAGGACATGGCATGAGAGATATTTTTTTTTATACCGTCTCTCCTCATGTTTTCTTTCCTTTTCTCATCTAAGCAAAATATTATTCTGAATAAGAATAAGAGGGCCACGCTATTTATAGCCGCAGCTTCGTGCACTCCGCCCATCTTTGGACGACTGTACGTACAAAGTACATATTTTCGTTGTATCTCAGTGCAATGCCAATAAAGTTTATTCTGATTCTGATTCTGAAAAGCATATGAATTATTATAATAAAAAGTTAAACTCATTATGAGACATGAGACATTCAAATAAGAGAGGTAATTACAATAATCATACATTTGTCAACAAATTCAAGGAGAAGTTCCATTTCTTCCAGTATTTATTGTTTTTATCAGTAGCAAGTCTTAGTGAAAAAAAATCAGTCTCTCCATTGCATGTATTTCCTTAATTATTTCCTTCCATTCCAGAGATAATGGTGGTTCCACATCTTGCCACTTGCGAATTATAGCTTTCTTTGCCCCTGCTAGTAATGGAAATGGAAGATATCTATCTGACTTGCCGTGGGGTAAATTACCTAAATTACCTAAAGAAGAGATGATGAAGTGTGCGGTGCTTTGCCTTACGGAACCATGGATTACAAGTGAAATGCCGGACAGTCTTCCAGCTGGATGACAGACTTTTTTTTTTCAAGTGGACCGCTGCAGCGAGCTAACGGGGAAATCACAGGGAGGCGGAGTATGCATTTACGTGAGTAAAATTCGGTACACGAACTATACTGTTGTAAATAGCTCATGCTCAAAGGCTTGGGAGCAAATAACAATGAAATGTCGGCCACATTATCTACCCCACGAGTTCACAGTGACTTTCATCACAGTTATTTACATTCCTCCGGATGCTAATGTTAATGACACCTTACAAGAACTTCATGATATAATCAGTTCTTTGCAGAACAAACACCCTGAGGCTCTTTACATGGTAGCTGGAGACTTTAATCGCTTTAATCTACACTTCTGAAGACACTGGCCAGCTGCCTCCACTTCCAATCAACACCAATTAGGAGCTCTGAAACACAGACATGTTAGAGAGGCCAAGAGGAAAACCTTGGCCCATAACACCCCCCTCTTCAAAACAGGGTCCCTACTGGAACCCTTTTCAACAGTATCAACATCTTGAGAAAAAAAATTACATGTACTTACAATATTGCAGTCTAGCTGGGCTGGAGCAATAGAACTTTGGGTCCTTTCAAGCCCCATCCCAAAGTCAACAAGTGGTACCTTGAAGTGACTTTGTTAGAGACAAGGAGAGAGAGAAAAAAAAAAAACCTACTGGCTTGGTGCTCTGGACAAAGATCTGCAATGACATTATCCCTTCCCTTGATATGACAAATATCCAAGGAAAAAGATTGAAGAATCAGAGACCATCTCACAAGTCTCTGATTTGGGCAGCGAAAAGAGTTAAAAAAAAGTCCAAGGATTGTGATCTGTATAAATAGTTAAAGGCCCTGAACCCACATAGACTTCGAAGTGTTGTAAAGACCAAATTACAGCAGGGGTCTCCTTTTCAATAACAGAATAATTCAGCTGGTGCCTATTAAATTTCTTAGAAAAGAAACTCACAGGTCTTTCAATTGCAAATTCATTTCTTTGCAGAAGGACTCCCCCTGCACCAACATGACTGGCATCCACTTGGAATTCAAATGGTTTACTCATATCAGGGGCCATTAAGACAGGAGACTTGCATAAAAATTCCTCACGTTTTCAAAAGCTTGCTGACAGACAGGGGACCAAATATATTTCACATTACTTTTCAAAAGATCTGTCAGAGGTGCAACCACAGTTGAAAAACTCCTGCAAAAGGCTTTGTAGTATCCAACTGAACCCAAGAATTTCATGAGTTCCTTTTTAGTTGTTGGTGGTGGATACTTTTCCATAGCCTCAACTTTTGTACTAACAGGATATACCTTGCCTTGACCCACTTGATGACCAAGATATGTAACAGTTGTTCGAGCAAACTCACATTTATCTAGATTCACCACAAGATGTGCATCTGTCAAACAATGTTGTGAGTCGTTCCAGGTGAGAGGACCAAGTATCTGCATACACAACGTCATCCAAATACACAGCACAACCCTCCAGACACCCAACAACTTTATTCATCAAGCGTTGAAAAGTTGCTGGTGCATTCCTCAAGCCAAAAGGCATAAAATTGTACGAGTACAAACCACTAGGTGTAATGAAGGCAGAGATTTATTGTGCCCTTTAGTAGATTTATCTTACTGATTAATTTAGCATTACCAATTTGGTCAATGCAATCATCCATACGAGGCAAAGGGTATGAATCAGGTTTGGTTATTTTATTGACTTTTTTGAAATCTGAACAAAACCGAAAAGTTTTGTCTGATTTTGGAACCAACAAACAAGGTGAAGCCCAGCTTGAACATGATGCCTGAGCAATGCCATTTTTTAACATATAGTCAACCTCAGCATCCAAGTGTTTGCGTTTTTCTGGTTTAACTCTATAAAATTGTTGTTTTATAGGTAGTGCATCACCCACCTCAATGTCATGTTCAGTCAGATGCTTGCAGGATGGAACATCTGCAAATAAATCAGAATGAGAGTTTATCAACTGTATTAACTCAAAGCATTGTGACTCTGGTAAATAACTCAGCACAGTGTCCAAGTTTTCCAGTACTTCAGAGTTCTTGAGTCGACCAGTTAACATTGCTGAGTTTGGAGCAGGTAACCCATCTCCATTCCATTCATGTCCAGCAGATGTCACTGTTTTACAAATACACACAGGGTGAACTTCATCCACCAATACATTTTGAGCACGAACATGATATGGTTTTAAGAGGTTAACATGAATAGTTTGCTTTTTCTTCTGCCGTTCTGGTGTGGCAATGACATAGTAAGTTCTGACAGCTGTTTCACAACTGTATATGGCCCAGAGAATGTTGCCTGAAATGGTGAACTAACAATTGGAAGTAAGACCAGTACTTGGTCACCTGAAAGAAAGACACGATGTTCAGCTTTCTTATCATACAGGCTATTAATATTTTCCTGTGCAGATGATAATTTCTCTTTTGCCAATTGTGTAGTAGTAAAGAGTCTCTGCTTAAATCCATTAACATATTGCAACAGGTTTTGTGGTGGTTCAGTATCCTTCCATTTGTAGTATGACATATGCAGGATATATTCATACATTTCGCGAGTTCTTCATTTTTCTGACTGTGTAAATGTCGTGCATTGAATTTAACAGAAATGTAACGAGAGACGTTATTTATCTTTGACCCATCAAAATGAATGCGGTCATTTATTTGCAGAATCAAAGTTTAACATCAAACATTAATTTGGCAAAATATGAAAACAATAACATGGCTAGTTTCACAGGAAGTGGGACAATACGGCGATTGTCCTCACTTTTCAGCAGAACAGCAGACATCAATCACACGGCGGTGATTGAGAACTTTGCTTCAGATATTTCTAAAATATCTGTAATGATTTTAGGAGAAAGGAGAGTTTAAGATGGAAAATGGAGATTTATCTTACAGAGAGATGTGTGAGGGAATTAATCTGTTTGACCAGAAACGTGCACGCTCCTTCAGTTCTCAGCTTGGTCACGGTACGCTTGGTCGAAGTAGAACTTTTACCTGGTTGATGATAGATCAGCGTCGGTATAGAATCCTTCCTTTGACTCTTTCAGCGTCTCCGTTGAGAACAGCTAAAATACTTCGAGAGTCGTGCGAGGTTATCCAAACAGAAGTTATAATTCCCAAAATCGTCCCTGCATTCTGGATTCCAATAGAAGCATTCTGGACGCCTGCGTTAGCATCCAAGAACTCTGAACTCTTTAACTCTCTTCAGAGAGTTAAAGTCTGGAACTCTTCTCCAGGAAAAACTTTCAAGCTCTGAAAACTCCCATGTTGAACTCATTCTAGAGCGCACCAGCTGCTGAACTGGGAAGTTGCCACATTTAAATGGGTCGGCTTCCGGTTCATTTGAGAACTTTCTAATTGGTCGATGGACCAGAACAGAGGTGTGGTTTGTGATGTAAGGTGTTATGAAAATTCAAGGATAGAGATTAAGATTGTTTAAAACAGACAGAAAGATTATTGGAGAAAACCAGACTTCGTGGAGTCAAACTCTCCTGTATCTTCTGTAAAAGTTAAACATGACATTTCTTCTCAGTAAACTTTTTTAGTTGACCGAAACTCGAACTCTAACACACTTACAAATTTGCTCATTGAAGACAGAAAAATCAAGAAATGCCTATTACCCTGATTTCTTCTTTGAATGAGGAATAAAAATCATTACTTACTGTTTATGTAAATAAAAATGAGTAGTTCTCTTCAACCTGTAAACATTGTTTGAACTAACACAATTTGATTATCAAAACATTTGTAAAATAGTAATGATCATAGAGAATTGTCTTTTCTACTTGATTAATTCAAGAAAGAAAGTCTCAGGATGGGTCAAACTGTATTTCTGGATGCAGATCAATGAAATAACAGTTTCTGTCCATCAAGGTTCTTAAGGTCAAGTGTTTTGACCTTAGGCTTAGTTTGACATCAGGTTAGGTTCACTACACATTCATCCCGCAAAACAGTTAAAGGGCCGCACACAGTATGAATTCAATTCAGTTCAGTTTGTTTATATAGCGCCAAATCACAACAAAGTTGTCTCAGGGCACTTTACAGGAACATTCACATAAAAGCCAATTTGTAAAGTTCTCTATCTAAGGAATCCAGCAGACAAGTTGACTCTTGACTTCGTTGCAGTCTCCCATACTGAGCAAGCACAGTGGCAACAGTGGAAAGGAAAAACTCCCTTTTTAAAAGGGATGACCTAAGACTAATTCATTAGGGCTAAAGCCTGTAATCTCCTGTGTTACTTCTCTTGCTGCAAGCAACAACCAAGGCAGACCATCATCCTAGTCAGTATTCATCTGAACACAGTAAGCATGGAGTAAAGATTTTAATGTCTGATGAAATCGCTCCAGGGCTCCTTGGCGTGCATGGTATGCTGTAGATTGATTGTGCTTAATGTGCAGCTGCTTCAAAACCTGTGCAAACAAATGAGAGGAGAAGATAGATCCCTGGTCACTCTGAATGACTTTTGGTATCCCGAAAATTGCAATAAACTGCATAAGAGCTCGCACCACAGACTTTGCAGTAAGTGTGTGTGCAATGTATATGCTGCTGGATACCTAGTATTCTGGCACATAACAGTCATGAGATATGTAAAAAAGTTAAATCTGGTCCTCTGGACATTCAAAAAAACAAAAAAAACCACAAAATGTTGAAACATTTCGACTTTCATCCGAGAGACTTCCTCAGTCTGAGGGCTGTATTCAGCTAAGCCTCTTAAATAGCACCTTCTCAGAGTGGATCAACCAGTTTGCTGCTGACAACCAAAACCAGCTGCTCACATGAAGGACCATCAGCCTAACGATGGATCATTAGCACCTGATGGCTGTTTACTATTCACAGGGAGCTGATAACAGCAATAACAGCATTGTAAGAGGGGGACAGTTGAACACGGAGGCTCCACCCCTGTTTAATGATGGACAATTACTTTCTCGGTTTCTAGCAGCAGCTCAGGTGTTTGTAGCAGTTGCTCAGGTGTTTGTAGCAGCAGCTCAGATGTTTGTAGCAGCAGCTCAGGTGTTTGTAACAGCAGATCAGATGTTTGTAGCAGCTGCTCAGATGTTTGTAGCAGCAGCTCAGATGTTTGTAGCAGCAGGTCAGATGTTTGTAGCAGCAGCTCAGATGTTTGTAGCAGCAGCTCAGATGTTTGTAGCAGCAGCTCAGGTGTTTGTAGCAGCAGCTCAGGTGTTTGT
>NC_056507.1:48569521-48573144 GCF_014905685.2 Nematolebias whitei | reverse complement strand
AACTCTTCTATTCTGCCAGAAATTAATCCAGATATTTTCAGAAATGTCTGTTGTGAAGCTTGAAGTGAGAAAACCATCGCCATATGGTTTGCTAATTGTAAACTCGCTAACTAAGCCATGTTGTTATTTTTCAATTTGCCAAATTAATGTAAATGTTTGATGTTAAACTTTAATTCTGTAAATAAATGACCACATTCATTTGATGGGTCAAAGAAAATTAACGTCTCACGTTACATTTAATTAAATTCAATGCACGATATTATTCAGTCCAGAAAAATGAATGAATCCGTTTAATTTATGAATATATCACAGAATATGTTCATCTACATACTGGTGGCCGCACGCTGGGACAAAAAAGCTCCTCTTTCAGAGGATGAACGTGATTATCGTAAATGGGATGTGCGTAGGACGCAAAGATATGGGAACCAGAGTGACCCATATTATCAGGGGAAGTCCGAAAAGGAACCCCCAAAAGACGTACCTAGCCGTCTCCCACCTCGGACGAAACGAACCGAGGCGAAAAAATCACAAAAGTTCCAGATACAAGGCCCTACACCTCTGAGCTCGGAAGAGACAGAGAAACTACAAAGGTTTTTAGAAACTTTGAAACACGCTGAAATGGGAATCCAACCTGGAACACTATGTAGTGATGTGATCGCTACTAAATCTGAAGGCGCGAATGACAACATTACAGATGTCGGTGGAACACACCAAGACATTGCTGTTGTTGCCTCCAACAACCCCTCATCGGAAGAAGGTGGGGTAAACTCACACACAAACGATGATGAGTCATCGCAAGCTGAACACTCAGAACCTGATTTTCATGATTTTGAACTAGGCATTCCATTTCTGGGAGGACTCCCAGATAACCTGGTACCGAGTCAAGAAGCTGGGCCAGTATGGTTCACAAAACCAACACAGGCCATAGCTCTTTTCTCAACCGATGATGTCGACCAAGGGCCTCAAACCTATGGTGTCTTACCCATACGCAGGTCCGACGACTCAGAAAGGGATTCGTTGGAGCTCCCCAAGGAGCAAGAACCCTCATCAGTCTCATCACAGATTGAACAGGTGGTCGCCCAAGCCGACACTCTGACATCTGATGAAGAAAGAGACAAAATTCGCCAAGTTCTTCTAAAATATGAAAAGTCATTTTCACCTGACCCAGACATCATCCAACTTCAGAAGTTGGATCCTGCAATTAACTCGATGATACTGTATCTGACTGACCCAGACAAATACACTCCATCGAAAAGTGAACTGGATTCCAATCCAGACCTTAAAGTCCTCTTTCAGCTGCGCAAACAGTTAAAACTACTCAAGGACAACCTAACTTTAGCTCATGGAGCGACGTCCTCACCCGTGTTCGCGGTCTCCCATGACCGAAGGGGGGTGACGCCAGTTAGGATAATGCTACCAGACGCGATAACGTGAGCAAATCTGACATCCAGAGTGAGTGGCGCACCAAAACGTCGTTTTCTAGTTGCTTAAGCACTACTTTTGTCAATGTTGAAACGTTGTTTAACTGGTTGCTTAGTCACTGTTTTTGTCGATGTTGAGACATCGTTTAATTGGTTTTTGGTATTGTTTTTGAACACCCCAAGCAAGAATGAATTTTGTGTGTAGTTAAGTTAGAGACTAAGAGGCCTTTAACTATGCCAACATGCAGTTCATTTGTTAAAATGTAATCTTTGCGGAGCTACCTTAAGTACCATAATCTACATTGATCTCACAACGCTTAAGCCGAACCTACTCGAACAATTCTATTCGGGGGGATAGCTAATTCTTTTTGATGAGTCTTGCCATAGACTTCCAAAAACCTTTATGGGGAAACCAAACACCCAATCTCAAGTCGTTCGTCTAAAAGACAACAGACAATTGAACCAAACTATATTTTGCCATGTAAAGCTAACTTAAACCAAGTTAGGAATGGAAAAATAGTTTGGAACACTCTTCTATAGGTATAAATCCCTATAATTACCCTTTTCAGCTTGTTCCACCCCTTAACTGGTAGCTGTAGCTGTTCCCAATCATAATAGCTTACACACCAGGTGCATATAGTTTAAGGCCTTATGTAAAATCCCCTTCATAAGCCCACCTTAAACCACATAATTGCATGTCACATTGAACCAGAACGGCACAGACTGGACGTCGCCCAGAGACGACCTTCGCTGGAGGAGACCTGCAATCCTGACGTTGGTCTCCACTCTTCATCCAGTGGCCGCATCTTCAGTTCAATCCAAGGGAACCCCTCTGTATGCTGATCAATCAACACCTCCATTCGTTGTGGATTTACCGTTGTGGATTATATGACTTTTTCCAATGGATTACAGACTCTGTTTCCAAGGGGTTAAAGCATTGCTACAATGGAATTACCAACAACATTATGGAATTACCATCAACACAATGGAATTACCAAGAACATTGTGGAATTACCTCCTTTGACTTTTGTTTTCCTTGCTGGATTACATCAAGCTCAAGGACATTCGAAGGCATAAGTTCATGTTGGAATTCATCCCCATGGACAGGCGATGATTTCCAAAGGGGGGACTGTAGTGAACTAAGCCTCAGGTCTCAAATCTGGCCTTGAGGGCCTTCCTGGGACTTGAACTGTATTTCATTGATTTGAGTCCAGAAACACAAGATTAAGTTCATCCAGAGACTTTCTAAGTGTCCTGCACTGATCAATTGAAAGAACACTCTCTTTTTCTATTATCATTACTATTTTACAAATGTTTTGATAATCAAATTGTGTTTAGTTCAAACCATTTTCAAATGTTGAAGTGAACTACTCATTTTAAATCAACTGTGAAACAGTATTAGTGTTTTTTTTTTATCCTCATTCAAAGTAGAAATCAGGTTAATGATGCATTGCCTGATTTTCTGTCTTCAATGAGCAAATTGTGAAGTTGGTCAAAGGTCAAGTTTCGGTCAACTGCAAGTTTACTGAAAAAGAAATGTCATGTTTAACTTTTTCAGGCAGATATGAGAGAGTTGACTCCACGAAGTCTGGAATCTTCATAATATCTTATGTCTGTTCTTAAACAATCTAATCTTTTTTCCTTGACTTTTAATAACCTCTTACATCACTAAAACACACCTCTGTTTGGTCAACCGACCAATCAGAAAGGTCTCAAATGAACCGGAAGTGACCTCTTTAAAAGGTTTAACACTTCCTAGTTCACTAGAGAGTGCGAAGGAGAACGCGGGAAGAACGCTGAGAGAATGCTGTGAGTTGGTTCCGAGAGCAGCAGAGTTCAGAATGCTGGAATGCAGAATGTTGGAGAACAACTGCAACTAAGCTGGACGAGAGAAGTTCAGAGGAACTATGAAGTCTGTTCTGGATGATCTCACGCTCCGAACGGTTCCCTACTATCCTTACGGAGACGCTGGAGAGCGTTTGAAGGCAACTCTACACCGAAGTCGGAATTATTCTCTGCCAAGGTAAAGAGTCGATCTTCAACCGCAAAGTGTACCGTTGGTTAAGCTGGGTCCAGAAGGAGCGTGTTGTTCTGGTTATAACAGACAAATTCCCTCACCCATCTCTCTCAAGATAAACTTCATTTTCCATCTTTAAACTCTTCTATTCTGCCAGAAATTAATCCAGATATTTTCAGAAATGT
>NC_056507.1:48568429-48569421 GCF_014905685.2 Nematolebias whitei | reverse complement strand
GTATCTGAGGCAGGCTTGAAACACAAGAGTCAGGGTGGCTTCTGGGTAATACCAGATGGCTAGGCCTCAGACTGACAAAGCCTCTTGGATGAGGGGCGAAACGTTTTTTTTTTAACAAAAAACGAAGTCCAGATGACATGATTCAACCTTTTTTGTTGTTATATACCTGGATGACTGAGAAAACAAACTTTGTGTTTTTGAAACCGTTAGTGAAAAGGCCAGACTTCAGGGGTATCTGAGGCAGGCTTGAAACACAAGAGTCAGGGTGGCTTCTGGGTAATACCAGATGGCTAGGCCTCAGACTGACGAAGCCTCTTGGATGAGGGGCAAAACGTTTCTTTTTTAACAAAAAACGAAGTCCAGATGACATGATTCAACCTTTTTTGTTGTTATATACCTGGATGACTGAGAAAACAAACTGTGTGTCTCTGGATGAACTTAATCTTGTGTTTCTGGTCTCAAATCAATGAAATACAGTTCAAGTCCCAGGAAGGCCCTCAAGGCCAGATTTGAGACCTGAGGCTTAGTTCACTACAGTTGTAATGCTTGAAGTGAGGAAACCATGGCTGTATGGTTTCCTGACCGTAAAGCTAATTAATTAAGCTGTTGTTGTAATCAATTTGCCAAATTAATGTAAATGTGTGATGTTAAACTTTGATTCTGTTAATAAATGACCGCATTCATTTGATGGGTCAAAGAAAATTAACGTCTCACGTCACATTTAATTATTCAATGCACGATATTATTCAGTCCAGAAAAATGAAAGAATCCGTTTAATTTATGGATAATATATCACATGTATATGTTCCTCTACAGTAGCTACAGTCCAGGTGTTTGTAACAGAATCTCTGATGTTTTTAACAGCAGCTCAGGTGTTTGTAACAGCAGCTCTGATGTTTGTAATAGCAGCTCTGATGTTTTTAACAGCAGCTTTGATGTTTGTAGCAGCAGCTCAGGTGTTTGTAACAGTAGCTCAGTTGTTTGTAGCAGCA
>NC_056507.1:48565663-48568419 GCF_014905685.2 Nematolebias whitei | reverse complement strand
CAGCAGCTCAGGTGTTTGTAACAGTAGCTCAGTTGTTTGTAGCAGCAAGAGCTTCGTAGCAGCAGCTCAAACAAGGACGTCGTTGGCAGCAAACATATTGGCTTAATGTAATTTTGTTTTTTCAAATGTAATTCTGTTTTTTTTTCTAATGTGATTTATTTTTCCAATGTCATTATTTTTTTTTTCTAGTGTGATCCTGTTTTTTCTAATGTGATTCCAGCCACTTCCGTTTTGGCTTAATGTAATTTTGTTTTTTTCAATGTGAATCCGGTCACTTCCACTTTGGCTTAATGTAATTCTGTTTTTTCTAATGTAATTCTATTTTTTCTAATGTAATTCTATTTTTTTCTAATGTGATTCTCTTTTTTCTAATGTAATTCTGTTTTTTCTAATGTAATTCTATTTTTTCTAATGTAATTCTATTTTTTTCTAATGTAATTCTATTTTTTCTAATGTGATTCTGTTTTTTCTAATGTGATTCTCTTTTTTCTAATGTGATTCTGGCCACTTCCGTTTTGGCTTAATGTCATTCTGTCTTTTCTAATGTGATTCCAGCCACTTCTACTTTGACTTAATGTAATTCTGTTTTTTCTAATGTGATTCTCTTTTTTCTAATGTGACTCTGGCCACTTCCGTTTTGGCTTAATGTATCTCTGTTTTTTCCCCCATGTGATTCTGTTTTTTCTACTGTGATTCTGGCCACTTCCGCTTTGGCTTAATTTAATTGTTTTTTTCTAATGTCATTCCGGCCACTTCCGCTTTTGCTTAATGTAATTCTGTTTTTTCTAATGTGATTCTCTTTTTTCTAATGTGATTCTGGCCACTTCCGTTTTGGCTTAATGTATCTCTGTTTTTTCCCATGTGATTCTGTTTTTTCAAATGTTTTTGTAATTTTGTTGTGTTTGTTGTGTTTTTTCAATTGTAATTCCGTTTTTTCAAATGTTGTTCATTTACACCTTAATGCCACCATAGCTCATGGCACCAGGATGCCCTACGTTGTAGATCGATGATTGACTTTGTAGTTGTGTCATCTGATTTGCGGCCATTTGTTTTGGACACTCGAGTGAAGAGAAGAGCTAAGCTATGAACTGATCACTACCTGGTAGTGAATTTGATCAGATGGCGGGTGTCTTTCTAACCCAGTGAAGTTACCACTTGAGTTATGGCTAAAATCCCACTACAGCCTCTCTTCTAAGGGGTATCACAAACTAAATCTAGCACTTGAATATTGCCCAGAGTGACCTTAGGTTAGTTCTACTTAAGGCTGTGTTGAAGGTGACTCACCCAGATTTGTTAATGACCTTCATTTGCAAGTCACACCCTTATCTCACCCCGTGACTTGCCCAACTTATGCCCCTTTTCCATTAGTACCGGTATGGGCCGACTGGACCCTACTTGGCCCGGTTCTGAGGCTTTTCCATTAGTACCGGTACTTAGCACCTGTTACTATTTTCAGTACCCTTGGCTCTGTGGTTCTAACCGGTACAAAGAGGTACAAAAATGTGACGTCAGAACACTGTCGGTCACTGATCGGTCGGGGGCGGAGTCGGGGGCGGAGTCACTGGATTCTTCAGAAACTTTTAAAAACAATAATCCACCATTTGCAATTTCTTGGACTAGAGCAGCGGCTGGACTTATTTTAAAGATTTTAAAAACAATACTGACAACATCTTGGTCTAATGTTGATGTACTGGCATTTTTTGTGCTTGGTGGCCGACAACATAATTCAGAGCAAGTTGGATGGAGCTCTGCTGGTCTACCCTGATCCTCCCTCCGGAGCCTGGAGCGCCAGGCCAGGCAGGGCGTCATCTCCCTGGCTCCAAGTTCAGCTGGTCACCGCGGAAGATCCTTCGATGTGCCGACTCGGAGGCTTGGGTTCCGGATACCAGCCTTGTGTGCTCAGAGCTCCACTGGTCACTGCGAAGCTGGAGATGGGGACTCGCAGATGGCCGTTGCCAGACCCCGGCCGCGCGTAATCATGAAGGCTGAATCCCGATCCCACCCGGCAGTCAGGCGGATGGTGGAAGCGATTTTTAAATAAAATAATATTTTGTTTTTATACAAAAAATGTTTTAAAAAATTGCTGAAGCGATTTAAAAATGATTTTTTTTTTTTACATGTAAAATGTTTTTTTAAATCGCTTCCAACGTTCGTCGCAGACCCTTCTCTGTCCGCCTGTCTGCGCGGGTCGGGCCATCATGATTACGCGCGGCTGGGGTCTTGGAACGGCCTCTGTGAGTCACCAGCTGAGCTCGGAGCTGGGAGGATGAGCCTGCCCGTCCTGTCTCCGGAGGAGAGGATCGTCATAAAAAAATAATATATATATATATATATATTTTAGCGTTGAAGATTAAAAAAAAAAAATAAATAAACGGTGCCAGCTTCATCATGAAATCCTGTTTTCACTTTAATGACTGTTAACTCAGCTGAAAATCTTAAAAAGACACAAAACTATTGGATCTCAGAAATATTTCCCTCAAACATGTTTAAAGAAAAGAGACGACCTTCAGTTCAACTTTATTTTAACTCACAAATGTACAAATCACAAAACAAGGACTTTAAAGCAAAGCTAAAAATAAAATGTATATATGTGAACAAGAAAGGAAACCACACATCTAAAATGAACATTAAAAGTAGACAATGAGTGCAAATACATCAAATGATGATGAAAACCTATAAAAATTTAAATGTAATGTTTTTGTAGAATCTGGTTCATCAGAGTTTTAATTTATATACATATATATATATATTTATAT
>NC_056507.1:48551904-48565563 GCF_014905685.2 Nematolebias whitei | reverse complement strand
ATGTATATAAATATATATGAATATATATAAATACATATATGTATATAAATACATATGTGTATATATATACATATATATATACATAATTGTGTGTATATACATATGTGATATATATATATATATCACATATGATATATATATGTGTGTGTGTGTGTATATATATATATATATATATACACACACATATATATATACACATATGTGTGTACATATATATTTGTGTGTGTGTACATATATATTTGTGTGTGTGTGTATAAATACATATATATATATATGTGTGTATATATATATATGTATTTATACACATGTACATACACACATACATGCATACATACATACACACAACTTCAAAATAACATAAATTCTCAACCTGTACTGAAAACAGTTTCTGCGTCTCAGCGCCACCAGCTGGTGAGAGGTGGTGACGTCAATTTGAACCCCGCCCACTGGAACCGGTACTGAAAGCATAATGGAAACACAACCTGTACCGAGTAGAGTAGAGCCGTGCTGTACCGGTACTACAGGTACTAATGGAAAAGGGGCATTAGTAGCCGGGGTTGGATCATTGATCACGGGGAAACTTGCATGCTCGGCCGCCCACCTTCGTTGTAGAATGGCTTTTCTTACTGATCTGGTTATTTTTAGAATCTAGGAATAAGATTCCAGGATGTTGTTTATAATCAAAGCTGAGAAAAACCTTTGAAAACCTCTGTTTTTGTTAGAATTGAACCCAACTTCTTAAATCCATGAACACAAAGTGGTGAAATGATAGTCCAGAATCTTACATTTTATGCTTTGCTTTAGTTAATGATTTCAGGGGAAAAGCGTTATAGCAGAAATCCATAGTGATTATTCGGTTACATAGCAAAGTTAACAAAGTCCATGCTCAATATTCCAGGTATACAAGCCAACATTTTTCAGTCAGGTCATCTGGACAGTTTCTGTTTTTTGTGCTGAAACATTTCGTCTTCCATCTTATTACAAGCAAAACTGGTTTGTTCTACTTTGGAGTAAGCTGTTGGGGGAAGAATCAGTTTTGTTTTGTTTCCTTGACTGATGAAGCCTTCTGGATCAAAGGGGAAACGTTTTAGCACAAAAAAAAAACCTGTCCAGTTGACCTGACTGAAAAATTTTGGACATAGCAAAGTCAAAATTCCACTTGTTACTTGAAAGATGTTTCTGTTGACTGTTGGTTGATGTCCAAGGGGCAAAACATTCCAATCGTGTTGTAATTCCTTTGCTCCAATGAGCTGAACCAAAGAATTATATATCTGTAAAGCTCCGATGAGTAAAAACAGAAAATTATAAATCCATAAGCTCTGTTGAGGAAAAATAGAGATATATTAAACCTCACTCTGTTGAGCCAAAGTAAGTTAAGGTGATTAGGTTCAGGGGAAGAATTTTGCTGCTCTAAGACCCCAGAGAACACTCAGAAAGCCAAGATCGTTACTGGACTCCATGAGCCGTCAGCCGGCATCTCGAGTTTACCTCGTGTTCCCAGAATCCTCTGGAGTGAAATATCAAAAATTAAGTTTAGTTGGAAAAATAAAAAAAAGTAAAAAAAATTAAGTTTAGTTGGAATAAATAAATTAATTAATTAAAAAGTAAAAATCTAAAGTGTGTTCAAAAACTCCATCAAACAAAAAAGAGAAAAATCAAAAAATACAAAGGCATCTTCAGAATCCCATAATGCAGTAAAAATAGGGAAACTCTCCTAAAAAGTATTAAGACTTTAAAAATACCTAATTTAATATAACATATAAATCCCCATAACAATATGTTGTCAAGAGTTCTAACATTCTACTAGTATATATAGCTATAAGTGAATTTGATTTTTTAAATTTTATTTTAGGACAGCTATTAGTATGTGTCATACCATCTCTTCTCAAAAAACCCTTGTCAAAGGGGATCCTTGACTGATGAAGCTGGTGACAATTATCCCTCAGTTGCTTTTGTAGAATATTTCATACTGCATTCAATAAAATCCAATCTTGGAAACTTGAGTTGGCTTTCAGGTCCGGGCTGAGCTGAGAAAAATTATTTTCCTCTTCGGATCTTCAAGTTCCCTTTCATTCAGTAACTACGAAATGCGTCAATGAACTGTCCTTTAAATCTCTCCAAGTGCTTCAGCCCCAATCGTTAATTCTGAGCCTTTTTATATATTTGTCTGCTTATTGCGTAATTTCTGCATAGCAACAGTCCTGGATATGGACTATTCTACAATGTCAGATCACAAGTTCAACGTCACTGTCATTGCTAAATTATCTTTGACTGCCACTAGGTCTGTCTTCCTGTTTTTCTGCAGAGAACTTCCTCTTTTTCTGAGAGAACCTCTTCACTTAAGGTAACTTGTTCCTGTTTTTTTCTGTAGATAGCTTCTGCTTTTTCTACAGATAACTTCCTCTTTTTCCTCCTCCTGGCCTGGCCATATGTTCAGACTTCCACTTCCTGTGGTGACTTGACACACACGAATATTAAGCTGTTAACTTGACCTTTTGACCATCAATTCTCTTCACTTTTAGTCAGTAACTAATTCATTTATTCTTAATCATTTAAAGTTAATTCACTTTCAATATAAGATTTCCCAATAATCTCTTAATTTAAGCTCTATAATGTCTTCAACATTAGAATAGAATAGAATAGAATAGAATAAAATAGAATAGAATTGAAACAGCCTTTATTGTCCCACTGATGGGAAATTTCAGTGTATCAGCAGCAACAGCAGCAACAGATAAAAAGATTTCACACAAAAGTTCCTAAAATGTTAATAAACAATACAATAAATAAGAAATAAGATAAACTATCAATAATAATGTTCAATATGTATTGGAACATTGAGAATGGCAGACTATTTACAGTACAGTATTACAGGCAGAATGTGTGTTTTAGCAGAGGTCAGCATGTATTTAATCCTTATAGAGTTTGTTGGGAGCAGTGATGGTTGTAGAGTCTAACAGCTGCTGGGAGGAAGGACCTGCGGTAACGCTCCTTTGTGCATTTAGGATGCAGTAATCTGTCACTGAACGAGCTCTCCAGTTCAGCAACAGCTTCATGCATGGGGTGGGAGATGTTGTCCAGCAATGATGTTATTTTAGCTAGCTGATTGATTGATTAAGTCTTAATTCATAGGATTTCACACTCTTAACACATAGTATATTAGAAAGACTTCACACTGTTACATATTATTATATAGATTTGTTTCAGTAAATAAACCTTTCTTGCTTTTTCAGAACACATACTCAGGGATCTGTGGTTTATACTGCTCTTAACCTTATTTTAGGTCATGAGAACTGACTTCATACATCACCTGAAATTCACATCACTTGACACAGGGCAAGAAGCCGGACAGACCTGGTAGACCCAAACATGTAGTGAGGGTTTGCTGGGAACGCCCGGCAGAAAAACCCGTCAGAAGATCTTGAACTTACACCTCCGGGAGAGCTTTAACTGCATCCCAGCTGAGACAGGGGACATTGAGTCTGAGTGAGCCATGTTCTGTGACTCAATTGTTGAAGTGGCTGCCTTGAGCTGTGTCCGCAAGGTTGTCTGTGCTTCTCGTGGTGGCCATCCTTGAACTCAGGGGTGGACACCCTGGGTTAGGGAGGCTGTCAAGCTGAAGAAGGAGTTCTATCTGTCCTTGTTGGCTTGTAGAACTTGGGAGGCAGCTGAGTAGTACTGGGGAGCCAAGCAGTCCACAGCCTTGGCTGTTACTGAGGCAAAAGCTTGGATGTGGGAGGAGTTCAGTGAGACCCTGGATAATGACTCTCGGTCAGCTTCGAGAAGATTCTGGCTAACCATCAGGCAGCTGAGGAGGGAAAAGCAGCGCTTTACCAACACTGTGTTCAGTGTAAGTGGGGTGCTGTTGTCCTCAACCACTGATGTTGTCTGATGGTGGAAGGAATACTTCTCGGACCTTCTCAATCCCACTGGCACGTCTTCCATGGAGGAAGCAGAGTTGGGGGACTTCAGGGTTGGTCTGTCCATAACTGTGGCTGAGGTTGCAGAGGTAGTTAAAAATCTCCATGGTTGCAAGGCTCCGGGGGTGGATGAGATTCGCCCTGATTTACTTAAGGGTCTGGATGTTATGGGGCTATCTTGGTTGACACACCTTTGCAACATTGTATGGACATCGGGGACAGTGTCACTGGATTGGCAGACTGGGGTAGTGGTTCCCCTCTTCAAAAAGGGGGACCGGAGGGTGTGATCCAATTACAGGGGTGTAGTGAACTCGGCCTCCAACCAAAACCTGCCTCTGAGGACCTTCATGGGACAGGAACTGTTATTTCATTGATATGAATCCAGAAATACAAATTAGCTCATCCAGAGACTGTCTAATTGTATCCTGAAGTAATCAATTGAAAGAACACTGTAAGGATGGTACCTTTCTGTGGCCCGGTTTGTGTCTGTGTTTCCTCGTGCTCCCTCATTAGTTCTATTAGTGCCACCCGTGTCTCGTCCCAGCTGTTTGTAATCATGTCTCGTCTTGTCCCTGTATTTAAGCAGTTTGTTCAGTCTTGTTCGTTGTCGCGTCATACTCGTTGGGTCTCCTGTGTTCCCCCCTGAGTCTTCCTGGTTCCTTGAGTCTCCCGTGTCTCCTGAGTCCTCCTGAGTTTCCCGTGCCTCCTTCCTATTTCATGTAAGTTTTGCTGCCCCGTCAGCTTGTTATTTTGCACCTTTATTTATCATTAAAATCCTATTTTTGTATTCTGCCGAGTTGAGTCCCTTTTCTGCACTCTGGGTTCGCTCCTTCCTAGCAAATCCTGACAAACACTCTTCTTTTATATTATCATCACTATTTTACAATATCTTGATAAATCAAAAGTGTGTTTAGTTCATACCATTTCTAAATGTTGAAGTGAACCAGTCATTTTAAATCAACTGTGAAACAGTATTAATGATATTTTTAATCCTTATTTAAATTAGAAATCAAGTTAAATGTCTATTTTACAAAGTAATTATGCATTTTTGATCTTCTGTCTAAATGAGAAGTAGTGATGTCGGTTGAAAGTCAGAAAGAAGTTATTAGAACTAAGTGTCGTGTTTTTAAACCTAGCAGACGGTAAACAAGAAGCTACTGGCCTCTCTTCCTCCCACTTCGCCATAACATGTCTTTTGTCTGTATGGGACGTTTCTAAAACATTCCTGCTGTTTTCTTGACTTGTAATGACCCTCTGACATCACTAGAACCACCCCCTGTTGGTTGCTTCAACCAATCAGGAAGTCCTGAGTTGACCGTAAGTGAGAACTCTTTAAGAGTCCACACTTCCTAGAACTTCTCAGGTCAACTGGGTCTGTCAGTCTGGAGTCGGTCTTTAGTCTTCTGGAGTCCTGGACCGGAGTCTTCTTCAGTCTTTCATGGAGTCCTCCACGTCTGAGTGGAATCTCTGACTGAAGTCTTCCTGAGGGTTCTTAAGGAACTTTCAGATTTAATCCATAGCTGATGGATTTGACCATTGAACGGAGTACCGTCACTACTTCGGACGATTCTCAGCCATCCTTGCCGGAGACGCTGAAAGGTAGCGTTGAAATGGACTCCTTTTCCTGAGCGGAGGTATCCCGTCTAAGGTACGAGTCGCCACGCACCTAGTGTACCGGGGCTGAGCTGGGGTCGGATGAATGGTGCCATTCCTAGTCAACACACTTTGCCTCATCCATCTAATCCTCCTCTTTAAACTCCTTCATTTCCAATCTTTAAACTCTTCTATTTTGCCAGTAATTAATCTAGATGCCTTCAGAAATGTCTGTTGTTTTTATTAAGTAAAACGTGCCAAGTTTTATTAATCAGAACCAGATCAGCTAATCACTTGTACATTTTGATGATTCTGTTCAATAAATGACCACATTTATTCTGATGGGTCAAAGAAAATTAACGTCTCATGTCACTGATTAAACAATCTACGCACAGTTACCTCGGTCACATGGCTGTAATTTAGCTCAAAAAAGAGAGAACCTGTTTATTTAAATATATTGTAGTCAAGGGCAGTTAAACTTAGCCTTTAGAACCCTACAGGGGCATCACTCTCCTTAGACTCCCTGGTAAGGTCTATTCAAGGGTACTGGAGAATTGAGGCCAATCCTTGGTCGAACTTCAGATCCAGGAGGAACAGTGCAGTTTCTGTCCTGGCCGTGGAACACTGGACAAGCTCTTAACCCTCACTAGGGTCCTCAACGGGTCATGGGAGTTTGCCCATCCAGTCTACATGTGTTTTGTGAACTTCGAGATGGCATTTGACCGTGCTCCTCAGGGTACACTGTGGGGTGTGCTCTGTGAGTATGGCATCGGGGACCCATTGTTACAAGCTGTTCAGTCCTTATACAAGCGGTGCAAGAGTGTGGTTTGCATTGCCGGTAGAAAGTCGGACTCCTTCAGGGTGGGAGTTGGATTCCGCCAGGGCTGCCCATTGTCACAGATTCTGTTCATAACTTTTATGGACAGAATTTCTCGGTGCAGCAAGGGGGCAGAGGGATTCCGGTTCAGTGGCCTCAGGATTCCATCACTGCTGTTTGCAGATGTGGTCCTGTTGGTGTCATCGTGCTGTGATCTTCAGCTCTCACTGGAGCGGTTGACAGCCGAGTGTGAAGCGGTTAAAGTTTAAAATCAAACACCACTCTGAGCAGCATGACTTTCAAAAGAACAACTGTGTCAACTCTTGAAACTGTGCCTGCAGTCAACCTACTTCACATATGGGGGCCAATATTATAGGCAGAAACATGGGTGTGCTATGGGGTCTCCATTTTCTCCTATTGTTGCCAACCTGTACATGGAGGAGGTAGAAAAGAGAGCCTTGACGTCCTTTTCAGGGACACCACCAAGTCATTGGTTCGGGTATGTTGACGACACCTGGGTTAAAATTAAATCTCAGGAAGTCCAACATTTTACTGACCACATCAACTCTGTGGATAAATACATCAAGTTCCCACGAGAAGATGTAAAAAATGGCAGGTTGGCTTTCTTGGACTGTGAGGTCTCAATTTCTGATAGAGGACATTTGCAAACTGAGGTGTACCGCAAACCCACCCACACAGACCAGTATTTGCAGTTTGACTCTCATCAACTTTGGAGCACAAGTTAGGAGTCAGGACTCTGTACCACAGAGCAGACAGCATTCCCCCTAACTCAGGAGCCAGGCAGAAAGAGAAATCTCACACAAGACAGGCTTTAGAGCAATGTGGATATCCTAACTGGGCCTTCCTGAAAGCAGAGAAGAACCCAAACAGGACTCCAGTCAACCATCAGGTGAAAAGGATGAACCCAGGCCCAGACCAGTGGTCATTCCATATGTTGCGGGAGTATCAGAGAAACTGAGATGTTTTTTTGTTTTTTTTTTAGATTTTTTTTAGATCTAAAAAAAAACTAAAAAAAAAAAAAGAGACACTGAGATGTTTATTTTCTAAACACAATGTCCCAGTGGCTTTTAAACCCCAAAATACATTATGGCAAAGACTGGTTCATCCCAGAGATCCAGTCCCCCGGCACAAACAGAGTAATATTGTGTATGCTGTTCAGTGTCAGGAGGGCTGTGATCAGTCTTACATCAGGGAAATTAAATAGCCACTGGCCAAAAGGACGGACCAGCACAGAAGATCAACATCATCAGGCCAGGATTCTGCAGTCTACACTCATCTACAGGCCAGCGGTCACTCTTTCAGGGATGAAGATGTTCACATCCTGGATAGAGAGGAACGATGGTTTGAGAGAAGAGTAAAGGAGGCCATCTTTGTGAAAAGAAACCGTCCATCATTAAACAGGGGTGGAGGCCTCCGTGTTCAACTGTCCCCCTCTTACAATGCTGTTACATAGCTAGTATCACTCAACCCCTTGTGAATAGTAAACAGCCATCAGTGTGCTAATGATCCATTGTTAGGCTGATGGTCCCCCTTGACCATGTGAGCAGCTGGTTTTGGTTGTCAGCAGCAAACTGGTTGATCCACTCTTAGAAGGTGCTATTTATAAGACTGAGCTGAATACAGCACCTCAGACTGAAGAAGTCTTTCGGATGAAAGAAGAAACGTTTCTACTATTTTTTGTTTTGTTTTTTGAATATCCAGAGGACCAGACTTAACTTTTTTAGATCATTCCCAAAGTGACATTTTCTCTCTTTTAAACAACACAAATACTTTATGTGATTACACATTAGTGTGTCACATATGCACCTGCTGTTGTCACAATAAAAGCAATTTATGTTCCAGTGATACTACGTCTTATCATGACAACCATAGAGATTTTTTCTAATCCTAACTCCAAACAAAAGTGAATGCAGAAGTGTCCAGCAAGAGCTTGTGACTGTGTCTTTAAAATTCTGATTTTGCACTTCTCAGAGGTTCTTATTTCCAAGATGCATTGCTCGAAGTAAAACAATACAGGAAAAACACATGAAAATTCATAATGTATATCAAATCCAATAATGTATATCAAAGTTCATGCTCAATAATCCAGGTAAAGAAATCCAACAATGTTCCGTCAGGTCATCTGGACAGTTGCTTTTTTTTGTTTGTTGAGAGATGTTTTGCCCTCCATCCGAAGGGCTTCGTCATGCTGAGAAGTCACATACAAACTATTCTATTCTAGAATTGCGCCGCTCAAGGTGGCTGCATGTTGGAGTAGCTCTGTTGCTTTCATTCTGAGATATTATTTTTGATAACTTTAATTCCTCTTTTTTCTGGATATAAATCGCTTTTTTTGGATGATTATTTCCTCTGGTGTCAGATGCTGTGCAGCTGGAAGGATTTTTACAGAAATATCTTTGCTTTTGGACATTTGTTATAATGCGTAACCATAACAACAAGGTTTTTTACAACCGGGAGCAGCTGATTAACATCTCCAAATCTCAAATAATATCTCAACTACAGCCTCAAATCCCAAATGAGTTGAAAAGGAGGCGTCGTGGATGCAGAGCAGGAGCAAAGAAGAGAGAGAAAGAGAGAAGAATGCAGTTTAAACCATCTCTTCCATCGATCATGATGGGCAATGTGAGATCGCTGGGAAACAAGTTGGATGAACTTGAAGCCCTAACAAGGACCCATCCAGAGTATCGGGAATGCAGTATTATGTGTTTCACTGAGACATGGCTGCAGGATCATATCCCCGACTCCAGTGTTTCCTTGCCAGGCTTTCTGACCATACGAGCAGATAGAGATTTAAAGAGGAGTGGCAAAAGGAAAGGAGGTGGGTTGGCAGTGCTTGTGAACAACAGATGGTGTAATCCTGGACTGTGAAGTGTCGTCTCTGCAGTCCAGATATTCAACTGTTAGCACTAAGTTGTCGTCCATATTATTTGCCAAGAGAGTTCATCAGTGTTATTTTGGCAACTGTTTACATTCCACCCAATGCTGTTGCTGAGACTGCGTGTGATGTCATCAGCTCCGAGGTTGCTAAGCTACAAACACAACACCCTAGTGCGTTTGTTGCAATATCTGGGGATTTTAATCATGCCTATCTCTCTGCTACACTTCTGACATTCCAACAGTTTGTCATCTGCTCTACCAGAGAAAACAAAACGCTGGACTTATTTTATGAAAATGTCAAGGATTCATACATTGCAAAAGCTAGACCCCCTCTTGGCAAATCAGATCACAATCTTGTGTTACTCTGCTCAAAATATAAACCCCTTGTTCAGAGGCAACCTGCAATAAAGAGAACAGTGAGAAAATGGTCAATGGAAGCTGAAGAAGCCCTGCGGGGTTGTTTTGACGCTACAGACTGGGATGCACTGTGCCAGCCACATGGAGAGGACATCAGTCCCATGACTGAGTGCGTGACCGACTATATAAACTTCTGTGTAAACAACACCATCCCCACCAGAACAGTGGGATGCTTCCCCAATAACAAACCCTGGATTACCACTGACCTGAAGGAACTGCTAAACCAGAAAAAAGAGCCTTCAGGGAGGGAGACAGGGAATTATTGAGGAGCACACAGAAGCAACTAAAAGTCAAGATAAGAAACAGCAAGGAGGTGTACAAGAAGAAGCTGGAGAGCAAACTCCAACAGAACAGTATCAGAGAGGTGCGGTCAGGGATGAAACAGATCACAGGCTTCAAGCAGAAGGAGGATCAGAAGGATGGAAGCCTGGACAGAGCCAATGAACTGAACACATTCTTCAATAGGTTCAGTTCAGGAACAAGCTCAGCATCCTCCTCTCTTGCCCACAGCCAAACATACATACCACCCTCCATTGACCCAAGGCTGTCCTGTCACACCTCACATATTGTATCTACCACCTCAATCATGGACCCTTCTTCTTCTTCTACATATTGGTCTTCAACTAAATCAAAAGATGCTGATACCTCCTTTGCCTCCCCCCTCTGCGTCTCCAGAAGTCAGGTGAGGAAGCAGCTGGAGAGACTGAACCGGAATAAGGCTGCAGGTCCAGATGGTGTCAGTCCCAGAGTCCTGAAGATCTGTGCAGAGCAGCTCTGTGGGGTTCTGCAGCACCTCTTCAACCTTAGCCTGACGCAGGAGAAGGTTCCAGTGCTGTGGAAAACATCCTGCCTTGTTCCAGTGCCAAAGAAAACACACCCATCAGTCCTCAGTGACTATAGACCTGTTGCCCTGACATCCCACATAATGAAGGTCCTAGAGAGACTTATGTTGACCCACCTGACTAAACAAACAAGCACATATCAAGACCCTCTGCAGTTTACTTATCAGTGTGGACTTGGAGTTGAAGATGCCATCATACACCTGCTTCAGCAAACTCACTGTCATCTAGAAAAGGCAGACAGCACTGTGAGAGTCATGTTCTTTGATTTCTCCAGTGCATTTAACACAATCCAGCCTGATTTGCTTTGTCAGAAACTCCAGAAGACTCAGGTGGAGGCCTCAACAATCACCTGGATCAAAGACTACCTGACAGACAGACCACAGTTTGTGAGACTGAAGGGTTGTGTGTCTGACCAGGTGGTCAGTAGCTCAGGAGCACCACAGGGGACTGTACTCTCACCATTCCTTTTCACTCTGTACACCTCAGATTTCCAGTACAAAACAGACTCCTGTCATCTGCAGAAATATTCAGATGACTCTGCAGTGGTCGGGTGTATCAGAGATGGACAAGAAGCTGAGTACAGGGAACTGGTGGACCGCTTTGTGGCATGGTGTGGAAACAATCATCTCATCTTGAATGTGAACAAAACAAAGGAGATGTTTGTAGATTTCAGGAGAACCAGGAACAGATCCAACCCTATTTCCATCATGGGAGAAGAAGTGGAGGTGGTGGAGAAGTATAAATACCTTGGTATTCACCTGGACAAAAGACTGGACTGGAGATGCAACAGTGAAGCGTCTACAAGAAGGGACAGAGCAGACTGTACTTCTTGAGGAAGCTGAAGTCCTTCAGTGTTTGCAGCAAGATGCTGCACATCTTCTATAAGTCTGTTGTAGAGAGCTCTGTCTCTTCTGCCATCATCTGCTGGGGGAGCAGCACCAGAGCAAGTGACTTAAAAAAGATCAACAAGCTCATAAAGAAGGCTGGCTCAGTTCTGGGGACTCCTCTAGAACCTTTGGAGATGATTGTACAAAGAAGGATTCTTCATAAAATGAAGAACATTATAGACAACCCTCAGCATCCTCTTCATCAGACTGTCATACAACAACAGAGTGTCTTCAGTCAGAGGCTTCTTCAAATCCGTTGTAGGACAGACCGCTACAAGAGATCCTTCCTGCCCACAGCCATCAGCATCTAGAACAACTCATTAATGAAACCAGGATGATGAGTTACCCAACATATAATTTCCCTCTGGGATTAATAAAGTATTTTTGATTTGAATTTAATTTAATTTTCCCCATCAAGCAGTACATTTCTACAATGGACCACCCAGTTTGCTGGGGATAAGATGGTCATAATGTATATCCTGACGAATGCTCAATAATCCAGGTAGAAAAATCTAAAAAAGTTAAATCTAGTCCTCTGGACTTTCAAAAAAACAAAACAAAGCAAATCAACAAAAAAATGTAGAAACGTTTTGTCTCTCATCCGAGAGACTTCCTCAGTCTGAGGTGCTGTATTCAGCTCAGTCTCTTAAATAGCACCGTCTCAGGGTGGATCAACCAGTTTTGCTGCTGACAACCAAAACCAGCTGCTCACATGCTCAAGAAGGACCATCAGCATAACAATGGATCATTAGCACACTGATGGCTGTTTACTGTTCACAGAGGGCTGAGTGATACTAGCAATCACAGCATTGTAAGAGGGGGACAGTTGAACCCGGAGGCCTCCACCCCTGTTTAATGATGGACGGTTTCTTTTCACAAAGATGGCCTCCTTTACTCCTCTCTCAAACCATCGTTCCTCTCTGTCCAGGATGTGAACATCTTCATCCCTGAAAGAGTGACCGCTGGCCTGGAGATGAGTGTAGACCGCAGAGTCCTGGCCTGATGATGTTGATCTTCTGTGCTGGGCCATCCTTTTGGCCAGTGGCTGTTTAGTTTCCCCGATGTAAGACTGATCACAGCCCTCCTGACACTGAACAGCATACACAACATTACTCTGTTTGTGCCGGGGGACTGGATCTTTGGGATGAACCAGTCTTTGCCGTAATGTATTTTGGGGTTTAAAAGCCACTGGGACGTTATGTTTAGAAAATAAACGTCTCAGTTTCTCTGATACTCCCTCAACATATGGAATGACCACTGGTCTGGGTCTGGGTTCCTCCTTTTCACCTGTTGGCTGACTGGAGTCCTGTTTGGGTTTCTTCTCTGCTTTCAGGAAGGCCCAGTTAGGATATCCACATTGCTCTAGAGCCTGTCTTGTGTGGGATTTCTCCTTCTGCCTGGCTCCTGAGCTAGTGGGGACGCTGTCTGCTCTGTGATACAGAGTCCTGATGACTCCTAACTTGTGCTCCAAAGGGTGATGGGAGTCAAACTGCAAATACTGGTCTGTGTGTGTGGGTTTGCGGTACACCTCAGTTTGCAAATGTCCTCTATCAGAGACTGAGACCTCACAGTCCAAGAAAGCCAACCTGTCATTTTTTACATCTTCTCGTGTGAACTTGATATATTTATCCACAGAGTTGATGTGGTCAGTAAAATGTTGGACTTCCTGAGATTTGATTTTAACCCAGGTGTCGTCAACATACCTGAACCAATGACTTGGTGATGTCCCTGAAAAGGACGTCAAGGCTCTCTTTTCTACCTCCTCCATGTACAGGTTGGCAACAATAGGAGAAACTGGAGACCCCATAGCACACCCATGTTTCTGCCTATAATATTGCTCCCCATATGTGAAGTAGGTTGACTGCAGGCACAGTTTCAAGAGTTGACACAGTTGTTCTGTAGAAAGTGTGGTCCTGCTGCTCAGAGTGGTGTCTGATTTTAATTTTAAACTGACCACCTCTACTGCATCATCAACAGGAATGCACGTAAAGAGTGATGTGACATCAAAAGAGACCATTGTTTCATCAGTCTCCATGATGACATCCCTCACCTTGTCCACAAAGTCCATGGTGTTCTGTATGTGGTGTTCTGAGCTGCCACCTAAAGGGATGAGTACAGATGCCAGATATTTGGAAACATTGTAAGTGACAGAGTTAATCATACTAACAATTGGTCTTAAAGGTACACCTTGTTTGTGGATTTTAGGTAAACCATACAGACTAGGTGTGGCCTCCCCTGGGTACAGTCTGTGGTACAGAATACGGTCAATAGCCTTGTCCTGCTCCAAA
>NC_056507.1:48540775-48551804 GCF_014905685.2 Nematolebias whitei | reverse complement strand
CTCTGTTTGTGCCGGGGGACTGGATCTTTGGGATGAACCAGTCTTTGCCGTAATGTATTTTGGGGTTTAAAAGCCACTGGGACGTTATGTTTAGAAAATAAACGTCTCAGTTTCTCTGATACTCCCTCAACATATGGAATGACCACTGGTCTGGGTCTGGGTTCCTCCTTTTCACCTGTTGGCTGACTGGAGTCCTGTTTGGGTTTCTTCTCTGCTTTCAGGAAGGCCCAGTTAGGATATCCACATTGCTCTAGAGCCTGTCTTGTGTGGGATTTCTCCTTCTGCCTGGCTCCTGAGCTAGTGGGGACGCTGTCTGCTCTGTGATACAGAGTCCTGATGACTCCTAACTTGTGCTCCAAAGGGTGATGGGAGTCAAACTGCAAATACTGGTCTGTGTGTGTGGGTTTGCGGTACACCTCAGTTTGCAAATGTCCTCTATCAGAGACTGAGACCTCACAGTCCAAGAAAGCCAACCTGTCATTTTTTACATCTTCTCGTGTGAACTTGATATATTTATCCACAGAGTTGATGTGGTCAGTAAAATGTTGGACTTCCTGAGATTTGATTTTAACCCAGGTGTCGTCAACATACCTGAACCAATGACTTGGTGATGTCCCTGAAAAGGACGTCAAGGCTCTCTTTTCTACCTCCTCCATGTACAGGTTGGCAACAATAGGAGAAACTGGAGACCCCATAGCACACCCATGTTTCTGCCTATAATATTGCTCCCCATATGTGAAGTAGGTTGACTGCAGGCACAGTTTCAAGAGTTGACACAGTTGTTCTGTAGAAAGTGTGGTCCTGCTGCTCAGAGTGGTGTCTGATTTTAATTTTAAACTGACCACCTCTACTGCATCATCAACAGGAATGCACGTAAAAAAAAAAAAAAAAAAAAAAAAAAAAAAAAAAAAAAAAAAAAAATTGATGACATCCCTCACCTTGTCCACAAAGTCCATGGTGTTCTGTATGTGGTGTTCTGAGCTGCCACCTAAAGGGATGAGTACAGATGCCAGATATTTGGAAACATTGTAAGTGACAGAGTTAATCATACTAACAATTGGTCTTAAAGGTACACCTTGTTTGTGGATTTTAGGTAAACCATACAGACTAGGTGTGGCCTCCCCTGGGTACAGTCTGTGGTACAGAATACGGTCAATAGCCTTGTCCTGCTCCAAAATTTTCAGGCAACCTATTAACTTTTTCTTGTAACCACTTCCCGGATCTCTTTTCAGAGGTTCATAAGTGTTTAAGTCACTAAGGAGTGTCATAACTTTCTCATGATAGTCTTTTTGGTTCAAAATCACTGTGCACCTTCCTTTGTCTGCTGGGAGAATGATGATGTTTTTGTCCTTGCTAAGAGTGGTGAGTGCATCCCTCTCCTCTCTACTGATGTTGGAAGGTGGTGGTTTGGCATTGCTGAGGCAGGATGAAACTTTGATTCTGAGCTGTTCTGCTTCAGCCTCTTTCATTTTGTTGTTGCGGATGGCTGACTCAGTAGCTGTGATCATCTCCACCAGAGGAATTCTACTTGGTGCAACCGCAAAGTTCAGTCCCCTGGCAAGAATCTCTGTCTCTGGCTGGGTGAGCTGTCTGTCAGATAAATTCTTCACCCACTTTTCTGTCTCCCTGGCATGTAATTGATTACTGGAGTGTTTTCCTACACTGAATGTGTTGTTATTGGAATAGTGATGGTGTTGATGAGCTATTAGTACGTTAAACTTGTTTTGTTGTTGAGTCTTGGACTTGACATGCTGTGCTAAGCGTGCCTGATCTGTACAGTCCAACACTTGCTGAAGTGTGGTCTGATCTAGACACGTTGTTAGTTTCTGTTTAATGTGCTCTTCTTTGGCCTTCAAGACCACCCAGACCAGTGGTCATTCCGTATGTTGAGGGAGTATCAGAGAAACTGAGACGTTTATTTTCTAAACATAACGTCCCAGTGGCTTTTAAACCCCAAAATACAGTACGGCAAAGACTGGTTCATCCCAAAGATCCAGTCCCCCGGCACAAACAGAGCAATGTTGTGTATGCTGTTCAGTGGCAGGAGGGTGATCAGTCTTACATCGGGGAAACTAAACAGCCACTGGCCAAAAGGATGGCCCAGCACAGAAGATCAACATCATCAGGCCAGGACTCTGCGGTCTACACTCATCTCCAGGCCAGCGGTCACTCTTTCAAGGATGAAGATGTTCACATCCTGGACAGAGAGGAACGATGGTTTGAGAGAGGAGTAAAGGAGGCCATCTTTGTGAAAAGAAATCGTCCATCGTTAAACAGGGGTGGAGGCCTCCGGGTTCAACTGTCCCCCTCTTACAATGCTGTGATTGCTAGTATCACTCAGCCCTCTGTGAATAGTAAACAGCCATCAGGTGCTAATGATCCATTGTTAGGCTGATGGTCCTTCTTGAGCATGTGATCAGCTGGTTTTGGTTGTCAGCAGCAAAACTGGTTGATCCACTCTGAGAAGGTGCTATTTAAGAGACTGAGCTGAATACAGCACCTCAGACTGAGGAAGTCTCTTGGATGAGAGACGAAACGTTTCTACATTTTTTTGTTGATTTGCTTTGTTTTGTTTTTTTCAATGTCCAGAGGACCAGATTTAACTTTTTTAGAGTCATAATGTATAATTCTGTATTTCTATGGTGCCCTTTTTTAACAGATTATTTTTACTGAGTTGTAGAATTTTGAGTATGAATATTTTTATTATATTATGGCTGAGAACATCTTTCCCTCCTGCTTTTAAAACATGCCCAAAACATTCTCTTATCTCCATCTGAAGGGCAACTCACCAACGACAACGGATCATGTCTGTGCGGCTGAATGCGGCGGGCTGTGAGGGAACGTCTGCTGGACTCTGCTACTGGATAACAGTATGCAACTGATTTTATTTATTGGTCATTCTGTGACATGTTTCATTCATTGAATTTTATCTATATATGTAATCTGTCTTGAATGGGTACTTACAAGTAAAAGTTGGATATAAATCTTCACCTGCCGTGTGTGTGGTTATTTTGAGTGAACAGAATTAGTGAGAAAATTTATCCAACACTGTGTATGTAAACTGGCCACTCAGTCATTTGAGTAAACTGTGCTTTCTAGTTTTTATGTTGAATAAAAGTATAGTTTCCTCAAATAACTGGGGTGGCCTAACATTAACCATGGCCACCATTGGCCACCCCTTCATTCCACCATATCAAATTCAATTCAATTCAATTCAAAAATACTTTATTTATGCCAGAGGTAAATTAAATGTTGTTGTTACTCATCATCCTGGTTTCATTAAAGAGTTGTTCTAGATTCTGATGGCTGTGGGCAGGAAGGATCTCTTGTAGCGGTCTGTCCTACAACAGATTTGAAGAAGCCTCTGACTGAAGACACTCTGTTGTTATATGACAATCTGACGTTGTATGGCAGTCTGATGTTGTATGACAGTCTGTTGTTGTATGACAGTCTGATGTTGTATGACAGTCTGATGAAGAGGATGCTGAGGGTTGTCTATAATGTTCTTCATTTTATGAAGAATCCTTCTTTGTACAATCATCTCCAAAGGTTCCAGAGGAGTCCCCAGAACTGAGCCAGCCTTCTTTATGAGCTTGTTGATCTTTTTTAAGTCACTTGCTCTGGTGCTGCTCCCCCAGCAGATGATGGCAGAAGAGACAGCACTCTCTACAACAGACTTATAGAAGATATGCAGCATCTTGCTGTAAACATTGAAGGACTTTAGCTTCCTCAAGAAGTACAGTCTGCTCTGTCCCTTCTTGTAGACGCTTCACTGTTGCATTTCCAGTCCAGTCTGTTGTCCAGGTGAACTCCAAGGTATTTATACTTCTCCACCACCTCCACTTCTTCTCCCATGATGGAAATAGGGTTGGACCTGTTCCTGATTCTGTTGGATTTTTCACCTGTTGGTGAATAAAATTGCTCCCCCACTCTCAAGGATCTGTCACTCTGCGATGCCACAGACAAGCTGAAAAAACAAGTTCTTCTCCACAGTGTAACTCCTACCTACTTGAATATCTTACATCAAAACATTAAGGTTTACTTCCAGTTTCTGTTCAATTCCAGTCCAGAAAAACATTAATCTCCAAAACCTCAAACATTCATTGTTCAAATCCCTCAGAGATGGGAGACATCAGCGTACCTCTTGCTCGCTGTTTTTCTTTTGCATGAGGCATTCTGCAGGGGTTGCCACGGCAATAAAATTACATGCGTATAAGATTTGTAAATTTTTTACGCTGGATGCTTTTCCTGACGCTGTCTGGATGTGACTCCTCAGCCCCAGAAGTTCAAGATCACAGCACTCACCACAAGCTACTGCGGTCCTCTGTACACATTATTTGAAAAAAAGTAATTATTTTGAAGTAGATTGAGTATTGAGCTGTACCGACCACCTGCTGTATGGTTTGGTCTTTTACGAAGCTGTTATGTGTTTGAGTCCCTCATGTAATGAGAAACGACAGCATGCAGCAGAGCACAAAGAGACTACTGGGTATTTACATAATTCCTTTGTCTATTGTTTATTTTATGGAATGTCAAGTAGATTTTTATCAAGTGTCCTCTGACACAACAGCCCAGCTTGGATATTAAGTAGGGACAATTGGATTTTGTTTAGAATATTTAAAAATTTCTAAATTTTGTGACAATAAAATTTGTGTCATCAGCTTTAATTAATTCCCCTCAAGGATCAACAAAGTAGCTTTCTTATTTCATACTTTCCTTTTTAAATATTGGTTTGATTTGATATCTGACATGCAACGTATCTGATGTTCAACCTCAAATGGAGCCATTTACTTGTTTTCTAAATTTGAATTAATTCAATTCAATTCAGTTTTTTTATTTAGCACCAATTCACCAAATGAATTGCGCCGCTCCAGGTGGCTGCATGTTGGAGCAGCTCTGTTACTTTCATTCTGAGATTTTGCTTTTGGAAACTTTAATTCCTCTTTTTCTGGATGTAAATCATATTTTTTTGATGATTGTTTCCTCTGGTATCAGATGCTGTGCAGCTGGAAGGATTTTTACTGAAACTTTTTTAGTTTTGGACATTTGTTATGATGCGTAACCATGGCAACAAGGCAGTTTCTACAAACAACAGCAGCTGATTAACATCTCAAAAGCTCAAATAATATCTCAACTACATCCCCAAATCTCAAATGAGTTGAAAAGGATGTTCTGTGGACACATTCTCATCTACCTGCCAGCTGTGCTCGAGTGCCTGACCACTGAGATCCTGGAACTACCAGGAAACACGGCTCATGACAGCGGAAAGACAGGATCATCCTTCTGCACCTACAGTTGGCTGTCCGCAGAGACGAGGAGCTCGGCAGACTGCTGGGAGGAGTTCTGCCCGGCATTCGAGCAGTACTACAACCCGGGGAAACCGAGAGGCCAGCCGAGTCTGGGTGGACAGATTGGACGGCATCTGCAGCCAGTTTCTTAGGATCCACTGTGGGATGGACCTTTACAAGAGATCCTTCCTGTCTACAGCATCAGCATCTATAACATCTCTTAATGAAATGAGGATAATGAGTTACAACAACAAATAATTTCCCTCTGGGATTAATAAAGTATTTTTGAATTGAATTGAATTGAATTACAACAAGTTGTCTCAGGGCACTTTACAGGAACATTCACATAAAAGCCAATTAGTAAAGTTCTCTATCTAAGGAATCCAGGAGACAAGATGAATCTTGGCTTCGTTGCAGTCTCTCATCCTGAGCAAGCACAGTGGAGACAGTGGAAAGAAAAATTCCCTTTAACAGGAAGAAACTTCCAGCAGAACCAGACTCAGGACAAGAGACCATCTGCTTTGACCGGCTGGTTGAGAGGACAGGAAGGAGAGACAGACGAACACAGAATGGTAGATCTAGATATAGGTCCAGGTCCAGGTATAGGTCCAGGTCCAGGTCCAGGCATAGGTCCAGGTATAGGTCCAGGTGTACCTGAAAGACAAACACATGTTAAGTATAGAAAAAATAATTACAAATACAAAACAGGTTGAGCAGAGTAAGTAAAGACAGTAGCAGAGTGAAAAGTGTGGTCAGTTTGTCCTCTAGCAGTCTAAGCCTTGTACTGTGTAATGTAGTATGTCTGGGTGTCTATTAATGTGATGTGATGCTGGATAGTTGTGTGTTTTTTATGTTCTGCTGAACAGGAACCTGCTGTAAAATATCTAAAATGCTGAGACAGGCCCAATTTCTTTTAATCTTTTCCTGTTTAAAATTTTAAATAAATAAATAAGCCTATAGCAGCATAACTAAGGGTGCATTCACACCAGCCCTGTTGTCCCGAACTCTAGCCTGTTTGCCAAGGAAGTCCGGTTCATTTGGGGAGGTGTGAACGCACCATCGAACTTTGTCACGGAACAAAAAGGTGAACTCTTTTTTTTTTTTTTTTTTAAGCTTCCTGGAGGCTCTGCATTGTGGTGGCTGGGGTCACCCGGTTCTTTACTCTGCTCCTCTCTGGGGGGGTGCAATTCTCCCTGTTGGGAGACTCCTGGGGCTCCGGGCCTGGGGGCCGCTGTGTGTCTGTGGCTCCGGTCCTCCCTATGTTGCCATTGTGTCCTGGGGGGGCGGGTCTGTGGGCCCCCGCATCCACTATTGGGCATTCTTTTGGAGAAATCTGGTGGTGGCGGGCGTGCTTGCGCGGGTGTTTGGATTCAGGTGCTTTGACAGATGCACGCTAGGTTGGGTAGTGGTGGAAGCTAGATGATTCCTTGTGTGATGTCGAATGTTTCATGGTGATATTGTGGGTGGCATTGTGCTGTGCATGTTGTTTTGTCATGGTGGTCTCTTGTTTTATCTATTTCTCTTTTATTTATTTATTTATTTATTTATTTATTTTTTCTTCTTCTTTCTTCTCTTTCTTTAAAAAAAAAAAATGAGCGATGATGATAAGTTCATTGAAACACTTCACAATGTTTCTACACTTAAACTGAGTTCAAAAAAACAAAAAGGTGAACTCTGGCCCGGGCTAAAACCTAGGTCTTGGTCCGGTAGAAGGAAACTAGCGCGGTTCGAGTACAGTGTGAATGTAAACAGACCGAGCCCTGCTTCGCCAGCAGTAAGTGGAACTACAACGAGAACAGGAAGTGGACTACAACGCAGGGCATTCTGGGTAAATGGAACTGAAAGGGGTTTTTTTTCTTCTTAACACGTTTGTAAAAGAATTCACACAAGACGAAGCATAAGTTTTTAGAACAGACTTCTGCAGAAGTGGGAGTTCAGCTCGACCAAGTGTCAAGAGATGAAGTCCGACCTTCCGCCTGTGATGCTCGCATTTATTAGGTGGAGTGGGTGTGGGAAACAAGGCAGTGGATTCAGCTTCTCTGGCGCAGCAGAGACACCAATATTACACAAATTACACAAAAATGATAAACGAAAAGCAACAGAGACAGATTGATACGGAGGCAGGATGAGCAAGGTCAGAACTAAACAACAGCCATCTGTTGTTTAGAAACCCAGGGTCTGGTCTTAGTACACACACATGAGCTGCAAACAGAAACTCTGGGTGTTTGGTGTTTCAGCACGTAGGAAGAAATGAAGTGGGCTTAAGTTCACACAACTGAAGGTTTAAGCAAATAGTAAGAAGTCTAAAACAGTTTTAAATGATAACATTTTTAAAATTACCCAACAAAACCAAAACAAACGCGCGTTAACATTAGCGGGAGAAAATGGCTCATGGTCATACGTGGAGTGACGAGGAGATAAAGGCCCTCATACAAGTATGGTCAGACGAAAATATTTCGCACATGTTACAACTCACAAGAACAACGAGGTTTACAGGCTAATTAGTTTGAAAATGGAGAAGTTGGGATTCCAGCGCACAGTTGAACAGTACCACAACAAGGTAAAAAACGTTGCCAACAATACATTAAAATACGTGACATGCTCAGGAAAAGTGTCAGTTCAGGAGATGCAAAGGACAAGTTTCCTTGGTACGATGAACTAGATGTTGTTCTTGGCACTCGACCCACGAGCAGCCCACAACACATGCTGGAGTCCTACCAAGCAGAGACTCCGCCGCCATCCACCCTGGCACAGAGAGACTCTGAATCCACAGAGCAGGGTCAGGACTCAGAAAAAAGTGGTAAGTGGGTGACTTTACTATGTAATAATGCCTGAGCAGAACTATTTCAATATTGACAGTATGTTTCATTTTAAAATGAGCAGTTACGTCTTGCCAGTTTGCGTTTATTTGCCACATCCGTCCATCATTATCTTTACCCGCTTCTTCCATTTTGGGTCACGGGGGTCGCCGGTGCCCATGTCCAGCAATCACTGTGCGAGGGGTTGGGGACATCCTGGACGGGTCTCCAGTCCATCACAGGGACACATAGAGACAAACGAGACAAACAAACATTCTCACCTAGAGACAATTTAGAGTTACCAATCAGCCTAACATGCATGTTTCTGGTCTGTGGGAGGAAACTGGAGCACCCGGAGAAAACCCACACATGCACAGAGAGAACATGCAAACTCCACCCAGAAAGGCCCCTGGACCGGGATTAGAACCAGGGACCTGCTCGCTGAGAGGCAGCAGCTCTACCAGTTGCACCACCATGCTGCCCTTATTTGCCACAATTTATTATAAATAGATAAGCAAATATGTATAATTCCAGTGTATAACTGTGGTAATGTGTATTTAACATTTTAATCATGCAGATAAAAGTGCCACCGACTGTGAAATTGAAGAGGCAGCCACAACAAGCTCCCAGCTGGATGAAAAAAGGGCCATCCAAGGCTGGCTGTACCTGGGGCTCAGAGAAGAAAGAAAAAGGCAAAGGCTGACAGGTTTGAGAAATTGTTTGAGAGCTACCTGGATGACCAGAGAAAGAGGGATGAGGATGAATAAAATGAATGAAGCAGGAGTCTGCATCTTTTGAGAACTTCTTAAAAATGCAGCAGCAAGCTGAAGAAAGACATTTCCAGTTAATGCAAGAGCAGCTAAGGGCCAACAGCCAGATGTTCCTTCAGATGATGTCTACTTTTCTTCATGCTGCAACGCCCCAAATTGTGACACCACCTACTACACAGCAGTGGATACCTCCTACTCCAGTCAGGCCCCCATTGTGGCCCACTGCATCCTCTCACCACCAGCACAATATACCAACCCACCACACTGCACCTGCACCAGCCCAAACCCCACAGGAGCAATACATGGCAGACACATCTCAGTCTTCAACATCTTATGTTATTGGTGAAGTCAACAAAGATATCTTTGATCTGTAGTTAGTAAACGTGAAAATATCACAGTGAAGTATTTTGAATCTTTTTTCTTGTATTATCTGTATAAACAGTTTGAACAACTCATATTAATGTTAGTCAATAGTACATATTATGTTGTTCAGAAGAATGTGCAGAAAACTGTTCAACGTTCAATAACTCACCTTTATTTGTTACAATGTTGAAGTATTATTTGTTACAATGTTGAAGTATTATTTGTTACAATGTTGAAGTATTATTTGTTACAATGTTGAAGTATTATTTGTTACAATAAAAAAGTATGAACAAGTTGTCTTTTTCTTGCAAAACTGCAGCATATAAACACCTGTCAGATGCATAGATAAAAAAAAACTATATTTTGAAATTTAATATCACAAAATCACGGTAAAACCCTTAAAAAGCCTCTTTTTTTTCCTGCATACCTCTTAATTGGAAGGATCATCTGGTTTCTCAACAAAATCGACCAACTTCTCCCGACAGGAGTCTGGGTAAGGAGGACCCTCTGACCTCTAAGGAACAAATTGGATTCATGATGACGACTAGAATCTACTGTTTGGTTGGTGAAATCTGGTTGTCTACAAGTTCATGTGGAGGCGTTGAAGCTCGACAGTGCTCGGACTGAACGTGGAGCTGTGACAGGGAGCTGGAGCAGCTGTTATCAGGACTGTGATCTTCCTGGCAGCACTCATGAATGGTGGAATAATCTGGAGAAGCTGTGAGCTCGACTTTTGGAGTAAAGGATCAATTCAGCTGTTTTGGAGTTTCCATCAGAGAATATGTACCAGCGAGACTTTAAAGGCAGAAACAACAATTACGAGTTCTGTCTGACCCAAACTGTGGCCTTGATGCCGGACTTATCTCAACTCCTCCTGGAATGTTCTGAAAACTACAAAGATGCTTTGACTGTTTCCTCACCCCTCCCTTCTCCAAGGCCGTGGACATGTAACAGAACCTCAACTGAGCTGAAGATGAACATCACCTCTTATCTGGACAATGGCTGAGGGGGGGCTCTGGACTATGCTACGACTTTCCCTTAAAAATTCAATGTTTTCACCGCCTATATGTAAATGTATAACATCTGTTTATGTTGCTTTGCTGTGGTAGGATTTTTTGATGCTTCAAATTGTGCCCTGTCTAGGACACGGTGTGAGAGATCTTTTTTTTATACCATCTCGCCTCATGTTTTCTTTCCTTTTCTCATCTAAGCAAAACATTATTCTGAATAAGAATAAGAAGGCCGAGCTGATTATTTATAGTTGCAGCTTCGTGCACTCCGCCATCTTTGAACGACTGTACGTACATATTCGCGTTGTATCTCGGTGCAATGCCAATAAAGTTTATTCTGATTCTGATTCTAAAAAATAATATTCTTTTACTACAGCATTACTGTGCCAAGTATGCACACAGAGCATCCCTAGTTTCCCCCCATAGTTAGCTTGAAGGCCGATTTCTGGATCGACGGAGTCATCCACATAATCTGCAGGCTCTTCATCCGCCCACTCCTCATTTGCTGTTTCACAGAAATTACGCAGAACACAACAGGCTGATATTATGTGGCTTCCAAAGGATATGTGTGCATCACACCTCTTGAGACGGCACCTCCAGCGGCCCTTCTAACGTCCAAAGGCCCTTTCAACTGTCATTCTAGCCTGACTGAGCCTATAGTTGTCACAATCCTCACAGTTGGAACCCATTTGCAGGGAGGCGAGCGAGGCAGGAGTTTAAATAAAAATAATTTATTTAAACAACAAAACAAAAGGCTGTCGGTGCAGCAAAACTTACTTTGGCAAAACAGGATAAAAAAA
>NC_056507.1:48531436-48540765 GCF_014905685.2 Nematolebias whitei | reverse complement strand
CAGGTGTGAATGATAAAGACTGAGGAGTGGAGAGGCAGACTGAGGAGTGGAGAGGCAGACTGAGGAGTGAGTGGAAAACAGGACCAGATACACAGGAACAGAAACCACACAAAGAGCAGAACTACAAGAGCGCAAAAAGCAGAGTGGGGAACACAAACACAAACAGAAACAGCAAATGGTACCATCCTTACAATAGTTGAAGTTTGTCTGTTGTTGTGTTAAACCTCTCCCTTCAGGAAAAGGTTTCAGCAGCCAAGGCAGTAGTGGGTATGCAGCATCGCTGAGAATGTGTAGAGGTACATCCACATTGTTCAACCTTTCTATCCAGCCTGGGAACAGTGTCCCATTTTCACCCCTACTGTACAAGGAAGAGTTGGCAAAAACCCTTGCATCATGAGCTTTTCCCGGCCAGCCCACATTAATATCCCAGAATTTCATTTTGTTATCTACCACGCCTTGCAGAATAACAGAGTAGACGTTTTTCCTGTTATAATAGTCAGCAGGATTCTAAGCTGGTGCAATAATACCTATGTGGGTACCATCAATCGCACCTGCAACCTGGAGTAGCTTCCATCGAGTCCTGAAACCCTGGACGATCACCATAAGCTCTGCATCAGAAGGGGCTTTTATATACAGACGTTTCATTACAACATTAATAGCAGTTACAACTTGTTGTGTGACACTACAGGCTGTAGAGACGCCCACGCCGAACAGGTGGGAGATGGATACATACTCCAGATTTGTTGCAAGCCTCCACAGATTTATTGCAACCCGCAGCTCAACAGGAAGTGGACTACAATATCTAGTGTGCTGGCGTGTCAAACGTGGTTGGAGGATGTCACAAAGATGCAGAAATGAGGTTTTTGTCGTCCTGAAGTTTCTTTGCCAATCTGTTTCATCCCAGGACCTGTTAACAACTTCCCACCAAGTTGATGGATGTGGCTGAGCCCACATGCTCCTACACGGACAAAAATACAAAGGAATAGGTATTAATAGTATTGTACTATAATACCAAAAACAGTACCACAATGAAAGAAAATTTTATCAGAGTAAGGTGTTGAAAAAAAAGCCATACATACCTTACACGTTTTTTTTATTATATATACATATATATACATACACACACACACACACACACATATATATATATACACAAACCAGATTCCAATAAAGTTGGCACACTAAACAAATTGTGAATAAAAACTGAATGCAATGATGTTGAGGTGCCAACATCTAATATTTTATTCAGAATAGAACACAAATCACAGATCAAAAGTTTAAACTGAGAGAATGTATCATTTTAAGGGAAAAATCTGTTGTTTCCAGATTTCATGGCGTCGACAAATCCCCAAAAAGTTGGGACAAGTCCATTTTTACCACTGTGTGGCATCCCACCTTCTTCTTACAACACTCAACAGACGTCTGGGGACAGAGGAGACCAGTTTCTCCAGTTTAGAAATAGGAATGCTCTCCCATTCATGTCTAATACAGGCCTCTAACTGTTCAATCGTCTTGGGCCTTCTTTGTCGCACCTTCCTCTTTATGATGCGCCAAATGTTCTCTATAGGTGAAAGATCTGGACTGCAGGCTGGCCATTTCAGTACCCGGATCCTTCTCCTACGTAGCCATGATGTTGTGATTGCTGCAGAATGTGGTCTGGCATTATCGTGTTGAAAAATGCAGGGTCTTCCCTGAAAGAGATGACGTCTAGATGGGAGCATATGTTGTTCTAGAACCTGAACATAGTTCTCTGCATTAATGGTGCCCTGCCAGACTTCCCCGGTCATCCCAAGCACCCCTCAGTGGCGAACGGAATGGTCCCGCCTTCCGACTCATCACCATGTGTCTCAGTGGGTGCTGTGGAGGACACTGTGACACCATTTTGCTCGGTGGGTATCCAGGACGAGAACTCATCTGCTTGTCCTCTTCCTCACCACCGCAGAAAGAGAAATCAACAAAGGACTCAAGCCAGTTTCACCGAACCCCAAGCCCTCTTTCTGCCTAAATCGGCCAGCTCTGCTCCAGAGGCCCCTACTCATTTTCTAGGGCCCCTCCTGCTGCAGAGCTCCTGGTCTCACCGCCTGATCCGACTCTCCTGGTCCCATCGCCTGATCCGGCTCTTCAGGTCTCGCCGCCCACTCTGGCTCTCTTGGACTCGAAGCCTGCAGAGCCCGGCTCCGACTCATCGCCTGCAGAGCAAGAGAGAAGCAACAGCCATGCTAAGCTAACGCTAGCAAGAGCTAGCAGATCCCAATACACCAATAAAAACCGAGAAGTGTTGAAAGATAAGAGGACAAGCACTATCCAACAGTAAACAAACAACTGTTTTTTTAAGTGTTTTTTGTAAACCAGAATGAAAAAACTGTGCAAAAGACAGATAAATCCAGGAAACAAAAAACGACTTGAGCAAACAATTTACTCGACAAACAGGAAGTGACACAAAAGGTCTCACCATGAACGTGCAACGTCACCAGCTCCAACCTTCTGTCATCTGTCATCAATTAGTTCAAAATAAATAAGATATTTCTGACAATAAAATCTTTTTTGTTTTTTGGTTAAATATAATTAGATAACTTTTTTGTAATGTTCAAGTGCATCAATTAGAACTTGATACGTAAAATGGTAAATGGACTGTACTTATATAGCACCTTTCTATCTTATTTCAAGATACTCAAAGTTCTTTACACTACATTCTGTGCCTCATTTACCCATTCATACAGCTCTGTACTAGATCACCACAAAGCTAATCGAACAAATAATTCTAAAGAGACTAATCAGAGCTTTAAATCACATTCATACACTGATGGGACACATCAGAGGCTATGAGGGGTTCAGTGTCTTGCCCAGAGACACTTCAGCATGTGACTGCTGGTGGATTCGAACCCCCAACTCTCGCATTGGAGGACAACTGCTCTAACCACTCAGCCACAGCCGCCGTGTGTTTGTTTCTTGGGGTTACTTTTAAAATCTTGTGAAGCATACCTCTAGTTTGAACCCTTCTAGACCAGGGGTGCCCAGACTTTTTCAGCCTGCTATCTACTTTTAAAATAACCAAGTCAACGTGATCTACCTGCTATAAAGCCCCGTTTACATGAGAACAACCTCTGGAAACGTTTGTGTTTTTCAATGTTTATTGGGGGTAATAAACAAAAAATGAGTGGGTTTATACGAAAATGCTGTAGTTTCCATGTCAGTTGGGTTGCCAGATAAGAAATGATGAACTATAGTACTGTCACTTTAAAATGATAGTATTTTGACCTAAACTGTCATATGTGCTGAGTGTTTGTTGTTTGTTGAACATATGCACAGAAGAGGAGGGGGTAAATAAGACATTTTACATGTATCTGGCAACCCTGCAGGGCTCAGCTGCATTCAGATCTCTCTTGTAAATGAGTCACTGAGGCTCAGTGGGATTAACCTGTATAAATAAAGGTTGAATGATATCATTGTGCATGCAGCATCTGCATGACAGTTAGTCCAAACAGGTGAAGACATTAATGTCTCTTTAGACCCTGGATTTTAGTAGTTTTGCTCTTACATGCTGAAAAAGGGTGAGTAGCAGTGGTGGCTCATTGGTAGGGGATGCTATGGCATTGCCCAACTGGAACTACTGGAACTATTCACCATTTTACATTTAAGACTTAAAAATAATAATAAAATAAAAAATATTTCAAAATATATGTATATATACTTTTAGTTGTGTAGGATAAATATTTTATAGGTAATGAGTTACATTGTATGATTCAAAAAACGTTGTCTGGTTGGTGACGGATTTCTGGCCCCTGGGTGCGCAAGAATCTAGTCCATAGACTCTCATTAATAAATGCACATGCACAGTTACTGCCGATTTGTTACAAGAGATAGGAAGGATATACACTGAACAGAGTAATATTGTGTATGCTGTTCAGTGTCAGGAGAGTGATTAGTCTTACATTGGGGAAACTAAACAGCCACTGGCCAAAAGGATGGACCAGCACAGAAGATCAACATCATCTGGTCAGGACGCTGAGGTCTACACTCATCTCCAGGCCAGCGGTCACTCTTTCAGGGATGAAGATGTTCATATCCTGGACAGAGAGGAACGATGGTTTGAGAGAGGAGTAAAGGAGGCCATCTTTGTGAAAAGAAACCGTCCATCGTTAAACAGGGGCGGAGCCTCCGGGTTCAACTGTCCCCCTCTTACAATGCTGTGATTGCTAGTATCACTCAGCCCTCTGTGAATAGTAAACAGCCATCAGGTGCTAATGATCCAGTGTTAGGCTGATGGTCCTTCTTGAGCATGTGATCAGCTGGTTCTGGTTGTCAGCAGCAAAACTGCTGATCCACTCTGAGAAGGTGCTATTTAAGATATCCTGATGCATGCTCAATAATCCAGGTAGAAAAATCCAAAAAAGTTCAATCTGGTCCTCTGGACATTCAAAAAAACAAAAAACAAAACAAAGCAAAAAAATGTAGAAACGTTTCGTCTCTCATCCGAGAGACTTCCTCAGTCTGAAGTGTTGTATTCAGCTCAGTCTCTTAAATAACACCTTCTCAGAGTGGATCAACCAGTTTGCTGCTGACAACCAAAACCAGCTGATCACATGATCAAGAAGGACCATCAGCCTAACAATGGATCATTAGCACACTGATGGCTGTTTACTGTTCACAGAGGGCTGAGTGATACTAGCAATCACAGCATTGTAAGAGGGGTTATTTAAGAGACTGGGCTGAATACAGCTCCTCAGACTGAGGAAGTCTCTCGGATTAGAGACGAAACGTTTATACATTTTTTTTGTTTGGTTTTGTTTTTTGAATGTCCAGAGGACCAGATTGAACTTTTTTAGACACAGATCTAGTTGCAGTGAATATATCCAGTGGTGGAGAAAACCTCTCACTAACAACAGTAGCAGGAATAAAGAGGTAGAGCTTTGATAATAGACCCTTTTCACAACGACGTCAGGCAACTTCATTTTTGACTCGATGCTGTGGATCATTACTTCCGGGTCTATTCTCCCTCGGGAAACTTAACAGAATTTCATTCCATCCATTTTCTTTACCCGTTTATTCCATTTTGGGTCACGGGGGTCACCGGTGTCCATGTCCAGCAATCACTGTGCGAGGGGCGGGGTACACCCTGGACGGGTCGCAAGTCCATCACAGGGCCACATAGAGACAAACGAGACAAACAAACATTCAGTCTCTCACTCACACCTAGGGACAATTTAGAGTCACCAATCAGTCTAACATGCATGTTTTTGGACTGTGGGAGGAAACCGGAGTACCCGGAGAAAACACACGCATGCACGGAGAGAACATGCAAACTCCACCCAGAAAGGCCCCTGGACCTGGATTTGAACCAAGGACCTGCTCACTGAGAGGCAGCAGCTCTACCAGTTGCACCACCGTGCTGCCTATAATTTCATTCCTTCAACCTTTATTTATAGAGGTTAAATTAGAAGATATAGTGCAAGGTAAGGTTAATAAAAACAGTATGTATGTGTTTGTTAGCTGTGGTAACGTTATCCATCATTGCAGCAACTTTAGCCACAGTAACTAAAATATACAACACGGGCTGTCAGTGCTGTAACATTAAAATGTTTAACTTTATCTATTAATGTTAAATCTCTGACATCTTCCAACACTATTGTTTAGAATAGCATTTTAAATATTGAAATAAAAACTATATGTCAAACCATTTCCATGTTCTGATGATTAATAATTTCTCTTTTTACTTTCTTCTGTGTAGCAAGCACATTGTAACCTGTGTAGTATGTTAATTATGTGCAATATATATCATGTGCATTTAAGCTTATATCATTACCTGCGAAATACTTATTCTTACAAATTTATCCCACTTGACTGTTATATTCTACCACGTTGTTGTTTATTATTTTTTCTTTAGGACCTTGTAAATATTGCATTTACTTTTTCACTTTTTGGTACTTTATTTTGTACCCTTATTGCATGCTTTTGTATTTTCTTGTTTGTTTGTTCTTTGTTTTCAGCAAGTCAAGCCATTTCTTCTCATCCTGAACATTTCATTGTATTGTTAACCTGCAAATGACAAATAAACACAACTTGAACTTGAACTGTTGTTAGTGCAGAAAAACTGGACTGCAGCCGCCTGGAGTGCACACGTGCCACTTCACGCTTGGAGCCTCCGTGAGGCATTCTCCTAAAAATCTCCACTCTGAGACCTGGATTCAGAAACCTTTGGTTTCAGAGAGAATGAGGGCTGTTGTTGTGTAAAGGAACAGCTGAGCGTTTCACGTCATGTAAACGGGGCCTCAGACTAACTGCCCTGTCTGTCAATCAAGTGACAAATTTCATAGTTGGATGATAGGCTGACGTCTGTTTTTTAATGCCATGCCATCTACCCATAATACTTTTGAGATTGACCGGTAGATTGCCATCGACGTATTGGGCACCCCTCGTTAAAAGCCTCCTAATGACCAAACTCAATTAAAACAAGTTAACAACAACCTTGCAAACACTCCCTACTAGTATTAAGAACATTTTGGATTTCAGAGTCAGTTGCGTCTAATGTGAAGAGCTGGCCTTTGTGTCTGCTTCGTAGAGTCTTTTCACATGCAAAAATGATTTTCCCTCTTCTCCTTCAAGCTGACATGAATAAAATAAGCAGACTGAAAAGCCTTAAAGGGAGTGTCCATTTGGCAACTGGCAACTTTAGGTCATGTGTTTGTGACACTAAGACCTATGACAAAAGGCCTTTTCTCTGCTGCTGAAGAACAACACAGAAAACAGAAAAGAAGGTGACACGTGATGGGCATAAGAGAAGATTTCAAAGGTGAAAAGTCTTGCTTTTAAAACTGAACAAAAATAGATGCATAGGGTAGGAGGATTAGACTGCAGCTTTCTGTGACAGTTTTAGTAACTCTCCTTGGGTTGAAGCACTTGAGGTGGTAAGGTCTTGGTTGAAATGTGCACCTCAACACTAGCCAGGCAAACCTCACAAACCCACTCTTCCAAGGAGCCACACCAGTTTCTCCTTGTTAGACAAACAAGAGCCTGACTATGCACAGATTCAAACAACAACCATTCATTGTTTGAAAAAACAGCTTCAAGAAGTCTGATTTTAGTTGGTGGTTCAGCTACTTTCACATGAACAAGCATAAGCTATTTATGCCAAGAAAGAAAATGCACGTCTTAAATGAATCTGGACTCAAGAAATGAAACTGCATATATGGTTTTTGTTTTTACTAGCATAAAACAGGAACACAAGTACAGCTGAAACAACACAAGACTCAACAAAACCTAACACAACTAGAGAAATTGCATTTCCTGCAAAAATGCAGTGTGAATGCTTATTGTAGAAGAACTTGCTGAGAACAGCTGAAATTAGCTTAAAAACATGCTGAATTTTACCTGAAAAGGAAGAGCCAGCCTACATTAGCAGAAGAGCAGAAAGAACAGGTTTGCTGAATTAAGTTTAAATAATGCATCACAAACAATGATGAGTCCAGCTACAGGCAAGAGGTGGAACACCTGGAGAGCTGGTGCAAAGAGAATAACCTTCAAATCAATGTGAAGAAGACAAAGGAGATGATCGTGGACTTCAGAAGGAACAAAAACATCTACATTCCCCTGAACATAAGAGGATCTGCGGTGGAAGTGGTCTCCAGCTACAAGTACTTGGATGTACACATGAACAACAACCTCAGCTGGAGCAACAACACCACCAGCCTGATGAAGAAAGCTCATCAGAGACTCTACTTCCTCAGATGGCTGAGATGAGCTGGTCTGGAAGCTCAGTCCTCACCTCCTTCTACAGGTGTGCAGTGGAGAGCATCCTGTGCTCCAGCATCAACATGTGGCATGGAGGCTGCACAGCTGCAGATGTAAGGATGGTACCATTTGGTGGACTCGGTTTGTGTCTGTGTTTCCCTTGTGTGTTCTCTTCAGTTTAATTGGTGTCACCCTTGTCTCGTCACAGCTGTTTGTAATCACGTCTCGTTTTGTCCTTGTATAAAAGCTGTCTGTTCTGTCTTGTTCGTTGTCGCGTCGTATTCGTTGGGTCTTCAGTGTTCTCCTGTGTCTCCTGAGTTTTCCTGAGCTTCCTGAGTCCCGTCTGAGTATTCCTCCTGAGTCGTCTAGTTTATGTAAGTGTTGCTGCCACGTCAGCTTATTGTTTTGTTACTTTTTTCATCATTAAAGTATTTGGTTTTGTAAATCTGCCGAGTTGAGTCCTGTCTGCACTACTGGGTTCGTTCCTGTCCACCAAACCCTGACATTACGACGCGACCACACATCAGAACCCAGCGGGCAGGATTCTCTCGGCAGCTCACCTTTTTTCTTTTTCTCCTCCGAGCCTCAAGATGAGTAAATCCACAATCCGGTGCAGCGGGTTTTGGACTAGGCCCGTCCGCCCACAAGGATGTTATGACCAGGAGGTGGAAATCCTGTCCTCTCCACTCCTGGTCCTCGAGGAGGACAGAGCTCGGTACCGGGGAAGCCACCGCACCGCTGTTTCGGAGTCCGCTTCGCCCGGCTACTCGGGATGGACGTCGGGGGAGGACGAAGAGATCGAGGAGGAGTTCGGTCTTGTTCCGGTCCCTCGACTCACCCGTCGTCGCCGGGGAGGTAGGAAGCGGTCCCGAGGGCAGCCCGCGGCAACCGGGCCGGTCTCGTCGGCTGAGCAGAAGTTTAGAGTTGGTTCTGGTGTTTCTGTGGGAGCCGGATCCGCCGCCTCACCTCTCAGGTTTTCGGTGGGGGCGAGGTCCGACGTCCCGCGGGAGCTCCGGTCCACTCCTGTTCAGTTCGGCGGGTCCGGTCCACTTGACGTTCCAGGGGCGGATTCCGTGGCCTCACCCTCCCGGTTCCCGGTGGGGGCGGAGTCCGGCCTCTCGCCGTCACACCGCGCCGCGGCTGTCCAACCCGGCCTGTCTGTACCTATGGGGCATGCTACTAGTGACTCGGTGGGGGCGTGTTCCGCCGCCCCACCTCTCAGGTTTCCGGTGGGGGCGACACCTGACCCCACACCCTCACTTAAAGACACTGGCCCATCAGTCTCATATTCACCCCAGGATCTCGCTTTCATAAACCAGTCATTATTAGATTCAATTACTTCTGCAAGAAATAACCCGGACAGTTCAGAAGTTATATTATCATTGATGGAGAAGTTTTTGGTTTCATGGCCCGGTCTCGTTCAGCTCCCAGAGTACAATAAATTATTAATAAAAATTAGGACTATCAGCACACCCAAGGTCACCATCACTCATCCTACACCCATCAACTTCACCGCACCCAAGCTCTATTCACCGTCTGCTACAGAGCTCCAGGTCTCTTCGCCGTCTGCTGCAGAGCTCCAGGTCTCTTCGCCGTCTGCT
>NC_056507.1:48524747-48531336 GCF_014905685.2 Nematolebias whitei | reverse complement strand
TGCATGTTCTCTCCATGCATGCGTGGGTTTTCTCCGGGTACTCCGGTTTCCTCCCACAGACCAAAAACATGCATGTTAGACTGATTGGTAACTCTAAATTGTCCCTAGGTGTGAGTGAGAGAGTGAATGGTTGTTTGTCTTGTTTGTCTCTATGTGGCCCTGTGATGGACTTGCGACCCGTCCAGGGTGTACCTCGCCCCTCGCACAGTGATTGCTGGACATGTGCACCAGCGACCCCCGTGACCCAAAATGGAATAAGCGGGTAAAGATAATGGATGGATGGATGGATATATATGTGTGTGAGTGTGTTTAATTGCTCTTTTAGCTACTTTTGCCTGAACCTAACACTGTAAGTGAAACAAGGCATTTCTTGAGTTGCTGTAAATTATAATATAATACATATTTACTCTCTCAATCCAGAAAACAACAACATCCTTCATGATTGAAACGCATCATGGACACCACAGCAGCAGCTGTCTTCATTGAAACCATCCTTAAATGATCGTCACTGACATGAGGCCTCTGTCGAAGGTTGAAGACGAAGGCTTCACTTCAATTATCCACACTTTTAATCCAGGTTACACTCTTCCCTCAAGGACACATTTTACAAAGTAGCTACATATTTTGCAGGTATAAAGATACATTTGTATATATTTTTGTGTACATTTATTTTTTTAAGCTATGTGACTAACTTTTATTTTTTATTATTCAATATTTTACTAAGAGAAAAGTCAAATAGCAACCTGTTTTTTGTGTGAATTGCTATGTCAGTCAAATGTTCAATTTTGGAATAAAGGGGTGGAAATTAAAACGTTGTTTGTTTGTTTTTGCCGATTCGTCGATTAATCGAAAAAATAATCGGCAGATGAATCGATTATTGAAATAACCGTTAGTTGCAGCCCTAGTCAATACCTATTTCCAAAAGAGGGAGGAACATAGAGTGACCTATAAGAGTGGAGGAAGGCGTACACAGGTCGACTACTTTCTTTGTAGAAGAGGAAACCTGAGGGAGATTGGGGACTATAAGGTTGTGGCAGGGGAGAGCGTGGCCACACAGCATCGGATGGTTGTGTTTAGAATGACTGTTGTTGTGAAGAAGAGAAAAAGAGTAAATTCAGAGAAGAAGGCCAAATGGTGGAAGCTGAAGAAGGAAGAATGTGGTAAGAAATTCAGAGAGGAACTTTTAAAGGCTCTGGGTAGTAAGAAAGAGCTTCCAGATGACTGTACTACTACAGCAACAGTAATTAGAGAGACAGGTAGGAAGGTACTTGGTGTGTCATCTGGACAGAGAATGGATGATAAGGAAACCTGGTGGTGGAATAGTGAAGCATAGGACGCCGTTCAAAGAAAGAGATTAACCAAGAAGAAATATGACAGTGAGAGGACTGAGGAGAGGAGACAGGAATATAAGGAGATGGGACATAGAGCAAAGAGGGAAGTAGCTAAGGCAAAGCAGAGGGCGTACAATGAGTTGTACGGGAGACTGGACACTAAAGAGGGCAAGAAGGACTTGTACCGATTGGCAAGACAGAGGGATCAGGCTGGAAAGGATGTGCAGCAGGTTAGGCTTATTAAAGATAGGAATGGTAATGTTCTAACAAGTGAGGAGAGTGTGACGAGAAGATGGAAGGAGTACTTTGAGGAGCTAATGAATGAAGAGAATGAAAGAGAAAGAAGAGTAGAGGTCATAGAAACTGTGGACCAGGAAGTGGGAAAGATTAGTGAGGGTGAAGTCCAGAAAGCTCTGAAAAGAATGAAGAAGGAGAAGGCAGTAGTACCTGATGACATACCAGTGGAGGTTTGGAAATGTCTTGGAGAGATGGCAGTGAGGTTTTTTGACTCAAATATTCAATGACAGATATGAGGGTGAGAAAAGGCCTGAGGAATGGAGAAGAAGTGTGCTGGTGCCCATTTTTAAGAACAAGGGTGATGTACAGAGTTGTAGCAACTACAGGGAAATTAAGTTGATGAGCCACACAATGAAGATCTGAGAGAGAGTTGTGGAAGCAAGACTTCGACGAGAGGTGACTGTGAGCAGCAGTATGTTTCATGCCAAGAAAGAGCACCACAGATGCCATCTGTGCTTTGAGAATACTGATGAAGTACAGAGAGGATCAAAAAGAACTCCCTTGTGTCTTTGTGGCTTTAGATAAAGCATATGACAGAGTGCCAAGAGAGGAGGTGTGGTATTGCATGAGGAAATCTGGAGTGGCAAAAAAGTATGTTAGACTGGTACAGGACATTTGTGAGGACAGCAGGACAGTGGTGAGATGTGCTGTAGGAGTGACAGTTAGCTTCAAGGTGGAGGTGGGATTGCATCAAGGATCGGCTCTGAGCCCCTTCTTGTTTGCTCTGGTGATGGACCGACTAACAGATGAGGTCAGGCAAAAATCCCCATGGACTATGATGTTTGCAGATGACATTGTGATCTGTGGTGAGAACAGGGAACAGGTGGAAGAGAACTTGAAGAAGTGGAGGTATGCACTTGAAAGAAGAGTAATGAAAGTCAGCCGTAGTAAGACAGAGTACATGTGCGTGAATGAGAGGGAGGAGGTGGAACAGTGAGGCTACAAGGAGCAGAGGTCACAAAGGTGCAGGACTTCAAATATTTGGGGTCCACTGTCCAGGAAAATGGGGAATGTGGTAAAGAAGTGAAAAAGAGAGTCCAGGCAGGATGGCGTGGATGGAGAAAAGTTTCAGGAGTGATTTGTGACAAAAGGGTGTCAGCAAAGGTCACAGGAAAAGTTTACAAGACAGTGGTGAGACCAGCTATATTGTATGGTCTGGAGACAGTGGCATTGACAAAAAGACAGGAGAAAGAACTGGAAGTGACAAAAATGAATAAGATGAGGTTCTTCTTAGGAGTGACAAGGCTGGATAAGATTAGGAATGAGATCATCAGAGGTACAGCACAGGTTGAACAACTGGGAGATAAAGTTAGGGAGGCCAGATTGAGAAGATTTGGACATGTCAATAGGAGGGACTGTGGGTATATTGGTAGAAGGATGTTAGAAATGTAGCTGCCAGGAAAAAGACAAAGAGGAAGGCCAAAGAGGAGATATATGGATGCAGTTAGAGAGGACATGAAGGTAGTTGGAGTGAGGACAGAGGATGCAGAGGACAGAGTGAGATGGAGGAGGATGACTCACTGTGGCGAGGGAAAACCCGAAAGAAAAAGAAGAATCAGCCTAACATGCATGTTTTTGGTCTGTGGGAGGAAACTGGAGTACCTGGAGAAAACCCACGCATGCACGGAGAGAACATGCAAACTCAACCCAGAAAGGCTCCTGGACCGGGATTTGAACCGGGGACCTGCTCGCTGAGAGGCAGCAGCTCTATCAGTTGTGCCACCATGCTGCCCTGGAATTTCCAACCACTCCAAAATTGACTCACACAAAGAGGAGGTTGAATGAATGTTTCTGCTATTCCCTCTGTCTACAATGACCTGGCTCCAGTTTTCAGCAAACAAAAAGCCTTGTCTCTGCCTCCTCACTGCCCATATGACTGCTCCATCTACCTTCTCCTGAGGGCTCCTCTACCTTCCTGCCGCCTCTATAATCTTTCAGGCCCAGAGAGAGAATCTATGAAAACATATATTGAAGAGTCTCTCGACTCGGGAATCATTCGCCCACCTACCTCCTCTGTGGGGGCAGAGTTTTTTTTTTGTAACAAAATAGATAAAACCCTCTGTCCTTGTATCAATTACCGAGGCTTAAACAACATAACTCTGAAAAATAAATATCCTCTACCTCTAATTGATTCTATCCACGAACAACTGCAATCTGCGACCATCTTCACCAAACTTGACCTCAGGAATGCATACCACTTGGTACTCATAAAAGAAGGTGATGAATGGAAAACTGCTTTCAGAACCCCCCTTGGCACTTTGAGTATTTAGTCATGCCCTTTGGTCTATCTAACTAATGTCCCTGCAGTCTTTCAGGCCTTGGTTAATGACATTCTGAGGGACTTTATTGGGGACTTTGTATTTGTTTGTCCAGATGACATCCTTATTTACTCTCAGGACCAAGAAAAACACACAAAACAAGTCAGAATGGCATTACAGAGACTGTACGGAAACCAGTTGTTCGTGAAATGTGAGAAATGTTAATTTCATGTTCCCTCTGTCTCTTTCATCTTCAAGGGAGGACATAACAGGATGGACCCTGAAAAAAAACAAGGCGGTGGTGGTGTGGCCTGTCCTGGAGACCAGGAAGCAATTATAATGCTTCCTTGGCTTCGCAAACTTCTACAGACGTTTCATAAAGGATTACAGCCACGTTGCTTCACCCCTGTCTCAACTTACATCCACCACAAGGGCATCCAGATGGACTCCTGAGGCGGACGCAACATTTGGTAAAATTAAATAACTTTTTCTTCTATCCCCATTCTATGTCATCCAGACCCCAAGTGTCAATTCATTTTAGAAGTGAATGCGTCAGACACTAGTGTAGGGGCTGTTCTGTCCCAGAGGTCTCCCAACAACAACAAGGTTCACCCATTTGCCTTCTTCTCCCGACACTTGTCTCAAGCTGAGAGGAACTATAATGTGGGCAATCGTGAACTATCGACTGTCAAGCTGGCATTAGAGGAATGGCGTCACTGGCTGGAAGGCACAGAGACCCCCTTTTTGATCTTGACATACCATAAAAACCTCAATTACTTAAGAGACGCTAAGTGACTAATCCCCAGACAGGCACATTGGTCATTGTTTTTCAACCACTTTAACTAAACTTTGCCTTTCAGTCACAGCTCCAAGAATGTAAAACTTGATGCTCTCGCTCACCATTCTTGCCTCCTGATGTTCCTGATATAGAGGAGAGCATCATCATCCCAGTCTGCATAGTCAGGGCCCTCACTTGGTCATTTGCGAAAGAGGTTTGTGAAGCCCACAAAGACAAACCTGACCCTGGCACGGGACCCCCCGGAACCTTCTTCGTCCTGTCTACCATGAGGTCAAATTTATTGGAGTGGCTGCATATGAATAAACTTTCATGTCACCCCAGTACTTCTCGTATGTTGTCTCTAGCTAAGACTAACTTCTGGCGGCCTACCTTAACTCAAGATGTTAAAGAGTTTGTCTCAGCCTGCCCTACCTGTGCCAGGAACAAGTAGGGCAATAAGCCACCCGCCAAACTCCTGCAACCTCTGCCTACTACCAGCCGTCCATGGTCCCACATCTCGGTGGGTTTTGTTATGGGTCTACCTCCATCAGAAGATAACACTGCCATTCTAACTGTCATTGACAGATTCTCTAAAACAGCCCACTTTATCCCCATGCCCAAGCTACCATTGGCCCTTGAGTCAGAGAGTAAGAGTCAGAGATTCTTTATTGTCATTCGCACCTCATGTGGTACATGTGGTGAAGCTAAATTATGTACTCAGGGTCCCAGTTACATCCAACAATAAAATGTAAAAAAAAACAATGATAACATCTAAGATATGAACTAAGAAAAGCATCAACTAAATATACACTAAGCACTAATAGCATAAAAACATTACGTCAAACATCAGCACAAACATGAACATGAGTCTGTGTGACTGACTCCAACATCTTCTGTGCAGCCTTCACCACTCTCTGCGAAGCTTTTCTTTCTGCTGTCAGGGTTTGGTGGACAGGAACGAACCCAGTAGTGCAGACAGAACTCAACTCGGCAGATTTACAAAACCAAATACTTTAATGATGAAAAAAGTATTAAAACAATAAGCTGACGTGGCAGCAACACTTACATAAACTAGACGACTCAGGAGGGATACTCAGACGGGACTCAGGAAGCTCAGGAAAACTCAGGAGACACAGGAGAACACTGAAGACCCAACGAATACGACGCAACGACGAACAAGACAGAACAGACAGCTTTTATACAAGGACAAAACGAGACGTGATTACAAATAGCTGTGACGAGACAAGGGTGACACCAATTAAACTGAAGAGAACACACAAGGGAAACACAGACACAAACCGAGTCCACCAAATGGTACCATCCTTACAGTACCCCCCCTCAAGGACGCCTCCAGGCGTCCCCAAGAAACCCCCCTCCCGAAGGACTTGGGTGGGTGGAGGGCGGCACTGCAAGGGTGGAGGGCCAGAGGAAACACAAGGACACAAGGAACTGACAAGAACTAAGGTGAAACACGAGCAGAAAAACACAAGAGATCTGAACGGTCAAGAGACCGTCCCTAAAGTCATCGTTCAGGGGGGCGGCCGGGAGGCCGTCCATCACGGGACCAACGTTCCGGGGGGCGGCCGGGAGGCCGTCCAACACATAGGACCTTGGAGGCCGCGGCAGGTGGCGTAGACGACTTGGAGGCCGCGGCAGGCGGCGTAGACAACTTGGAGGCCGCGGCAGGCGGCGTAGACAACTTGGAGGCCGCGGCAGGTGGCGTAGACAACTTGGAGGCCGCGGCCGGCGGCTTAGACAACTTGGAGGCCGCGGCTGGCGGCGTAGACAACTTGGAGGCCGCGTCCGGCGGCGATGACCACTTGGACGCCGCGTCCGACGGCGATGACCGCTTGGAGGCCGCGTCCGGCGGCGTAGACCACTCGGAGGCCGCGTCCGGCGGCGTAGACGACTCGGAGGCCGCGTCC
>NC_056507.1:48523854-48524737 GCF_014905685.2 Nematolebias whitei | reverse complement strand
ACTCGGAGGCCGCGTCCGGCGGCGTAGACGACTCGGAGGCCGCGTCCAGCGGCGTAGACGACTCGGAGGCCGCGTCCGGCGGCAAAGACGACGAAGAGGCCGCGTCTGGCGGCGAAGAGGCCTTGGAAGCCGCGTCTGGCGGCGAAGAGGCCTTGGAAGCCGCGTCTGGCGGCGAAGAGGCCTTGGAAGCCGCGTCTGGCAGCGAAGAGGCCTTGGAAGCCGCGTCTGGCGGTGAAGAGGCCTTGTAAGCCGCGTCTGGCGGCGAAGAGGCCTTGGAAGCCACGTCTGGCGGCGAAGAGGCCTTGGAAGCCGTGTCTGGCGGCGAAGAGGGCTTGGAGTCCACAGCTGGCGGCAAAGAGACCACGGAGACCGCGTCTGGCGGCGAAGAGGGCTTGGAGTCCACAGCTGGCGGCGAAGAGGGCTTGAAGTTCACAGCTGGCGGCAAAGAGACCCCGGAGACCGCGTCTGGTGGCGAAGAGGGCTTGGAGTCCACAGCTGGTGGCGAAAAGGGCTCGAAGTCCACAGCTGGCGACGAAGAGACCCCGAAGACCGCGTCGGGCAGCGAAGAGGGCTTGGAGTCCACAGCTGGCGGCGAAGAGGGCTTGGAGTCCATAGCTGGTGGCGAAGAGACCCCGGAGGAAGCGTCTGGTGGCGAGGAAAGCGTAGAGGCCAAGTCTGGAGGCGTAGAGGACTTGGGGCACTGGAGAACCACAGCGTGCGACAACCATGGAGGGGACCCCTCTGGAGATGCGGAGGGCGCCGACCCCTCTGGAGATGCGGAGGGCGCCGACCCCTCTGGAGGTACGGAGGGCGCCGACCCCTCTGGAGATGCGGAGAGCGCCGACCCCTCTGGAGATGCGGAGAGCGCAGACCCCTCTGGAGA
>NC_056507.1:48522918-48523754 GCF_014905685.2 Nematolebias whitei | reverse complement strand
CCCTCCGCATCTCCAGAGGGGTCGGCGCCCTCCGCATCTCCAGAGGGGTCGGCGCCCTCCGCATCTCCAGAGGGATCGCCTCCATGGTTGTCGCACGCTATGGTTCTCCAGTGCCCCAAGTCCTCTACGCCTCCAGACTTGGCCTCTACGCTTTCCTCGCCGCCAGACGCTTCCTCCGGGGTCTCTTCGCCGCCAGCTGTGGACTCCAAGCCCTCTTCGCCGCCAGCTGTGGACTCCAAGCCCTCTTCGCCGCCCGACGCAGTCTTCGGGGTCTCTTCGTCGCCAGCTGTGGACTTCGAGCCCTTTTCGCCGCCAGCTGTGGACTCCAAGCCCTCTTCGCCGCCAGACGCGGTCTCCGGGGTCTCTTCGCCGCCAGCTGTGGACTCCAAGCCCTCTTCGCCGCCAGACACGGCTTCCAAGGCCTCTTCGCCGCCAGACGCGGCTTCCAAGGCCTCTTCGCCGCCGGACGCGGCCTCTTCGTCATCTTCGCCGCCAGACGCGGCTTCCAAGGCCTCTTCGCCGCCAGACGCGGCCTCTTCGTCGTCTTCGCCGCCAGACGCGGCCTCTTCGTTGTCTACGCCGCCGGACGCGGCCTCCGAGTCGTCAAGCCGCCGGACGCGGCCTCCTCGTCGTCTTCGCCGCCGGACGCGGCCTCCTCGTCGTCTACGCCGCCGGACGCGGCCTCCTCGCCGTCTACGCCGCCAGACGCGGCCTCCTCGCCGTCTACGCCGCCAGACGCGGCCTCCTCGCCGTCTACGCCGCCAGACGCGGCCTCCTCGCCGTCTACGCCGCCAGACGTGGCCTCCTCGCCGTCTACGCCGCCAGACGCGGCCTCC
>NC_056507.1:48521991-48522818 GCF_014905685.2 Nematolebias whitei | reverse complement strand
GACGCGGCCTCCTCGCCGTCTACGCCGCCAGACGCGGCCTCCTCGCCGTCTACCCTGCCATACGCGGCCTCCTCGCCGTCTACGCCGCCTGCCGCGGCCTCCTCGCCGTCTACGCCGCCTGCCGCAGTCTCCAAGTCGTCTTCTACGGCTGCCGCGGCCTCCAAGTCCTCATCGCCGCCTGCCGCGGCCTCCAAGGTCCTACGTGTGGGACGGCCTCCCGGCCGTCCTCCTGAACGTGGGTCCCGTGATGGACGGCCTCCCGGCCACCCCCCGGAGCGTTGGTCCCGTGATGGACGGCCTCCCGGCCGCCCCCCAGAGCGTTGGTCCCGTGATGGGCGGCCTCCCGGCCGCACCCCTGAACAATGACTTTAGGGACGGTCTCTTGACCGTTCAGATCTCTTGTGTTTTTCTGCTCATGTTTCACCTTAGTTCTTGTCAGTTCCTTGTGTCCTTGTGTTTCCTCTGGCCCTCCACCCTTGCAGTGCCGCCCTCCACCCGCCCAAGTCCTTCGGGAGGGGGGTTTCTTGGGGACGCCTGGAGGCGTCCTTGAGGGGGGGTACTGTAAGGATGGTACCATTTGGTGGACTCGGTTTGTGTCTGTGTTTCCCTTGTGTGTTCTCTTCAGTTTAATTGGTGTCACCCTTGTCTTGTCACAGCTGTTTGTAATCACGTCTCGTTTTGTCCTTGTATAAAAGCTGTCTGTTCTGTCTTGTTCCTCGTCGCGTCATATTCGTTTGGGTCTTCTGTGTTCTCCTGCGTCTCCTGAGTTTTCCTGAGCTTCCTGAGTCCCGTCTGAGTATCCCTCCTGAGTCGTCTAGTTTATGTAA
>NC_056507.1:48513511-48521891 GCF_014905685.2 Nematolebias whitei | reverse complement strand
CCCCCCCGAATAGAATTGTTCGAGTAGGTTCAGCTTAAGCGTTGTGAGATCAATGTAGATTATGGTACTTAAGGTAGCATTAATCTACATTGACTCCGCAAAGATTGCATTTTAACAAATGAACTGCATGTTGGCATAGTTAAAGGCCTCTTAGTCTCTAACTCAACTACACACAAAATCCATTCTTGCTTGGGGTGTTCAGAAACAATACCAAAAACCAATTAAACGATGTCTCAACATCGACAAAAACAGTGACTAAGCAACCAGTAAAACAACGTTTCAACATTGACAAAAGTAGTGATTAAGCAACTAGAAAACGACGTTTCGGTGCGTCACTCACTCTGAATGTCAGATTAGCTCACGTTATCGCGTCTGGTAGCATTAGCCTAACTGGCGTCACCCCCCTTCGGTCATGGGAGACCGCGAACACGGGTGAGGACGTCGCTCCATGAGCTAAAGTTAGGTTGTCCTTGAGTAGTTTTAACTGTTTGCGCAGCTGAAAGAGGACTTTAAGGTCTGGATTGGAATCCAGTTCGCCTTTCGATGGGGTGTATTTGTCTGGGTCAGTCAGATACAGTATCATCGAGTTAATTGCAGGATCATCCAACTTCTGAAGTTGGATGATGTCTGGGTCAGGTAAAAATGACTTTTCATATTTTGAAAGAACTTGGCGAATTTTGTCTCTTTCTTCATCAGATGTCAGAGTTTCGGCTTGGGCGACCACCTGTTCTATCTGTGATGAGACTGTTAAGGGTTCTTGCTCCTTGGGGAGCTCCAACGAATCCTTTTCTGAGTCGTCGGACCTGTCTATGGGTAAGACACCATAGTTTTGAGGCCCTTGGTCGACGTCATCGGTTGAGAAAAGAGCTATGGCCTGTGTTGGTTTTGTTAACCATACTGGCCCAGTTTCTTGACTCGGTACCAGGTTATCTGGGAGTCCTCCCAGAACTGGAATGCCTAGTTCAAAATCATGAAAATCAGGTTCTGAGTGTTCAGCTTGCGATGACTCATCATCGTTTGTGTGTGAGTTTACCCTCCCTTCTTCCGATGAGGGGTTGTTGGAGGCCACAACAATAATGTCTTGGTGTGTTTCACCGACATCTGTAATGTTGTCATTCGCGCCTTCAGATTTAGTAGCGATCACATCACTACATAGTGCTCCAGGTTGGATTCCCATTTCAGCGTGTTTCAAAGTTTCTAAAAACCTTTGTAGTTTCTCTGTCTCTTCCGAGCTCAGAGGTGTAGGGCATTGTATCTGGAACTTTTGTGATTTTATCGCCTCGGCTCGTTTCGTCCGAGGTGGGGGAGGGTTAGGTACGTCTTTTGGGGGTTCCTTTTCGGACTTCCCCTGATAATATGGGTCCTCTTGGATCCCATATCTTTGCGTCCTACGCACACCCCATTTACGATAATCACGTTCATCCTCTGAAAGAGGAGCTTTTTTGTCCCAGCGTGCACCTTCATTACGCGGTTTGTTAGTTTGAAAATACTGCTTTTTCTCACCTGTTTTAGGAGGAGGGGTCAATGCACTCCATCCGTCCAGTTCTAGGGAGTGGGGTTTAACCTTTATACCAGGAAACACCTCTATGGGCGTCTTAGCATGAGAACATGCCTCAAACACATTCACAGCACACTGTTTAATCTCATTGATGGATTTTTCTCTGAAATTTGCCATAATTTGTACTGACATGCGTATGTCAGTGTGGAGATTTTTGCTGAAAACAAATTTAAAACCTTCTTCTTCCTCCATTCTGGTTTCATTTCTGTAACCAAAATAAGCTTGGAAGATTCTTTTGTAATAGACTTTTGGATGTTCATGCTTGCCCTGCGTGACCTTGTCTGCGGCTGGGAAACCAGCAGGTCCCGTGCAGGGGTCGTACTCTCTGATCAAAGCTTCACACAGAAGGTTGTAATCCTTTCTCGTTGCATCAGGTAGACGCTCGATGAAGGTGAACACCTCTCTGTCCGAAGTGAGCCTTATCAGACTGATCTTATCCTCAACCGTAGCATTAGGATAACCTTTCAGTCTGAATTCAAGATCTTTGAGGTGCGCTTTTGTTCCAGTTGAACCCATTGGTCCCGGTACAAAGCGTTGTACATATTTTGAGAGTTTTAGCAGAACATCTATTGAAAGAGGAAGTTTCCATGCTCTGTTGCATGTTTGGTGGAGGAGACCTGTTCAGGTCTGTTCCTACCACTTTAGGTGAGGGTGGAGGTGTTTCTCTACACACATGTGGAGGTGGCAGAATGGGATTAAGAGCAGGAGGTGCAACAACATCTTTCTGAGGTGGTTGTGGGTGACCTGGACTCTGACCTTGGTCTTTTTTGAGTTCCAGACAAACTCGCCCCACGTCAGAACTTTTATTTGTTGCCGCGGCCAGTTTCTCCTCACAAGCTTTCAGGCGTTCCTGTGATGTTTGACATTCACCTTGTAAACACACACAATGTTGGAGTAATGCCGCTTTTTCCAGTCTGCATTCGTCAAGTTGTGCTTTAAGCACATCTATCTCAGCTTTGCAGCGGGATACTTGTGACACTGTCACGACGTGATCCCATCTTAATGCAAAGTATTCTCTGGACAACAGCTCTTTAGCATCCCTGGCTTCAGATAGTGATACATTAAGTAACTGTATTTTGCTATTCAGTGAATCTATTTCTGCACGTGCATCTTGCTGTGATTGAAACATCTGTTCAAAATGTTTTTTTGTGAGGATCTCGTGTTCACTTTTAAATTGAAGGAAGTGTTCTTCAATTTCCTGAACCACCTCTTTTTCACTGTTTAACCTTATTGCAAGGTCATCAGCTTTCTCAACCACTGTATAGAATGATTCTTTCAGCAACATTGCCATTTTAGCCAGCTTTTCATAGCTTGACTTTGTAATTTCTGTAGAGGTCACACTCTCTGCAACCTCCTTCAGATTGTCCAATAACTCATTTGGGTTCATGCTTTCCACCTGATTATCATATGGATGTAAGGATTCTGTGAGCAGCGTCAACGCTTTCTCTAAACAGTCCTTCATCTCATAAGGATCAAAATCCTTTTCTATCACACCTGTCATGGTTATTCACTGTGTAGCACTTTATCTGGTTAAAAAAGTTGCCAGCTTCAGATATTTCAACAGGTGAATATTTGTATTCAAGTGAGCAGTGAGTTTCACACACTTTTTAAGCTCTGGGTTTACACAAAAGTACTATTATAAGTCAACTTATTCAGAGGAATGGGCACCTTTTCGTAGGTTTTACCCCAATTCATGAATATTTAAGTAAATGCTTCTCTGCAGTGTTACTTTTTAGTGTGCTTATTTTTTAACAGATACTAGATTACCAAGCTTCTCAGTGTTTTTTACTCTAAAGCACTGAACTTAATAAACCTGCAATTTTTCTAAAAAGTCTCACAGCAACATCAGTTTAAAAACGCTTTTTAAACCGTTCACTTCCAGAAATTCACTATTTTAACAGTTACTCATTAACCCAGGTTGGTGAATAGAAAAAGAAAAATTTTATGAGGAGCTTCAGTCTTTCTTCAGAAAACTGTTATACTCCTCTTTCAACAGCAGGTGGCGGTGTTAGCTTTATACCAGCAGGAGCCTATGACAACTTCCTGTGGACAATCTGTTGACATCCTGTCGTTAGCTTTTTAGCTTAAAATTAGCATCGGCTAAACTCGGTTAAATCAACATTTCTGAACGGATTTAAAGCTTAAACGTGGCGTTGTTTCAACAAGCACAACTTCTTTGCATGAACATGAGTTTTGGGGACATGTGGCAGCTTCATTTAGTGATTTTAAGCACAGAAAAGGCTTTGGTTCAACCGACCTCATTTCCGGGTCACGTGACTGAATCTACCAATCATAACAGCACGGGGGTGGGCTTTACGACCTGACATCAGAGGGAGTGACGCAGACACGTCTCTCAGCAAATCAGGGCGACCCAACTCAGCGGTTTTCGACCAATCGCTGCTCGCCATTTCAACTATCTTTGTTAGCATTAGCCTGAACATTCCGGTCAACTTTTCGTCTTTTTAACTGTCAAAATGCACTATTTTCTGTTAAAAATGTAACGAATAAGCTCTCAAAGCTCCACTGAGACTTCACTCAGTCCTTAAAACGTCTCTCCATCCATTTAAAACACTCGTTCGGACTTATCAGAACCGAGCCGGACCAGAACCGGGTCTGCAGCAGAACCTCCGTCCGTTTAAACAGAATCCACGTTTTTCACAGCTCATCAACTTTGTCACACACAACAGACGTACAAATTCAGCTTTTAAACAGACATATTGACTCTCAATTTCAGCTTTCAAAGCATCACAGTTGCAAAACATAGTTGTATTTTCTCCAAGCATCGCATCTGCAAAACGTTGCGTTTCACACAGAAGGTCTCTGCACTTTTCATTTCATGCCAACATGATAATTCAATTGTTACACTAATACAGTCCATTTATGAACCTGTCACGGGCCACCAGTATGTAGATGAACATATGCTGTGATATATTCATAAATTAAACGGATTCATTCATTTTTCTGGACTGAATAATGTCGTGCATTGAACTATAAAATGTGGACGGAAACGTGTTTATCTTTGACTCACCAACAACAGTGGGTCATTTATTTAAAAACGATTTAAACACATCACACATTTACATTAATTTGGCAAAATATGAAAATGACAACAGGTTAATTAATCAGTTTACAAACAGGAAAACCATCCAGCCATGATTTCCCTTTGCTTCACAACAGACATTTCTGAAAATATCTGGAATGATTTCTAGCAAAAAGAAGAGTTTAAAGATGGAAAATGAAGTTTATCTTGAGAGAGATGGGTGAGGGAATTTGTCTGTTATAACCAGAACAACACGCTCCTTTGGACCAGCTTGGACCACTTTGGTTGAGATCGACTCTTTACCTTTGCAGATGATAGTTTCAGCGTTGGTGTAGAGCTTTCCTTTCAATTCTTCCAGCATCTCCGTAAGAACAGCTAAACCTCAGGAGTCGTGAGATCATCCTAGAACAGACTTCTTCATAATTCCTCTGAACTTCTCTTGTTCAGCTTAGTCGCAGATGTCCTGAGCATTCTGGACTCTGCTGCTCTCGGAACCAACTCACAGCATTCTCTCAGCGTTCTCCTCAGTTCTTCCCAGAACTGCCAAGAACTTCTCAGAACTTCAGAACTTCAGAACTTCCTCCAGCATCCTGAATTCCAGCATTCTGAACTCTGGAACTGCCGTGAACTAGGAAGTGTTGCACCTTTTAAAAGAGGTCACTTCCGGTTCATTTGAGAACTTTCTGATTGGTCGATGGACCAAAACAGAGGTGTGTTTTGTGATGTAAGAGGTTATTAAAAGTCAAGGAAAAAGATTAAGATTGTTTAAGAACAGACAGAAGATTGTTATGAAGAACTCAGACTTCGTGGAGTCAATTCTCTAGTATCTGCCTGAAAAAGTTAAACATGACATTTCTTTTTCAGTAAACTTGCAGTTGACCGAAACTTGACCTTTGACCAACTTACAATTTGCTCATTGAAGACAGAAAATCAGACAATGTATCATTAACCTGATTTCTACTTTGAATGAGGATAAAAATCACTAATACTGTTTCACAGTTGATTTAAAATGAGTAGTTCACTTCAACATTTAAAAATGGTTTGAACTAAACACAATTTGATTATCAAAACATTTGTAAAATAGTAATGATAATAGAAAAAGAGAGTGTTCTTTCAATTGATCAGTGCAGGACACTTAGAAAGTCTCTGGATGAACTTTATCTTGTGATTCTGGACTCAAATCAATGAAATACAGTTCTTGTTCCAGGCAGGCCCCTCAAGGCCAGATTCGACCTGAGGCCTAGTTCACTACAGTCCCCCCTTTGGAAATCATCGCCTGCCCATGGGGATGAATTCCAACATGAACTTACGCCTTCGAATGTCCTTGAGCTTGATGTAATCCAGCAAGGAAAACAAAAGTCAAAGGATGTAATTCCACAATGTTTTTGATAATTCCATTGTGTTGATGGTAATTCCATAATGTTGTTGGTAATTCCATTGTAGCAATGCTTTAACCCCTTGGAAACAGAGTCTGTAATCCATTGGAAAAAGTCATATAATCCACAACGGTAAATCTACAACGAATGGAGGTGTTGATTGATCAGCATACAGAGGGGTTCCCTTGGATTGAACTGAAGATGCGGCCACTGGATGAAGAGCGGAGACCAACGTCAGGATTGCAGGTCTCCTCCAGTGAAGGTCGTCTCTGGGCGACGTCCAGTCTGTGCCGTTCTGGTTCAATGTGACATGCAATTATGTGGTTTAAGGTGGGCTTATGAAGGGGATTTTACATAAGGCCTTAAACTATATGCACCTGGTGTGTAAGCTATTATGATTGGGAACAGCTACAGCTACCAGTTAAGGGGTGGAACATGCTGAAAAGGGTAATTATAGGGATTTATACCTATAGAAGAGTGTTCCAAACTATTTTTCCATTCCTAACTTGGTTTAAGTTAGCTTTACATGGCAAAATATAGTTTGGTTCAATTGTCTGTTGTCTTTTAGACGAACGACTTGAGATTGGGTGTTTGGTTTCCCCATAAATGTTTTTGGAAGTCTATGGCGAGACTCATCAAAAAGAATTAGCTATCCCCCCCCGAATAGAATTGTTCGAGTAGGTTCAGCTTAAGCGTTGTGAGATCAATGTAGATTATGGTACTTAAGGTAGCATTAATCTACATTGACTCCGCAAAGATTGCATTTTAACAAATGAACTGCATGTTGGCATAGTTAAAGGCCTCTTAGTCTCTAACTCAACTACACACAAAATCCATTCTTGCTTGGGGTGTTCAGAAACAATACCAAAAACCAATTAAACGATGTCTCAACATCGACAAAAACAGTGACTAAGCAACCAGTAAAACAACGTTTCAACATTGACAAAAGTAGTGATTAAGCAACTAGAAAACGACGTTTCGGTGCGTCACTCACTCTGAATGTCAGATTAGCTCACGTTATCGCGTCTGGTAGCATTAGCCTAACTGGCGTCACCCCCCTTCGGTCATGGGAGACCGCGAACACGGGTGAGGACGTCGCTCCATGAGCTAAAGTTAGGTTGTCCTTGAGTAGTTTTAACTGTTTGCGCAGCTGAAAGAGGACTTTAAGGTCTGGATTGGAATCCAGTTCGCCTTTCGATGGGGTGTATTTGTCTGGGTCAGTCAGATACAGTATCATCGAGTTAATTGCAGGATCATCCAACTTCTGAAGTTGGATGATGTCTGGGTCAGGTAAAAATGACTTTTCATATTTTGAAAGAACTTGGCGAATTTTGTCTCTTTCTTCATCAGATGTCAGAGTTTCGGCTTGGGCGACCACCTGTTCTATCTGTGATGAGACTGTTAAGGGTTCTTGCTCCTTGGGGAGCTCCAACGAATCCTTTTCTGAGTCGTCGGACCTGTCTATGGGTAAGACACCATAGTTTTGAGGCCCTTGGTCGACGTCATCGGTTGAGAAAAGAGCTATGGCCTGTGTTGGTTTTGTTAACCATACTGGCCCAGTTTCTTGACTCGGTACCAGGTTATCTGGGAGTCCTCCCAGAACTGGAATGCCTAGTTCAAAATCATGAAAATCAGGTTCTGAGTGTTCAGCTTGCGATGACTCATCATCGTTTGTGTGTGAGTTTACCCTCCCTTCTTCCGATGAGGGGTTGTTGGAGGCCACAACAATAATGTCTTGGTGTGTTTCACCGACATCTGTAATGTTGTCATTCGCGCCTTCAGATTTAGTAGCGATCACATCACTACATAGTGCTCCAGGTTGGATTCCCATTTCAGCGTGTTTCAAAGTTTCTAAAAACCTTTGTAGTTTCTCTGTCTCTTCCGAGCTCAGAGGTGTAGGGCATTGTATCTGGAACTTTTGTGATTTTATCGCCTCGGCTCGTTTCGTCCGAGGTGGGGGAGGGTTAGGTACGTCTTTTGGGGGTTCCTTTTCGGACTTCCCCTGATAATATGGGTCCTCTTGGATCCCATATCTTTGCGTCCTACGCACACCCCATTTACGATAATCACGTTCATCCTCTGAAAGAGGAGCTTTTTTGTCCCAGCGTGCACCTTCATTACGCGGTTTGTTAGTTTGAAAATACTGCTTTTTCTCACCTGTTTTAGGAGGAGGGGTCAATGCACTCCATCCGTCCAGTTCTAGGGAGTGGGGTTTAACCTTTATACCAGGAAACACCTCTATGGGCGTCTTAGCATGAGAACATGCCTCAAACACATTCACAGCACACTGTTTAATCTCATTGATGGATTTTTCTCTGAAATTTGCCATAATTTGTACTGACATGCGTATGTCAGTGTGGAGATTTTTGCTGAAAACAAATTTAAAACCTTCTTCTTCCTCCATTC
>NC_056507.1:48511322-48513411 GCF_014905685.2 Nematolebias whitei | reverse complement strand
ATTCTGAAACATCTTTACTGTCAGAAAAGGATAAGCCTGCCCCCTCAAACACAGTCGCAAAGGACACATTCATCCTGAAGAACGTTTAAAATGCGTATTCTCTTATTTATCCAAGACAAAGACCCTCAATTAGAAAGAGCAACTTTACTGATTGACACCGACACCCCTGAAGATAAGCTGTTCTTACATTATGACATAGAGGGAACACAAATAAACCACACTTTCCAAGGGTTCACCACCAGATTAGATTTCCTAAACCTAGTCTGTGAAGCAGTCCAACAGTGGGGATTTAGGCTCCAAACCTCAGACTTTACGTTTACAGGACAAGGGTACCAAAATTAAGAAAGACTCACTATCACTTTTTTTTCACTTTTATTTTCTTTCATTTTATATTCATCTTGTGTTCAATTACCATGTGTTCATCTCATCTTCAGCTATGCCACACTCACAAGGGTTCTGTCCCCTACAGAAATAGCTCTTGTCATTTCCAGCTGATTTTATGAAAGGCTCATATTCAACCGTGATTTCATGCCACATGTGTCTTGATGAAGGTTTACCTATCAGTGTCTTACCTGTTGTACATAATATTGTGATTTTGTGTTTCATTTTTGTTGTTCCTTGGAAGGAACAAAAGGGAGGAAATTGTGGAAGATAAACAGCATATTTAATAATTTTAATATCATTTAATGTATTATCTTTGTTCATTCTTCATTTAAACTGCCACCTCATGAGGAAACAGGAACCTGCAACAGAAAAACATGTTTACTGTCACAAAATAGCTTAAGCAGAAACCAGTTTTGCCTAAAAGAACTTGTTTGTCCCACCTTGTATTGTTCCAGTAAGCCCTTAAGGCACATGACTCATAAAGAGTGAAATTTTTGAATGCCCTGTGCGTGCGAAAGACTGTATAAATGAAGCATTTACTGAATGTGTTCTTGAGAACTCCTTGAGCCTTAAGCGGTGCGGTTCTCCCTTTGCAAAGGAAATAATAAATCTGCTGCGTGTTACTAAAAACTAAGATCTCAAGTCTCATTTACAAAGTTTATCTATAAAATAAACCACACACCGCTGGTTGCCGGGATGAGGAGGGCTGTTCTCTGATGGGAGGGGCTGGTGGCGGAGCGGAGCGAGAAGACGCTGCTGCAGCTGTAGAGCGTCTCTGCTGCTGCCTCTGGCCACGGCGCTCTCTCCAGCGGGTGGATCGTGTGCATTTAGTCTTCTGTCTGAATGAGGAGTAGTAGTGGATGTCGGTCGAAAGTCAGAGACGAGTTATTAGAACGAAGTGTCTTGTTTTTAAAACTCTCAGACAGTAAATAAGAGCTGCTGGCACCTGCTTTGTCTCACCTCTTCATAAACATTTCTCTGTCTGTACTATCCATCCATCCATCCATCCATCCATTATCTTTACCCGTTTATTCCGTTTTGGGTCACGGGGGGTCGCCGGTGCCCATGTCCAGCAATCACTGTACGAGGGGCGGGGTACACCCTGGACGGGTCGCAAGTCCATCACAGGACCACATAGAGACAAACGAGACAAACAACCATTCACTCTCTCACTCACACCTAGGGACAATTTAGAGTTACCAATCAGCCTAACATGCATGTTTTTGGTCTGTGGGAGGAAACCGGAGCACCCGGAGAAAACCCACGCATGCACGGAGAGAACATGCAAACTCCACCCAGAAAGGCCCCTGGACCGGGGTTTGAACCAAGAACCTGCTCGCTGAGAGGCAGCATCTCTACCATTTGTGCCACCGTGCTGCCTCCATCTGTACTAACCGTTCTTAAACATTCCTGCTGTCTCCTGACTTCTAGTGACCCTCTGACATCACTAGAACTACACCCCTGCTGGTTGTTTCAACCAATCAGGAAGTACCACGTAACAGGAAGTGGATACCCCTTTAAAAGGCAACACTTCTTGGATCTATTCAGTCTTCAGTCTTAGTCTTCACGAGTCTTAGTCTTGCAGTCTTGCTGGAACTTTCAGTCAGAGATGTGACTCAACTAAGTAGTGGATTGGTTTGACCATGAGCCAAAGGTCTCTCCAGTCCAGCGTAGTCACAGCCTGCCTCGGCTGTGACTCAACCCG
>NC_056507.1:48505418-48511222 GCF_014905685.2 Nematolebias whitei | reverse complement strand
GTTGTACAAATCAAGCGTCAGGGGAGCCCATCTGTCCAGGTTATTTTTTTTCTTTATTAGTCATAGTACCATAGTTTGCTTTGTATATTTTGTTAAAATTTTTAGTAATATTAACACCTAAATATTTCATGGTTTTTGTTTTCCAATTAAATTTGAACCGATCACTTATATCCTCTTGGGGTGAGTAATTAAATAATAATAATAATAATAATAAACTTTATTTCTATAGCACCTTCCAACAACGCCTTGCATTGACCAAGGTGCTTCACAAGACAAAACAAGATTACAAACAGGACACAATAAATCTGTGCAAATTAAAAACACAGCGAGAATAAAAGAAGGTAAAAGAGATAAAATAAATAAATAAATACTAAATACTAAACTACTAAAAGTTAAACATTAAAAGCCCTTTTAAATAAGTATGTTTTCAGTTTGGCTTTGAACAGAGATGGCACGCAGCTCATAGGGAAGAGTATTCCAGGCTGTTGGGCCTGCAACAGAAAAGGACCGGTCCCCCCATTTGTTTGCACCTTGAGCGTGGTACCACCAGCAGATTTTGACTAGCAGATCGTAAAGCTCTGCTGGGCTGGTGGACTTTCAAAAGTTCTGAAATATAAGGTGGTGCAAGGCCATTCAAAGCTTTAAAAACAAACAGCAGCAGCTTGAACTGTGTCCTAAACTGAACTGGGAGCCAGTGTAAAGAAGAAAGGACAGGAGTGATGTGTTCATATTTACGTGTGTTAGTCAACAGACGAGCAGCAGAGTTTTGTACAAGCTGTAAACGGGAGATAGAAGATTGATTAATACCCACATATAAGGTGTTACAGTAATCAAGCCTAGAGCTCACAAAGGCATGGATGGCCTTCTCCAGATCACTACGGCTAAGGAGTGATTTTACTTTGGAAAGCAGACGGAGCTGAAAGAAGCTGGTTTTCACAACAGAACTGATCTGTTTATCTAACTTTAAGTTACAGTCAAGCTCCACTCCTAGATTTTTTTACCACCTGGTTGGCGTGGGGGAGCGGAAAACCTAGACTGGGAGAGATGTTGCATGAATTACTGGAAGCACCAAATAAAATCCATTCAGTTTTATCGTTATTGAGGTGGAGAAAATTCTGAGACAGCCAGTGCTTAATGTCGTTTAAGCAGCTGGCAATAGAGTTGAAACTGAGTGAGGAACTGGGAGTGACCGGCAGATAGATTTGTAGATCATCTGCATACAGATGAAAAGACAGATTATGGCGTGCAATGATGGGTCCTAATGGTAGCATGTAAAGTGAGAAGAGAACAGGCCCCAGAATGGATCCCTGCGGTACGCCAGAGGTCAAAGAGACAGAAGAAGAGGACAGATCACCAATCATAACAGAGAAAGTTCTGTCTGTTAAATAGGACTTAAACCACTCAAGCACAACACCCTGAAGGCCAACCTGCTGAGCCAAACGAGTGATTAGGACCTGATGGTCTACAGTATCAAAAGCTGCTGAGAGGTCCAACATCACCAGCAGAACAGGTTTTTTGGCATCAAGGGACAAAAGAATATCATTCTGTACTTTGAGTAGTGCAGATTCAGTGCTATGACGTGGTCTGAAGCCAGATTGAAATTTTTCAAACAAGTTGTTGTGTTCTAAAAAAGATTGCAACTGAATGAAAACAACCTTTTCCAGAACTTTGGATAAAAATGACAAGTGTGAAATTGGCCTGAAATTAGAAAAAGCTGTAGGATCTAAACCCGGTTTTTTAAGAAGAGGCCTGACCACAGCATGTTTGAAAACAGACGGGACATAACCTGAACTTAGACAGCTATTAATAAATGTCAGAAGACAAGGACCAATAACATCCAAGGACTGCTTGAACATCTTAGAGGGGATGATGTCCAGGGTACAGTTTGTAGGTTTCATCTGCTGAACCACCTTAACGAGGTGAGGTAGTGAGACCAGGTGGAACTGATCAAACACAGCAGAGGTTATTGAGGGAGCACATAATGAACAGCATTATAGGTACTGACAATGTTCTGCTTGATAGAGTCTATTTTGTTCACAAAGTAATCAAGAAAACCATCACAGGTAGACTGTGTAGCAGTTTTCAGAACATTGATGGAGGGATTAATGACAGACTGAATGGTATTAAATAAAACCCTTGGCCGGTTACAACTGGTAGAAATTAAATTAGAAAGATATTGTGATTTGGCCTGCTGAACAGCTTTTTGATCTTCATGAAGACAGTCTCTCAGTATGTCCTGGGACACATGAAGCCTGTCTTTCTTCCATCTGCGTTCTGCTTTCCTGCAGCGTTGTCTAAAAGTCCGAGTGGTACCATTGAGCCAGGGATCTGGTTTGATTTTTGTAGAAGTCTGTCTTAAAGGAGCGATGGAGTCCAAGATCTTTGTAGAAGTGTATTGAAAAGAGGTGATAAGTTCTTCTGGATGTAGAGATGCATTCAGACTTTCAGCAGAGTAGAAGTCAGTGCTTCTAAACGCAGCAGCAAACTGACCTGGAGTGGAGGGAGTGATGAAGCGGCAGCGACGTGCTGGAAGCATAGTTTTTACTGGGGGAGGAGTGGAAAATTCAAATATAATAGGAAAGTGGTCTGAAATACAAGTGTCCAAAATTTCTATAACAGATACACAAGGGCCGTGAGAGATGATTAAATCCAAAGTGTGACCATGACTGTGTGTGGACCCTGACACAGATTGTGACAGGTTAAAAGAATCCAGAAGGCTTTGAAAGTCAGCAGCGAGTTGGTTACAGGGACAGCAAACATGAATGTTAAAATCACCACATAAAAGCAAACTGTCAAATTTTGGCAACAGTTCAGCTAACAGTTCTGAGAATTCATTAATGAAATCCTTATTATATTTTGGTGGGCGATATAAAACACCACACAGCAGGGGGTGTGCAGATCCCATCACAAACAGCTGAAGCTCAAAGCTGCTGTAGTTTTGAGGAGACAGTGGGCGGCAGGTGAGTTTATCACTGAACACAGCAGCGAGACCGCCCCCCACGGCCAGACACACGCGGTGCACTCAGGTAGGAGTAGCCAGGTAGGAGGAGCTCAGAAAATGCACTGTTGTCCCCTGGTTTCAGCCAGGTCTCAGTCATCAGAAATAAATCCAAACGATGAGTAGAGATCAGATCGTTTAGCATAAAGGTTTTATTTGAGAGCGATCGGGCATTAAACAGGGCTGCACGTGCTGGTACACAGCCATTTGCGTCATCAGCTGCTCGGGCAAGCGGGCGGAGGTTCTGTTGCACGCAGCCCCCCCTCCTAGTCCCCACAGAGCGACAAGGTGGAAACTGAAAGTTGACGCCAGGTTTAACAGGAACGAGGCATCGATGACGATATACCAGGGAACGTCGGAGGTCGAAGACACCAAACTCCGAAGGTAAGTCCTGCAGTAGAAGCCGATGATCAACCGTACTGTGAGAGGAGAGGTAGAATTTGAATTTGACAAGGACTCCCGCTCTCCTTCCACGTCTTCTGCGGCGTTTGTTGCGTAGCAACGTCCCGGTAGTGCAGCGTAGATAGGCTGGCACAGACGCCAGGAAGGGCGGTGGTTTTTTTAAATGTTCAGTTTTACCAAAAACTGGTGCGTTGTTTAGCGAATCCTGGATCTTTAGCAGAGTTGAGCGGTCGTACACTAGAAGTGAGGATACATCATGGATGAAGAGAAGGCAAAACATGAGTAACTTTAACAAATTCAGGAGAGGTAGACTGCATGCCATCAACAAAGGCGCCATCTTTCTATAACCTATTCCTATTCAGGATTAAAGCTCAGGGTCTGAGTTTTTCCAATATTTAATTTATAGCCTGAATAAAGTCCAAATTGGTGGAGGTAGTATCTGGTCTGTATCAATTAGTTCAGGGATAATATTTTCTAGTCTACTGATAATTATTGAAGTGAATATTTTATAATCAGTGTTCAAGACCGAAATGGGCCGGTATGAGCTACACTCACTTTTATCCTTTCCTGGTTTTGGTATAACGGATATTATCGCTTGTTTCCAGGATGGTGTAATCTCACCCCCTTTTAGCACGTGATTAAAACATTTTAACAGCAAGGGTGTTATAGGCTTTCTAAAAAATTTATACTGTAGTGGCTACTACATTAAATATTTTTGGGTTCATTAAATAAAACAGTAGACACCTTGGTTCTGTTTGACAGCAAAATAGGGGTTTTATTTGAAGCTTTACCTTTAAGGTGGAACAGCCAGAATACCTCGAGACCTCAAAAGACAGAATACCCATCTCAACATAGTTCTGTTCTTATTTATACCTTTCATTGACGTCAGAGAGTTGTATAACAATTTTATCAGTCCTTTCCCTTTTTAGGAAAACACTTGAGAAACAAATTCTTCTTAGGTCAGCTTGACATAAACACTCTAGTTGTTAAAACAGTTTTGATGGGAAACAGTCTTATATAAGCTGTGGATAAATACATCAAGTTCACACGAGAAGATGAAAAAAATGGCAGGCTGGCTTTCTTGGCCTGTGAGGTCTCAATCTCTGATAGAGGACATTTGCAATCTGTGGTGTACCGCAAACCCACCCACACAGACCAGTATTTGCAGTTTGACTCCCATCACCCTTTGGAGCACAAGTTAGGAGTCATCAGGACTCTGTACCACAGAGCAGACAGCGTCCCCACTAGCTCAGGAGCCAGGCAGAAGGAGAAATCCCACACAAGACAGGCTCTAGAGCAATGTGGATATCCTAACTGGGCCTTCCTGAAAGAAGAAACCCAAACAGGACTCCAGTCAGCCATCAGGTGAAAAGGAGGAACCCAGACCCAGACCAGTGGTCATTCCATATGTTGAGGGAGTATCAGAGAAACTGAGACATTTATTTTCTAAACATAACGTCCCAGTGGCTTTTAAACCGCAAAATACATTACGGCAAATAGGGGTTGAACGAGTATATAATTTTTAAACTTGACATTAACATAATAAAACCCGAGTAGAACTCGCATGTTTGATGACGTCATAGATCTCAAGATACAAAAATAAATAAATTAATTAAACCGCAAAAAAAGGTAATTATTTACAAAAAAAAAAAAAGACCAACAAAACATTGGGAGCGTATATTATGCTCCTACCTTTTATCATACTGCAAATAAGTCACAGGAAAAACTAAACTATTAGTTATTATTATTAAACTGCAAACGTGAAGAAACGCAGCACGTCAAAAACGAAACTTAAACCGAAACTGGTTCTGGTTCGGTGGATTGTACCCGGTGTAACACCATACTCTGTGACCTGCAACAGTGCCACACCGCCCCCTACGGTCATACAGTGGTCACATAATATGACGTCACTATGGATACCCGACTTTACATTTTTAACATCGATAGATGTTCTAGCAATCGATGTGTAGATTACTCGAGTACTCTGTTAATGCCCTAACGGCAAAGACTGGTTCATCCCAAAGATCCAGTCCCCCGGCACAAACAGAGTAATATTGTGTATGTTGTTCAGTGTCAGGAGGGCTGTGATCAGTCTTACATCTGGGAAACTAAACAGCCACTGGCCAAAAGGATGGACCAGCACAGAAGATCAACATCATCAGGCCAGGACTCTGCGGTCTACACTCATCTCCAGGCCAGCGGTCACTCTTTCAGGGATGAAGATGTTCACATCCTGGAAAGAGAGGAACCATGGTTTGAGAGAGGAGTAAAGGAGGCCATCTTTGTGAAAAGAAATCGTCCATCATTAAACAGGGGTGGAGCCTCCGGGTTCAACTGTCCCCCTCTTACAATGCTGTGATTGCTAGTATCACTCAGCCCTCTGTGAGTAGTAAACAGCCATCAG
>NC_056507.1:48473592-48505318 GCF_014905685.2 Nematolebias whitei | reverse complement strand
TACACACATTTGAGTAGATGTAAGAAATTACTTTAATTCCTGTTTAAATGCAATTCATCCTGCCATACCTGCAGTGTCTTCAGACTTTCTAGCAAATTAAAAGTTGAAGCTTAATCATTAAATGATTATCTTTGTGTTAGATTTATTTATAAATCACATTTAAACAGTGCTTGTACCAATTAAATTAAACAAAAAGTAACACACGTTCTCTATCACGTCATTAATCAGATAAACAAACAAACAAACAAACAAACAAACAGCTTCATCTACCAGACAGACTGACGTTACGTTTTCTCTCTTGAAACAGAACAATGTGTTAAATTGTAGAGACTCACCTGCAACACATGAAGAGTTGTATCAGCTGCAGCTCCTTCCTCCTCCTCGTGACTCCGACATGTTTACATTTATCTCCCTGGTTCTCCCGTGTCGCGTCGGCGATTTTCAAAGCGGCATGTTTCTCAGTTTTTATCTTTGTGAAGTTCTCCCACACTTTGGCAGACTTGGGTCGAACAGTTTTCGCTGCGTCGGTCATTTGTAAATTTTACTTATTTTGCTTTGAAAACAGTCTCTGCTCTGCCTCGCTCTGTTCAACTCGCTCTGCAGTTTTTTTTTTCAAACTTTATTCAGTCAGTCAGCATTGACAATGAACTGCCCTTGAATAAAACGAAACGACTCTGCAGCGCCGTGAAAGACGCATAATCGCGCGACACAACAAATCGATAATGAAATTCGTTGCCAACGCTTTTAATCATCAATTTTTATTGATTTTATCGATTCGTTGTTGCAGCCCTAGTATTGACTTCAGCCATTTCCATTCTCTTGGCAAAATTCACCACCATATGTCCTTCCTGGTTTCTTTTCTTGACACCAAACCTACCCATCACTTCCTCATCCTCTGTTTCCTTCACCAACATGTCCATTCAGGTCTGCTCCCATCACCACTCTCTCCTCCCTGGGAATACTCTCTATCACTTCATCCAGATCTTTACAAAATGTATCTTTCTCCTCATCACATCCAACCTGTGGAGCATAATCACTGATGATGTTTAGCATCAGACCTTCTACTTCTACCTTCAGACACATCACCCTATCTGACACTCTTTTCACCTCCACTACATTCTTTGCCAACTCCTCCTTCAGGACCACCCCTACTCCATTTCTCTTTCTATCCACACCATGGTAAAACAGTTTGAACCCTGCTCCAATGCTGCGAGCCTTGCTGCCCTTCCACTTGGTCTCTTGGACACATAAAACATCTACCTTCCTTCTCAGCATCATGTCAGCCAGCTCTCTACCATTGCCTGTCATTGTCCCCACATTTAGAGTTGCAACCTCAGTCCTACACTCTTCAATTTCCTTATTTCCCTCTGTCTCCTGACACATTTCCCTCCTCGTGGTCTTCGACTAACAGTAGTACAATTTCCGCCGGCACCCTGTTTGTCAACAGCACCAGTGGCGGTCTTCTTCTTCTTCTTCTTCTGTGAGGTTTAAAGGCAGCTTACATCCCTCGAGGTGTATTACTGCCATACCAGTGGCGGTCGTTGTTAACCCGGGCCTCAACGGATCCGGTATGTTTTCGCTTTGATGAACTTGCATTATGTTTTGGCAAAAGTGTTTTACATCAGATGCCATTCCTGACACAACCCTCACCATTTACCCGGGCTTGGGACTTTCACAAGAGATACACTGGCTTGTGCTCCCTAGTGGCTGGTTTACATGTTAGGCTGATTGGTAACTCTAAATTGTCCCTAGGTGTGAGTGAGACAGTGAATGGTTGTTTGTCTCGTTTGTCTCTATGTGGCCCTGTGATGGACTTGCGACCCGTCCAGGGTGTACCCCGCCCCTCGCACAGTGATTGATGGACATGGGCACTGATGACCCCTGTGACACAAAATGGAAGAAGTGGGTAAAAGATAATGGATGGAAATAGCAGAGCGTAAACAATGTTTAAGACATTTGTCGCTACCTCTCTCCACTCTCCTTGCTGCAGCATGGTCCTATTAGCAGAGTGGTTCTGATAGTGACAGTGAGGTTATCTTAGCAATATGGTCCCTTGGTACTGTTAGTGGCATGGTTCAGTTAGTGGTGTGGTGTTATTAGCAGCGTTAGCAGGTCTTGTTAGCCGGTCCCTTCAGCAGAATGTTGATGATAAGGACAGCAGCAGCTACCTCCCAGACTGCCCTCCGAAACTATGTTCCCTCCAAACTATGTATGCTCCTGCGCAATCGCGCACTGCTCACACATTCTCTGAGCACAATAGCCACCGTGTTGCTAACCATCTTCCAGAGTAAGACCCTCACCCAAGCCATAACTGGACCTCACCCAAACCAAAGCAGGACTCTCACATTTAACATGCTACACATCACATGAACAAACAAGATTATTGTCTTTTTCATTTGAAGTGGTCCAAATCACTTATATTAAAAGTAAACTAATGGAAATTGCTGCTGTAATTTGATTATTTTAATATCCATGTAACTTGCTATGATCCCAGATTTTGAACAGGTGTGATAATGGTGTGTGGCCACAGTGTGCACATCTGATGTTGCTCACAGTGCTCCTCAGTGCACTCAGAGAGCTTGTGTGTTTGCCCAGACACATGCAAATTAGAGGGAACATTGCAGAACTGGGTCCAGCAGACAGAGAACATCCAAGGTTCCGCCACAGAACCAAGCGGGGTCTGTAGAGTTTGGTCCGATCATGAAGATGGATAATCTTGTTAGCAGCATTAGCAGCATTAGCAGGTCCCGTCAGCAGCCCGATGATAACAATGATTGCAGCAGCTGCCCTCCCAGACAGCTCTCCAGAATTGGGTCCGGCAGACGGAGAACATCCAGGTTTCCCAACGGAACCGAACGAGTCCGTAGAGTTTGATCCGTATAGGCAGATGGAGGATCATGGAGACAGCCACCATGACAGACCTGAGTCCGAGGCTGTAAGGACTGAACCACGATGATAGGATGGCACGATGTCAAGGAAGCGACACAGAAAACTTCACATATAAAACAACAAAATAATTTATTGTATACAGTTACAGTAAAATAAATACTGTAAATAAACTACACTGCATCCTGTCTTCTGTTTCGATCTGGCCACAGCACCTCATTCACAGAACAAGCAATGTTATCCCTGGCCAAGCAGCAAGGGAATATCATCTGCTATATGTCCACATGAATCTTCCATAAGCTGGAGAAAGGATATATGCATTTGTGAATTTAGGTCATACACCTTCCATCTCCAGGCAGAAAAAAAAATCATCAATAGGATTGATGAATGAAGAATATGGAGGAAATAAACACTGAAAAGCGTGAGTGGGCAGTGAATCAGTTACAAACCAGAGCAGCTCGGTGGAAACTTACATTGTCCCAAATGACAACGTACCTGAGCTGCTCTCGGCCAGCTATCTGATCTGATGGGCTGAGTGTGTTGTGTAGGGTGTCCAGGAATGTGATCAGATGGGCAGTGATGTAGGGGCCAAGGGTAACATGGTAATGAATGATGCCATGGTGGGTAATCACGGCACACATTGTGACGTTCCCTCTATGCTGGCCAGGGACTTCAACAATGGCTGGCCGATGATATTCCTGCCCCTCCTTTGCCTTTTTGTGAGGTTGAGTCCAACCTCATCAATTAAGATGAACTGGTTTTCTACTGTTAACACCTCTAGCTCAAGGACTCTCTGAAACACACATGACAAAATCAGAAATAGACATGGAGTGGTCACTATTGTGAAGCATAATCATATAAGTATGATTATGATAATTATAAGTATATAAAAGAAATTATATAAAACAAAATAAAAACATGCTACATTATAAAACGGTGTGAGATTCTAAAAACAGGAAAATGTCTGCTTTGACATTTTGCATTGAACTTAACATTTGTCTAAAATCTTTAAGGGAGGTCAAGGTTGAGAGCTTCAGATTTTGAGAGCTTTAGATGTGCTAATATTCACATAAAAAAATATTTTATCTGTAAATCTGTGATTTCTCCCTCACTTGTTTTATTTCAGACTTCACTTGTTTTAATTTTTTCCCTCTCACAATGATACCATTTATTTTATTTGTGTGGACTATATCACTTCCTGATCCTCCAACATCACACAGTGCTTAAAGGAAAGGGGGTGAGAAACAGGCACATGTTCCCAGTTTCATTGTGAGGAGGAAAGCCATTGAATAAGGTCCTTTTTTCATGCACCAGCCTCTTTTGTATGGAGGCTAAGGGGAATCTATTGTATGAGCAGACACACTGAGAAAAAGGCGAGCTTAGAGTCGCCGTTTGATGGTGCTTCGGTAGTGCTCTGACCCTAAAAAGGCAGGAATTATGTTCTTCCATTGGAGGCAGTCGGCTTGAAACTAGAGACAATGTTTTGGGGCAACTTTGAAAAGCAGCAACAATTAAAAGCACAGCTTCACTCAATTAATTATGCATTCATGTTTTTGTTTTGGCTTTTTTTCCCCCTTGAGTGGGAAGACTGGTGGAACTGTGAGGTTTAACATTCAGCAAGAGTGCGTCAAAGAGAGTTTACAGTAAAAAAAAAAAAAAGAGGCCAATTCTTGACTAATGCTGTTTTTACAAATGCAGGGAGGGACAGTGGTGGTCGGGTAGAAATCTGCTTTTACGTACATAGTTAAAAATATATACTTTTCCACATGAACATTGTATACTCCATGAGAAACTGCAGTGCAGAACTCATATGTAGCTCCTTCTTCCTCCCAACAGCACCGGAAAGGATTTCTTCCTGCCAGAGTTCCCACTCTTCTGTCTTCTGCATGAAGATGCTCTCTCCTGACCATGACCTCTGCTCCTGAGGTCACATTTCAGAACCACACTGAAGTGGTTTACTTAAAGTTACTTTTGACCTGAATAATGTCTAGTCCACACATTCGTTACCCTGGACAATTAGTCGCTTACAATTTGATAAACGCTCACACGTTTCGTTTAAGCTTTTTATAAAGGAAAGCATCCATCCATCAGTCCGTTATCTTTTACCTGCTTCTTCCTTTTCGGGTCACGGGGGTCACTGGTGCCCATATCCAGCTATCACTGTACGAGAGGTGGGAGACACCTGAACAGGTCTCCAGTCCATCACAGGGACATATATGCCCCTTTTCCATTGTGGCGGCTCAGACCAGTTCAACTCAACTCAGCTCAGTTCAGATCGGTACACATTGCATTTCCATATGCACTTCAGGACTGGTTTTTGTAGGCGGGGTCCAGAATCCTACTCACCTTACCAGCTGGTGGCGGTTGTAACAATAAGAAGGATGTGAGATGGAGGAAGAAGGGTGACACTTTCTCCACTCCCCTCCACTACATTTGTTTTATTTATTTAGCTCACGTTAAAGTGGAGCACCAGCTGCTCAGTTTACTGACCAACAACAACTTCATTAATATTTTCACCTTTAATGATCAGAATCAGTCACTGAAGTAGAATCTGTTCATTACATGGAGTTTTAAACCAAAACACATGAATATTCATCTGAATGAAGAGACCACAGTTGTCTTTGAAGTTTTATTACAAAAATAATCAAACTAAAAATCAACAACAATAATAAACAAACAATAATAATGAATCAATGAATGATTAATTCTCTTATCTGAGGCAAAATTGACTCTTTGAGCAGGAATTATTTCAGTTTTATACGCGCATGAATTTAGACAAAGTTTGACTATTTTAATAAATAGTTTATTTTGGATTTTAGTTGAAAGAAGTTATTTAATCTGATCAGATAAAGTCATTTATCGTCACTGCAAGTCAGGAAATGATTTACCAAGTTGCATCAGCTTAAAATAGCATAACCAGGCTAAGAGTTGCATCATGTCGCCAGGTTCTGCTCCTTACCGGGTCAGTGCTGATGGCACCACTCATCTTTCTGGGGTTCTCTGGTGGATCAGACCAGGGACACCATGAGGAGGACTCGCCGGGAACTGCCCAATGTAGCTGACCATCACTGTGACAGCTTCAGGGGTCTGTGAGAGCAACAGCTGATGAGAAGGTCTACCGTACATCACAACCTTCAGACGAGAACGTGTCTTGCAGTGAGAAAAGCCTTCATCTTCTGCACTTATCTAAACTTCTAACAACTTTGAGCAACATGTTTATCTGCTCAGGAGCTGAACGAGTGGACCTAAGCATGACCATTGGTTCCAAAGATGAACCGCCTTCCGGTTCGGGGCTGGAGACGATCTCTTCGCATCTGGAGTCCAAAACGAACCGCTCAGTTCGGGGGTCCAAGGCGAACTGTTTTTTTTTTTCTACAAAGAGAGTTTGTGCAAAACATCAGCTCTGAGAAGATTGTTTTGACTGACTAGGGAACATTGTGTCTCCCTCTGAAGAAAACAGAGAAATATGTTATTCACATTGTAATATTTCACATGATGTCATTATAATGATTGAAAACAATTATCAAAATTATTCATGTTCACAACTGTTAATCAAATAAAACAAACTTCATTAACAATTTGTTTTCTTTCTTAGAAACAGGAAGAAATAAGATCAACATTAGTCAGACTGTAGCTGACTCTGTGTCCAAGGACAGGAAATGTGTGGAAAAACATCAGACATTATTGAAGTCAGAGGTAACTTTAAAGAACATGATTCATGGAGAGTCTGGAAGATGAATAAGGGTCAAGGGTCATAGTTAGAGCAGTGCAGCTTCATGCTAAACAGTAGTGCTCCCTTAAGCTATTTACTAGCCATCACTAAACGTATTAAGAAGAAGACCCTGAAAAGATACACAACCAAAATGGAAGATCTCATTGCTTTATTGAACATTATTCTCAGTCTGTGACTTTTTGTCAAATGTCAAAGAGAAGAGACCCAGAAAAGGCTGTGGAGAAGAACAGGAGAGTGTGGGAAGCCATGAAGATTAGACGACGAGTGACGGCAAGCTAATGGTAATTTGATATATGGAGCAAAGCGTAAACGTATTTACCAGTAAATGTTTTCAATATGGTTTAGTAATACATGCTGTGTGTGTGTTTCAGATGATTCTCCAGCAAAATAATTGCAACAGACCTACGTTCAGCTCTGGAGCAAGAGTATGCCATTAAAGATGAAAGTGGCTGTTACCTTCCATCGATGTATCATTTCAGTATAGATGTTGACAATAAAAATGTATGAAAAATATGGTGACTTATGTTATGACACTTTTGTTACTTACCAAACACTGTAGATGGAAAATCTGGATTTAGCTCATAATCATTTCATGACAAACTTGAAACAGGTTTCATACACAGGGTGATAATTTATTTAGAAGTTTCTGGTAAAATAAAAAGAATACAGATTATTAAAATGATTTAATTAAACTACATATATATATATATATATATATATATATATATATATATATATATATACACACACATGTACAAATCCTGCTAATGAACTTTAGTTCACCATTAAGAGTGAGAGTTCTGCAATTCTGCAATGGAGTTAAACTCAACATAGTCTACTCCTCAGATAAATAATGTCAAATTATTATTTTTAAATATGAATGTTTTTGTTAACTTTATTATATATATGATTGTTTCTGTTCAGTGCCCTGAGACGACATCTGTTGTGACTTGGTGCTCAATTGAATTAAATCTTTGATGAATCCGATTCTACGAAAACATCTATATTTAAAATTTTATATTCTTTCTTCATCATTTGATGTACAAAGTATTTTCACTCATTGTGTCTACTTTTATTGCTTAATTTAGATGTGTGGTTTTGTTTCTTGTATACATATATTTTGATTTGTACATATACTGCGATACAAAAAGATTTGACTCAGGTAAAACAATCCAATATATTACAATCAAACATTAAAAAAATATTGTTAATAATAACCTCTGCATATTGTTTCAATAAACCAAACTGGACGCGGAAACCTTGGACAGTCTGGAGAGTTATGTGGATGAGTGTTTTAACAACATCGTGATGGGCAAACCACAAAAAAAACACCGCATCCACGGCCACACCAACTCCTAAACGCACGCGTTCAGAGAGCTCAACCAGCACGTCCACAAAAAGCAAAAAAACCTATACTCATGAATAGGAATGTGCGATATGGCATAAAATTCATATCACGATATGTATTGTGAAGGGTGGCGATAACGATATATATCGCGATATGTTTTGGGTATAAAACTTAATAAGAATTTTTTTTAAAGCATAGGTTGTCCTTATGCTATCATATATGTTGAATTAAAAAAATTCCACTACTAAGTCCAGAGAGTGTTTAAATAATAAACAAATCAAGTATTAGGCTTCTTGCTTGTAGTGCAAAACAGTGCAAAATATATGAAATGTAGTTTTAGCCATATGTTTTAAACAAAAGAATATGTTGTTAACTTAAGAGTTTCCAGTCTTCTCACAATAAACAGCAACGGAGCAGCATTTTACACTGAAACACTTCACCCTCCAACCCTCTAGTTGGCGCCTCCTTCTGCTTTAATGGAGAGCTGACACAAAATGAGTCTGTGGCTTTGACCAGAGGGTCTCACAGTAAAATCACACAACACAGCATTCTTTTCACACATCAGAGAGCAGGTTCCTCTAAAGCTGACCAACGCTTACTTTAACTTTCGACGGAAAAAAAACACAACTTTCGACGGAACTCAGCATTTTGCGCATGCGTCAGAATACAGCAACACTATGGCAAGCCGGGCGTAGTTAGCTTGTAGCTTCGCTACTTAGCCCTCAAAGAAAAGACTTTAACGCCACTTGCGCACAGTTTTCAACCTAAAAAAGTAACGATTAAATCTGACAACTTTGATTTTACATAAGACACAGCATTACTGCGGTTAGCCGGTAGAAGACAGATCTCTATCGTAGGCTAAATTTCTATCGTTTCTACCGTGTACCATATATATCGCGCATTCCTACTCATGAATTGGAAAAATAAAAATACTCTTAGTATTAAACAGTATAAAGACATTTTGTTGGATTACGTCAGTCTTGAGACAGCCTGTACCCCCACATCACACCAATCTCTCTGGGCTTCTTTGATTGGCTCCAACCCATAGTGGAGGTGGGTAAACCCCTTTGATTTCGTCCCGTGGGGCATCGTTGTTGATGTGGTGGTGGTGGGGGGGGGATCAGGGCTGGGGGCATGGTGGGGTCATGGGCCAGGGGCAATGGCGCTCGACTGGGGAGGTGGCTTTGGTGGTTTTGGGCGTTGACCTCTGCTGGTTGCATGCAGGCTTCTGGGCGGTCTGTACCGGCAGGCGCAGGTTACTGGCCTAGTGGCCTGGCTGCTCCTGGGTGGGTTTGGGGTGGGCGCATATTTGGGATTCTGGGGGAGTGTCGCTCCCGGGCTGGGGTCCTGGCTTGACCAAAGGGTCTCGGGTCTTGGTGGGTATGTTGTCGGTGTCTTGGGCCGGTGCATGCGCCGGTGCCCGGCCCTGGCCTGGGGGCCCTTGGTGCGCTGGTGGGCTTTGGAGCCTCTACTGTGTGTGTGTGTGTGGGGGGGGGTGATACTGTTGGTGGGGGGAGGATGGGCCATGGGAGGGGACGGGTGGATTCAGCCTGGGTGTTGTGCCGTTTGCACGCTTAAGAAATAGACTGGTTTGGAGTTAATGTCGCTTTAATATTCAAACCATATGAAATACCATCCATCTCTGCATGTTATCTATTCTCCGTCCGTACATGCACACCTGCATCAGTTCTCTTTCCGGTGCGTTCACTGACAGTTTGTAACATAAAGGTATAAGCACCGCTGTATACATTACATCACTCCCTTTTTTTTTTTTTTTTACAAACAGCTTCTCATTTTAAAACAGCCTTAGTTTTTTTTTTCTTCAAACGAAACTAACTTCACTGGACTTCTGCAGTAAACAAAATGTCAGTCAGTGTTAAGACACATCACAACTCTGTGACAAACATAATAGCTCTGTTTCCCAACAAATCAACACAATTATAGCACTGGTATCTAGAATTAAGAGAACAAACTAATTCAAGTGCTACATTCGGTGTGAAATGCTAAATCAAATTGTAGATCAGCACTTGGTTACTGTTGAACACAAACTGTTGAAATAATGCATTGATAAAGTTGCTTTGGCAGTGTGACACTCTGACTGCCTTTCCCAATGTACACATGAAACGCTCTGCTGTTCCATTTGCTTGAGGCCATAGAGATGTTATCTTCCTGTGTTGGCAACCCATGTCTGTCAGAAACTTTGAAAAATGTTCACTGTTGAAGGGAGATCCCTTCTCTGTTTTTAGCCATCTGGAAATTCCGAACATTGAAAATACTTTGTCCAACACAGGAATAACAGCGTTTGCTGAAATAGACCTAACAGCCTCAACTATTGGATAGCGTGTGTACTCATCCACTATGACTAGCAAGTACTCACCAGATGGTAGCGCTGACTGTATGCCATGGTGATTCTGGTAGCTTTGACATTCGAAGGGGATCAAGGTGAGTTACTGGGGTGCTTTGGTCCATGTTTGGTCAGATTTTCCAAGATGGCGCCGGTGTGTAGGGCTGCCCGTCTCTCGCTCTCTGCTTGTATTTTATTTTTGTTATTTTTACAATGGTTTGTGCAGTGTGCCGAGTCATATTTTCAGTATGATCGTCGGGCACTTTTGGAGCTCCGTACATTTGCTGAAATTCCCGCAGAGTTTTTGAACAGCGGCCATCACTCTCCCCCACCGGTCCTATCTGAGATTCCTGCGTTCCTTCTGCGTGACCCTGGCCTTTCTCCATGGAGGAAACGTCGCAGACGTCGTGGGAAGCGTGCAGGGATTTTGATGAAACTGAGGCAAAGTGTAGATTATTCTAACAGGACTCGCTCTGGATCTGATCATCTCCTCTCTGACCCGTGGTGCTCCCGGGGCCCGGCTGCTGGCCAGCTGCCCGCGCGCTCAGTCCATGGAAACACCTGGAGTTGTTTACCTGTGCGCCGCACCAGCAGACCAGGAGGAGCTGTTCTTCATAACCTGCGCCCGCTGGCGCGCGCGTCTCCCTCCACGGCTGTGCCTGTGTCGGACAATATCAGGATGTGTTTAATCAATGCAAGGTCTGTTTCCAACAAGACGTTTATCCTCAATGACTTTTTTAAAGATGAGGAGTTGGATTTTCTGTTCGTCACAGAATCTTGGATTTCTGATGGTGAGTCCAGCGCCCTGGTGGAACTACTTCCTCCGGACTGTGTATGTTGCAATGCCCCGCGGCCATCAGGTCGGCGCGGGGGGGGATTATTAACAGTTTTTAAAGCAAACTTTGCCTGTAAACAGTTGTCCATCCCGGTGTCCCGCGCCAGCTTCGAGCTGAGCGCCTTTGAACTTGGACACTCTCCTCCGGTCCTGTGTGCGCTCATCTACCGCCCACCTCGTTCTAAGGACTTCATAAATGAATTCTCTGACTTTTTGGCTGATATCACACAAAGATACACTCACTTTTTGCTTATTGGTGACTTTAATTTGCATGTGTGTTGTCAGGAGAAGCCCTTAGTGAAGGACTTTCTGGATTTATTGGACTCTTTTGGCTTAGCTCAGCAGGTGAGCGGCCCCACCCAAGAACATGGTCACACGCTGGACCTCGTTTTAACACGCGATGTCTCTGTTTCTAATTTGAAAATCGGTGACAATGTTTTTTCAGATCACATGCCTGTATTGTTTGACTTCACCCCCCCTTGTCCTACTGCTAAGACGCGCGTTCCTGCACGTACGCGTTCCATTAACCATTTCACTGCTGCTCGTTTTAATGAAGGTTTTAACTCTGAGAGGATCGAACAGCTCTCGGTGTCTCTTACCACTGAGGAGCTAACCTCTCAGTTCAACTCTGCCTGTTTAAATGTTCTGGACCGTGTTGCTCCCCTTAAGACCAGAAAAACGAAACTTAGATCAGAGCCTTGGCTGAATGACGTCACGCGAGCCGTTAGGCGGCAGTGTCGCAAAGCTGAACGAAAGTGGAGGAAGGACAGGCTCCAGGTGTCTTTTCAAATGTTAAGGGAGAGTTGGCGTCACTATCAGAAAACCGTTAAAGCTGCCAAATGTAAATTCTTTTCTGATTTAATTGTCTCCAACTCCCACAACCCCCGAGTTCTTTTCTCCACCCTGAACTCAGTTCTACACCTCAGTGAGCCTTCACCTCTGGAAGCCTCAACTGAGCTGTGTGAAAACTTCCTCCATTTCTTTTTAGAAAAAGTGGCAAACACCCGGGCACTCATTTCTCCACCAGCTCATGATCTGTCCATCCCATCTCAGTGCGTGGCTGTGTTTGACCACTTTGAGCCCATCTCTCTGTCCTCTCTGGAGCAGGTAATGTGCAGCATGAAGCCATCTGGTTCCCCCTTTGATGTGGTCCCCCCTCAACTACTAAAGGAAGTTTTTCCTACCCTGGGTCCTTTTATCCTCACTATTCTGAATAGCAGTTTATCCTCAGGTGTGGTGCCAAAGACTTTTAAACATGCTGCTGTCCAGCCCCTCCTGAAAAAACCTAACCTTGACCCCTCAGTCATGTCCAACTTCCGGCCTGTCTCCAGACTCCCATTCACCTCTAAACTACTGGAAAAAATTGTGGAGTCTCAGTTGAAACAGTTTTTGGGGGATCACGCTATCCTTGAGTTATTCCAATCTGGCTTCAAATCTCTCCATAGCACTGAAACTGCTCTACTGAAGGTTTTTAATGACATTTTCATATCCACAGACGCAGGTGATTCTGTGCTGCTTGTCCTATTGGACCTTACATCTGCTTTTGACACCATCGACCACAACATCCTCATTTCTAGACTGGAGCAGTGGGTGGGCATCACAGGGTCAGCCCTTAAATGGTTTGGGTCCTACCTCTCTGACAGAACCTTCTGTGTCAATATCAAAGATTTTAGTTCGGCATCGACCGCACTCCAGTGGGGGGTACCGCAGGGGTCCATCCTCGGTCCCCTTCTCTTTTCTTTATACCTGCTGCCACTAGGTGCTATCTTCTGCAAACACGACATACCCTTTCATTTCTATGCCGATGATTGCCAAATTTACTTCCCCCTGAGGCACAGAGGCACACGCTCTATTCAGCCTCTTCTTGACTGCCTGGCTGACATCCGGGACTGGATGGCTTTAAACTTCTTAAGCTTCAATGAGAAGAAGTCTGAAGTCATGCTGTTCCATCCCAGTGGCTCACTCATGAACTATGACATTGACCTATTCTCTCTAGCCCTGCTAGAGAAACAAAAGGTCACTAATCTGGGGGTGATAATGGACCCGTCCTTAAAACTCAACAGTCACGTAAACATGATGGTCAAATCCTGTTTTTTTCAGCTGAGACGGCTGTCTAAGCTGAAGCCTATACTCAACAAAAAGAACCTCGAGACAGTGATCCACGCCTTCATAACATCTAGGCTTGATTACAGCAATTCACTTCTGTTTGGAATCAGTCAGTCCTCCATTGCTCATCTACAACTGGTCCAAAATGCTGCAGCCCGATTTTTAACTGGTACAGGCTATAGAGAGCACATCACACCAGTTTTGGCCTCCCTACACTGGCTACCCATTCACCTTCGGATTCATTTCAAAATTCTCATGTATGTTTTTAAATCACTGAACAGTTCCGCCCCATCCTATCTCACTGATCTTCTGCAGCCATATGTCCCACCGCGCTCTCTGAGGTCAGCAGACTAGATGCTTCTCTCAGTCCCAGAAACCCGTCGTAAGCTCAGAGGTGACAGGGCTTTCTCTGTTGCAGGTCCACGACTGTGGAATGAGTTGCCACTGAGTGTCCGGCAGGCTCCCACACTCTCAGTCTTTAAGTCTCGCTTGAAGACCCACTTCTATTCGCTTGCCTTTAACATGGTGTGATTTGTTTTGGTCCGGTCTGTTCTCTACTCTGTTGGCCATTTTAGTTAGCTTCTGCTGCTATTTGTATCTGTATTTCTATTTTATGTTTTCCTGTCCGCTGTGCATGTTTGTGTTCTTTTGTACAGCACTTTGGTTGGCCTTGTTGCTGTTTTAAGTGCTATATAAATAAATTGGTATGGTATGTTAGGGAACCATATTTTCGACCTGAGTAATGTCTTTGTCTTGACAATTCCTTGGTGTCCCTCGTGGGATAATTGTAGTACTCTGTCCTCCAGACCTGAGGGGATGACTATTCTAGTGCCACAAAGAAGAATGTCGTCCATGTGTGACACAGTCAGTTCGTTACAGATTTGCTTGTACTTTCGTAGAATGGTGATGTCTTGTGAGTCATCCTTGACTTGGTGCCAGGTGTTGTCTTGTAGGTGTGCAACAACCTTTTGTAGGACTCTGTCTGTGTGGGTTGCCAATTTGATGTCAGCTAAAGTCATGGCTTTGGGTGTGGCATGTTGTGCCAGGAAGTTGGCATACTCTTCAGTTACCTTTGTTGCTCTTGTGTGGTTTCCAGTCTGTATGGGGATCAGATGCCTGGACATGTTGTCGGCTGGATTATCCGTTCCTTTCCTGTAGACTGCTTGAAGGTCATATGGTTGAAGCCTTAATCCCCATCGTTCGATTCTTGCAGGTGGTTTTGAACGAGGGTTGTTCCATATTACTTCCAGTGCTTTGTGGTCTGTAACCAAAGTGAAAGGGTGTCCATACAGATACAGATGGAAATGTTCACAGCTCCATACTATTGCCAATGCTTCTTGTTCTGTCTGTGAGTAGCGTCTCTCAATGTCACTTGGAGCATGACTAGCGTATGCTGTAGTGTGTCTCTCCCTCTCCTTTCCAAGTTAATAAAGAATAGCTCCTAGGCCAACGGGGCTGGCGTCTATGACCAGTTCTGTTTCTTTGTTAGGGTCAAAATATAACATTACAGTCTCACTGGTTAAACTGTCTTTCAAGTTTTGCAGGGCTTTTGCTTGGATTGGACCCCAGCACCACTGTGTGCCTTTCTTTGTCAACTCCAGAAGTGGTGCTGAAATTGAAGCAAAGTATTTAATGAAACGTGAGCAGTATGTCGCCATGCCTAGCAGGCTTCTCACCTCTGTGGGGTTTTCCGGCGTGCTAGCTTCCTTGATTGCAGCGACTTTCTTTGGGTCGGCAGATATGCCACTTGCTTGGTAGATGAATCCAAAAAATTCCAGCTTAGATTTATTGAACTCACACTTATTCTTATTAAGTGTAAAACCTCTCTCTTTGAGCCTCTGAAACACCATTGTGAGGCTTCTGTCATGATCCGCTTGTGTCTTTCCATGCACAATGATGTCATCGCTGAAGTTTTTTCACACTTTTGATTTCTTGTAGAGCCTGGCAGATAGCATTTTGAAATACCTCCGCAGCTGATGATATGCCAAAGTTCAGACGTTTGTACCTTCTCAGACCCTTATGCGTGCTGAATGTTGTAATGTACCTGCTGTCAGGGTGGAGTTCTAGCTGATGGTAGCCAGCTCTTAGGTCAAGTTTGGAAAAGACAGTTGCTCCGTTCAACTCGTGGATGACATCGTCCATAGTGGGAGTAAGATGACGTTCACGTTGAATGGCAGTATTAGCTTGTCTCATGTCTATGCAGATTCTGACTTCATTCGGGTTTTTGGGTTTGGGTGGAGTCACAATAGGGGAGACCCAAGGTGTAGGCCCAGTCACCGTCTCTATAATATCATTGTCTTCTAACTTTTGGAGTTCCTGTTCTACTCTCTGACGAATGTGAAATGGGACGCGTCTGTGTGGCTGACATGTGGGCAGAACACTAGTGTCTATGTGGAGCTTAACTTGAAAGTCCTTCAGCTTGCCTATGCCTTGAAAAAGTTCTGGGTGGCTGTCTACAAGCCTATCTGCCACTGTGGGGCCTGGTGTAGCTGAGACACTGTTCACTACTTTGATGAGGCCTAATTGATAAGCTGTGTCATTTCCTAACAGGGAACAGCCTTTGCTTGTTTTCACATAGAATTTGCATTTTGTCTTTTTGTTGTTTGATCCTGCTTCACAGACAAACATGCCAGCTAGGTGTAGCGGGGTAGAACAGCCATAGGAAAAAACTTGAGTATCAGGTGGGACTAAATGCAGTTGTGGCGATAGCAGGTCTAGGGCAGATTCAATGATGATGTTCACCGTGGCGCCTGAATCCAGTATCACTGAGATCTCAACACCTCCTAGTTTAATAAGAGACATTGGTGTCTTCTTTTTGTCTGCACCAGTTGTGACAAACACATATTCATCGCCACTGCTGGATGAATCCTTTTTGTCACCTTGTGCTGAGCTGGTGATGGAGAACACTTTCCAAGAGGTTCTGTAATGTTTATGGTACACTTTGGGCATTGAGTCATAGCTTTGGACAGGAGGTTTTTGTTTTGATCGACATTGTCTGGCAAAATGGTTTAGCTTACCGCAGGCTTTGCAGTCCTTTCTTCATGCAGGGCAATCCCCTTCGTGTGGCTATTTCCCACCACAATTTCTGCACTGGTTGTTTGGTTTGTTGGTAGATGCGACTTTATAGGTTCTGTTCGGTTGGTCTTTCGGCTGTATGACGTTCACAGACGCAGCTGCTCCTTGTTCCATGCCTGTTGCGTGCTGCTCAGATAATTCCATTGATCTCCTGTAATCTAGAAGATCCTGTAGACACATGTCAGGCTCTCTCAGAGCTCGTCTGCGGAGCCTGGACGACATACAACTCTGAATTAATTGTCCTTTAATTTCTAGATCTACATCAATAAAGCCACAATGTTTTGCGAGAATACGAAGCCGTGTGCAATATGTGTCTAGGCTTTCACTTGGATGTTGTACTGCTTTCCTGAAGACATATACTTCATACAGGACATTTTTCTTACAAACCAGATTACAAAAAATGTTGGGACACTAAACAAATTGTGAATAAAAACTGTATGCAATGATGTGGAGGTGTCAACATCTAATATTTTATTCGGAATGGAACACAAATCAGAGATCAATACTGAGAGAATGTATCATTTTAAGGGGAAAATCTGTTGTTTCCAAATTTCATGGCGTCAACAAATCCCAAAAAAGTTGGGACAAGTCCATTTTTACCACTGTGTGGCATCCCCCCTTCGTCTTACAACACTCAACAGATGTCTGGGGACAGAGGAGACCAGTTTCTCAAGTTTAGAAATAGGAATGCTCTCCCATTCATGTCTAATACAGGCCTCTAACTGTTCAATCATCTTGGGCCTTCTTTGTCACACCTTCCTCTTTATGATGCGCCAAATGTTCTCTATAGGTGAAAGATCTGGACTACAGGCTGGCCCTTTCAGTACCCGGATCCTTCTCCTACGTAGCCATGATGTTGTGATTGCTGCAGAATGTGGTCTGGCATTATCGTGTTGAAAAATGCAGGATCTTCTCTGAAAGAGATGACGTCTAGATGGGAGCATATGTTGTTCTAGAACCTGAACATAGTTCTCTGCATTAATGGTGCCTTTCCAGACATGCAAGCTGCCCATGCCACAAGCGCTCATGCAACCCCATACCATCAGTGATGCAGGCTTCTGAACGGAGCGTTGATAACAACTTGGGCTATCCTTGTCCTCTCTGGTCCGGATGACATGGCGTCCCAGTGTTCCATAAAGAACTTCAAATCGTGACTCATCTGACCACAGAACAGTCTTCCATTTTGCCACACTCCATTTTAAATGACCCCTGGCCCAGTGCAAACGTCTGAGCTTGGGGAGCTTGCTTAGAAATGGCTTCCTCTTTGCACTGTAGAGTTTCAGCTGGCAACGGCGGATGGCACAGTGGATTGTGTTCACTGACAATGCTTTCTGGAAGTATTCCTGAGCCCATTCTGTTATTTCCTTGACAGTGGCATTCCTGTTTGAGGTGCAGTGACGTTTAAGGGCCCGGAGATCACGAGCATCCAATAGAGTTTTACGGCCTTGACCCTTACGCACAGCAATTGTTCCAGATTCTCTGAATTTTTTGATGATGTTATGCACAGTTGATGATGATAACTTAAAAGTCTTTGCTATTTTACGCTGGATAACACCATTCTGGTATTGTTGCACTATCTTTCTGCGCAACAATGGTGAAATTGGTGATCCTCTTACCATCTTGGCTTCTGAGAGACACCGACACTCTGAGAAGCTCTTTTTATACCCAATCATGTTGTCAATTGACCTAAGTAGTGTTAATTGGTGTTCCAACTGTTCGTTATATGCTCAATTTCCTTTTTCCAGCCAATTATTGCTACTTGTCCCAACTTTTTCTTTTTTAAAGATGGGAGCTTGCTGCTGGCCACCGGATCTGGAAACCACCTCCAGCCCACGTCTTTACCCCCGGCTCGAACCTCCCTCAGAAGTGGCAACTATACTAATCAATAAATCAAGGAAACGTCAATTAAGTTTTATCAATTATATTAGAAAAGGCAGGAAAAGATTACAATTTACAGTGCTTGACTCTTGGGTCTGCGACACACTCACAGACCCGGAAGAGCCCCGATGTCCCGTGTCATTACTCATTTATAGGGTCCTAAGGCTCCACCTTCGCAAAAGGAGAGCTCAACCTGTCATTATATGAGGGGGCATGGCTAAGTGTGATCTCAGTGGATCTTATGTGGACTGATGTGTTAGGAAAATATGAGACGTGCTTCAAAATCCTTTCTACGTGATGTGGCAAGCAGATCAAACTCTATTCTGTGACAGATATTGAATCCCAGGGAGACTCTTTTACGAGTTGCTGGCCCAGTTTAACCCAGTCAGAACCGTGTCATAATTTCATTATAATCCCGGCTCTGAGCAGATCAAAACCATAGGACCAGTCTAAATTTAAAAAATCTTAACAATTTGTTGACACTGTGAAATTTTGAATCAACATATTTTTCCTTTAAAATGTTACATTTACTCAGATTAAACTTTTAATCTGTCATCTATGTTATATTACAAATAAAATATTGACATTTTCCATCTCCATATCATTGCATTCTGTTTTTATTCACAATTTGTTTAGTGTCCCAACTTTTTTGGAAGCCGGTTTGTAGAATGGGCACAGCAGACCCTATGCTACCGGCGAGAGTGGGAGGACAAGAAATTAAATTCTTGGTGGACACAGGAGCCACCTACTCTATAGTCACCACAGCTCCTGTCAACTACCTATCCACAAAGACTGTGTCATTAATGGGGTTCTCAGGGACAGAGAAACATCTGCCCTTGACTGTACCACTGCCATTTCAGATAGGAACACAAGAATTGCAACATCCATTTGTCTGTTCACTTGCAACACCAGTCAACTTGATGGGAAGAGACTTACTGATCAAGTTGGGGGCAACTGTACTCTGTGGGGCACAAGGGGTGAGAGTTCAATTCCCAGATAGCTCCTATTTGTGACGTGGTGAACTGTGCACAAATGGACAGTACTTGATGCAACCAGTGGCTCCTGAACATGCTGATATCTACTGGGGCCGCATGACTGCTGAAGGGTCTAGTCCACTGCTGAAGCTGTTCCAACAATGGAAGCCTTGGATCCTGAGTCTATGCGCCTATGTCTTTCCTCCCTACCTCCCGCATGTCACATTCTTCTATGACAGGAGCCACGCAGACTGGTATCAAGCGAAGTTTATAGCTCAATTGGAGGGTAAGATTTGGACAATTCACACACAAAACATTTATGTAGCCCCAGCTGAGGTGGCAGCGGCGGTGGAGTTAACTCATGAACAATTGCTGTGGTATCAAATGAGTGATGAAGCGTGCCTCACATTTCTCTCTCCATGTCAAGCACGAAGCAAAGGAGCTGGGAGGAATGGTTAAACGTTCCCTGACAGCTACGGACTGGGTTCCCACCTCAGTACCAGGTCTGTGCTTTTCAAATTCTTGTGACACATACAGAATCTCCTCTCACACAGAAGAACAGGTGATGCTGGAACACGAGTTATTGACTCGTGACCACGGGAGAGAGAAGACTGATCATCATTCTGCCGTAGCAATGTTGGCCTCCATACCTGAAGGCTTATGGGCCATCTCTCCCACGGACGTGGGGAAGACACAGTGCAGCCCACTCACCTTTCAGGTAAACAGAGATACACCCATTTGGGTTCCACAATACCCACATAAACAACAAGCAGAAGAAGGAATTGCAGACTGCAGGAGTTTTAGAACCCTTGCAGTCTGAGTGGAACACACCCGTCTTGCCTGTAGAGAAAAAAAGGAACCGGTAAATATCAAATGGCACACGATCTACGAGCCATTAATGCAATATTAAAAACACCCACAGTACCTATTACAAATCCTTATGTCTCTATCTCATCTCTGGAACCTACACACCACTGGTATAAAACTGCAGAGATTTATTCTCATTTACATATGAAGGACAGCAGTGGTGCTACACTCGACTCCCACAAGGATTTTCTCTGTCTCCAGCTCTGTCAAGATGTACTGCAGTCTTGCCCTCTCCCCAGAGACACCAGACTGATCCAATATGTGGACGACCTGTTGTTGGCAGCACCCACGCCTGACACTTGCATAGAAGCAACTAGGTTGATGTTGGAAGATCTACACAAAAATTACTTTAAGGTTAGTAAAAAATAAATTACAGATTGGCAGAAAACAGGTCTCCTTCCTGGGATAAATAATCTCTGCAGGAACAACTAGAATGTCCAAAACTCATAAACAGAGTATCTTGACACATCCCAAACGGACATGTGTAAAAGACATGCTTTCCTTTTTGGGCCTAACAGGGTTCAGCAGAGGGTATATTCCTGAACACACAGATTTTACACATCCCCTGAGATATTTGGTCAAAGAGCAAGGCGTGAAAAACTTGAACACCATTTTGATATGGACACAGGAAACTGAAGAAGCCTTCATAAAACTCAAACAACACATGTCATCTGCAGCAGAACTGACATTACCTGATTACAACCTACCCTTCTTTTTAGATGTTTCTGTAACAAAACTAGCCATAAATGGGGTTTTGTTTCAGAAAAAAGGGGGTGAAAGAAAGGTACTACAGTACTGATCGACAATGATGGATAATATGGAAAAACGGTACCCCCCCCCATGCACACAACACGTAGCAGGGATTGTAACATTAAAAAAAAAGCACACACTATTATGGGACACGTCCTAGTGGTATTAACCACACACAGTGTAGTGGCATATGTAAATTCTCAATGCTTTACCATGACCGCTTTAAGACAACACAGGTTGTCTAAAATACTAGAAGCCCCCAACATCACCTTCACGCATGAAGGAATAAACATGGTGGACTGCATCTCCAAAGGAGAACCGCACCAGTGTGAAAAGCTTGTGACCACACTGGAAAAAGTAAGACCGGACCTGCAAGCAGACTAACTAATTGTTCTCTAAAATTTAAGCTTCGACCAGTTGATTTAAATGCTTGTATATAAAATGTTGTTTGTTTGTCGATGACATGCAAGGATCTGACGTGGCTGAAGGTTTAAAGCCCCATGTAAAAACTGTGACGTTATTTTTGCTGTCGTTAAAATCTTTACGAGAAGCATGCTCAGTCCGAAAGCTGTTCCGGATGTAATTGCCCATCTACGTTTACTAGAAACACTTTAAAACTTGAACGTCTGGAAAGCGTCAAGAGGTGTGGTCATGTGACAGTTTGAAGAAAACTCTACTGGGTTTTTGGGTGCCTGTGGGGAGTTTCTGATAACTCCTCAAAAGACGTTGATGACCTCGGGTTTCTATTTATTATAGCCTCCTTAGGTCTGTACTTGAAAACAGACTGGTCAGCAATACATCCCCGAGCAACGTTTTTATTTTTTTTCTCTTGTGCTCAAGGCTGTGCTTCTGATATGGCAAAATCCTTCAAATAAACACCTGTATTTGGATGATTCCTAGAAATAATCTAGAAGAAGAATACCTGCAGATGACCATATGGAGTTGTTATGGTTAAAGACAGTGATTGATAGCTTTTTATAATAGGCAGTGATGGAAATGTGTTTTTATAAGTTGAGGGATAGACAAAAACCTTAGTTAGGCAGGCATAGGGAAATATAACATTGTAAATGACATGTATATTTGTTGCATGAATGATGTTGGAGTGTGAGTGAGTGTTTGCTGTATGAATGATTTTGTGTGTTTGTTATTGTATAACTAGGGCTTTAACAGACTACTCGAATGATCTACACATCGATTTCTAGGACATCTATCGAGTTTTTTAATTTCACATCGAGTATTCGTGGTGATGTCATTACGTTGCAGTAACGTCATTGCGTCACGTGATCCGCACCGGGCGCGGGTTACAAAATGGATTCCTCCAAGCAGACAGATGGAGCAGAGCAGGCCCAGTCTTGACAAACATGTAGAAATACATCAATAGTCTGGAAATATTTCACTAAAGATGAATCTTCTGGTTCAACTACCGTAAGGAAACAGAAAATGTAACAACTTCTTGACTGTTTGGAGCTCGATGCGAACCGGTGTTACACCATATTCTATGACCACCGTATATTGTGACCGTAGGGGGCGGTGTTGCATGCACTGTTGCAGGTCACAGAATATGGTGTAACACCAGGTCCAATCGACCGAACCAGAACCAGCTTCCTCTGACCTTGTTTCACAAACTAAAAGCAAAAAATATTAATCTCTAAACCTACAAAACCTATAAACATATTAATCTCTAAAACTAAACCTAATGCGCACCACAGCTGGTGGTGGTGTGGGCTGGTCGTCCGCCCCACTGTTTTTAGTTTCGTTTTTGACGTGCTGCATGTTTTTTTCACTTTTGCAGCTTCATAATAATAACTAATAGTTTACAACAAAGTCCATGCTGAATAATCCAGGTATACAATCCAACATTTTTCAGTCAGGTCATCTGTACAGTTTCTTTTTTTTTTTGTTCTGAAACGTTTCACCTTCGATCTGGAAGGCTTCATCAGTCAAGGAAACACACAACAAAACTGGTTCTTCCCCCAACAGCTTACTCCAAAGTGGAACAAACCAGTTCTGTTGGTGCTAATTTGGTGTCTTTGGCATGCCCCCTCCGCCATTGCCAGCTGTCTTCCTTGTTGACAGTTGTGTCAAACTGGTTGAAACTGGTTTGTTCCACTTTGGAGTAAAAAATGTTGAATTAATAGTTTAGTTTTTCTTGTGACTTATTTGCAGTATGATAAATGGTAGGAGCATAATATACGCTCCCAATGTTTTGTTGGTCTTTTTTTGTAAATAATGACCTTTTTTGCGGTTTTATTTGTTTATTTGTTTTTGTATCTTTAGATCCTATGATGTCATCAAGTACTCGAGTTCTACTTTAGTTTTATTATGTTAATGTCGAATTTAAAAATTATTTAGTCGTTCAACCCCTATGTATAACTGATATGGGTTACTTTATAGATGTATAAGAGTGAAAACTGATCACTTTAGCAGCCATCTAGTACAAGGTCACTTAATGACAGGAAATGTACACAGACTTATAAAACCAAGGGCGGAGGAAAACATCATCAAACATCAGGCATAAAATTGGTAAGTGACCTTTTTATATTAACATAAATTTATATAACTAACTTTTCAAGACCAACAGGTACAGTTCAAATTGGCAGCCCAGACAGAAAACAGAAAAACAATGCACTCAAGTTGATGTGACTAGATTAAAACACACAAAGACCTTCTTTCTGAAGATAATGATGTAGATGTGATAGGTCAAAGATGTTTTTCATTTATTACAGTATCGTGTGTGTGGGTTACTGTGTTGTTGTGTCTGAATCAGACTGACTGGAGCTTTTCACCCAGATAAGCAGGACGACTACCAGTGTCGTCTGACCTTGTTTTTTTATTTTCTTACAAGATTTTAAATTATTACAGGTGAAAGTAAATTAAATCAATGAGGGAACTCAAACACATCTGTGAAATTAAACCAACCAGGGTAAAAGTATTTGGAGAATATTGTGATAAATTTATTAGTTGATTAGTAACAGTTATAATGACATATTTCTATAAAAGTTAAATGTCCTTGACAGAGAACCTTCTTTATATATTAGTTATTTAACAAAAGTATTAAACTTAAAAGACAAACAGTCATAAATCTAAGGTGTAGACTGAAAAACATTAAATAAAAATACACTAGTGGTATAAAACAATTCTTAGGGACAGAAGGAAGATTTAAGATGGGGAAAACAATTCCAGATTAGAGAAAACATTTTAAATAACTGATTCATGGGAAGGAGAAACTATCTAACTTACTATGAGTATGTTATTTGAACAATCTAGTAAAAAAATATATATATATATGAATGTTATGGTATAATGTAGAGATATACTTGTGTCCCTGAATGTCATTTTGTAACAGACTTTTATTTCTGTGACTGAGCAGTTCTGTAAAGATGTTTCTGAAAAAAAAAAAGGAAACTCTTCATCCTTTGAACAACTGAGACATCCCACCCCCACTTGAGAACCTGGGACAGTTTAAAGTTTGTTTTCAGCATTTCTAACTCTGGAAAGTGTCAAAAGAAGACTTTTATGGTTGGTAAGACAACCCAAGGATCCATAAATCTGAATAATGTTGGAACACCCTTTCTGTGAACCCCACAAAATGGACGTTTGAGTTAACACAGATCACTCCAAGATGTCCTGGTACCCACTTGTACCAGCCTCCCTCAACAATCTTAAATAACAGAAAGCTTCTTCTTTGTTCAAAGGAATTCCAACTTTGACATTTAGGTCCCATTTCTGGCCTGCAAGAAAACGGACAGACTTTTTATTCACGTTTTAGAAGAAGTAATACTGTTTTTGTAATGAAATAAGTGTTTAATTGGGTGTAGCTGAATAACTGCATTGTTGTTCCTTTACAGCTGACAATAACCTGTGTAGGCCAAAAGTTTATAAACTTGTTTTATGTTTATAAGGTTGACAGAGTGTTTGTATTGTTTAAACCTCATTTAAAGTTGATAAGTGTCTTAAATGATTTTATTTGATGACTTTTTCAACAGATCAGATTAAAATAATACTTTACTGAGTAGATAAAAGTTCAGCCCTTTCCTTTTGATTGGTTCAAATCTACCACCTCTTTCAAATCAGAGGTGTGGTCATTTGTTTTACAAGAGAGGAAGACCTCTCAGGACAGAGTAGAAACAGACAGGAGAGAGGAGAAGAGAAATGATATTGAAGTGAAGAACCCCTCCGAAGGAGGAGATACAAGCTCTAAGACACAACCTTCTGAAGACTTCCAAGGAGAAAATTAGCTTCAACTTTGGGCAAAGTTTGATAGAATCCTTTTCAGCAATCAAAACACCTGCAGTTTTCATCAAAGAGTTAACAACAGCTGTCCAGGACTCCAGGGAACGCTCCAGGCTGACCACTAGAGCCAGTGACCAACTCATCGGCTTGATGTCAGGAATGTGAAGGAATTTCCAACTTCACATCAGCAGACCATCTGAGCAGAAAGAGTCTAATCTCTGGTATCTCCGGCGGCCTGCGGAGACGACTTCTGGTAGGAACAGCTGACCTGTACTCTGACGGTTGACTCTGGTGTTCAAAAAATTAGATTTTTAACCAAATTAGTTTAACTCAGTTCAGTAATTATTTTCCTTTAAATTTCAGACCAAATTTTAAATAGTGAACGATAAAACGTATCTCTTTTAGTAAAATTTCATAATTAATCTGCCCTGATGAAATAACAAAATTTTTCACATTGCATCTTGTTTCTGGTTTGATTAAGCATATAGAATAATTTCATTTATCTGTTAATCCATGCTAACCAGTAATTTTGACGATCATTTAATTTCCACCTAAGCCCAGCTGGGATCAAAGCCTTCATTTAAGTGTCAGAAATAATTGCAAACAGTTGTTTATCAAATATAGTCAAATAAACATCACAAAATTGTATTAAAGCGTGTGTGTTTTCCTTATGACATCTGAATCCTTCATATAAAATAACTCACGGTGTAAAAGGGTAATTCGAGGTAATTAAATAATAATCTGAATTAATGTTAAGACCTTCAGACATTCTCGCAGAGCTAAGAGTGGTGCCCCTTCAAAAATTCACAACTAATTTTAACTATTAAATAACCCTTACTGCTACAATAATGTTATATGATAAATAAGATTGACTTATCTAATAAGTATTAGACATATGATTATTTTATTATTGACCGTGTGGTGTCTACTAAAAACTGGGATAACAGTAATATTTGTGCCTTTTTTTATCTGTAGAATAAGAGAGTTTGTAGGCCGTCATGATTTAACCTTGCATTATTAGATTGGATCATGTATACATAAGTAATCTTCCATGGTACATTTTTATCTGTGCAAATTCTAACAATTTTTGATTATTTCAGCAGGACAGATAAGATGCAGGATGTCCAGACACATCCTGGCACTAGTTTAAGTCTGATAACTGTTCCATCTTCTCGTCACACTCTGCTTACCTGTGTTCCTGATTTTATATGTTTTTCTTCTATTTTTATTGTGTTTTTTGTTATTGACATACATGTGTAATGATCAATGCTATGAAATTTCACCTGAGGTAAAAATCTGAGGTGTTTCTTGTTTTTATTAAATAAAATTGCAGGATCTGTTGGGGGTGATAACAGCTCTCATCTGGACTCAGGGGAGGAGAAGAGTAGACGATACTATTTAAAGATTTAAATTATTCATTAATAGTTACATAAATAAATAACATGTATACTGTTCAGCTTAAGCAACACTGATTCATGCGAGGGTTGGTAATAGAGCTGTGCAAGTTTGGATTTTTTAATTTCAGGTAATAAAACTATTAATTATGTTATTCCTCCCACAGACAAAAAAGATGCATGTTAGGCTTTCGGGCACGAGCCTTGTCTGCAAAGTTGGGCCTCCTTTGTAGGAGACGTCTGGTGACCTAAGGGGTATTTTGCCTGGTTAAATAGAAGTCACGTTCATACATATGCAAACACACACACACACACACACAGAGTTCTTAATATTTTACAGAGATAAAAAGACGTCTTTTCAGACAAACACTGTCAAAATGTGACCCAGTTCACTTTCACCCTCGAGTAATTGACAGATACAGTATAAATGGATCCACCTTTAATTATGGACAGTTTTAAATAGTAATACAAGTCGACATGAACTATGAAATTTAACAGAATGTCTTGAAAGAGTCATGATGAGAGCTGGGATTATCTCACAGCAAGTGTCCTGCAGGTTTAAGATGTAGTTTTAGTGTTAAATTAAATAAATACAGATTAAAAATGGTAATTTTATGTTTTCAAGAGAGAAATTTTCACTTCACTGGTGCCTGTCCTTTAAATATTACTGGTAAAACAAAGATTATGTTTGAGGATTATTAAATTGATGTGATTTGTTTATCTTGAACAACATTAACCCTTCACAGGTCTCTGGAGCAGTGCTGGACTAAAATAACTACTGTGAATGTTGTTTAGAACTGTTAACTATGAAGTGCTGCAGCAGGGATGGATGGCTGTATACACACCCCCCCCCCCCCCCCATTTTTCTCTCTACAGGAGATACCAGAAGGAGAACTGAGAACCTAAACTGGGCAGATGGAACAACCAGTGAGGTATCAGTGTTATGGATGACTGAATACAAGTAAATATTGATAATCAGGAAAGACACAATTCATGATTTTAAGTAAAGACTGTTGATTTTTCTATAATGAGACGAGCTAAATAACAGAGGTTGTTTCTGATGCTAAACTAGGCTGGAATATTGTATATAATATAAGGATCAAAAACTTTGCTAGATATTTGACTTCTAAATCACTTAAAATGTTCAGTGACAGAGTTACAGGCAGATTAAATCAAATCTATAGATCTTTTTATCTCAGGTAAGATTTTTACAAGTGCTAACAGAGTTGGAATATACTATTTTTACTTGTTTTTAATGATTATTTAACGGATACTAACAGAAAATATCTAATAATGAATTCTAACAACTACTAACATGATTTAAGACATAGCATTTTATAGAGATGTTGTATAAATCAATTATCGATGACTTGTGAAATTTGGTGCATGGAGAAAAGAGAAAAACCGTAAGTGTTGCTGATAAAATGCTAAATGTGATGAGTCAATTCAGAAAAACTTGACAGGAACAGGATGATGGGTAGAAGGATGACTCTGTCTGGCTGGTTGCCAGCAGGGTGTTTGTGCTGTTTGTGTTTCTTATCACCTGTTTCAGGTTAACTAAGATGAGAAAGATCCAGGAAGGTGAACGCAGGGATCACCTGTGTGAGTTTGTGATCAACGTTCCCAGAGTGGGGTCAGATGAGTATGAACCTGCAATATGAATCATTGACTTACCAATAATGAATGATCATTTTCATGAACTAATAAGATTATAGACATTTATATAGACAACTGATAGTGTTTTGTGATATTTGTGGGAGAAGGATGTTTGTTCTTCCTGATAATGCAGCTTCAAACGAGACGCTGACAGAGAGGTTGAGAGTCCAATGACAGGTTTGAAGGATGGAGGCCGTGAGGAATGCCCCTGAGGAAGAGGAATGGAGTGATGTGCCAAGGGGGGACAAAGTCACCGGTTCTACTCCCTGGGCTGAAAACATCACGCATCAAATGAGGGTGTTATCATTTATCATGACTGAGGGTTCTTTAAGGCTCATACTGATCTGGCTGTGACAGTTTATTAACATTAAATAGACATCACTTATCATTAACATCTAATTAATGTTACCAGCACAGTAAAGGGTTTTCTACTTTCTGATTTTACTTTTAAAATATATTTTTAGCCGATCAAACAATTTGAAACTGTGACTTTACTGATTTTATTAAGCTATGAGTTAATAAATGATTATTGCTAGACTAGAGTTTTTGGAATTTTACATGTACCGAAATTATTATAGAACACTATTTTGACGTTACAAATATTTATAGGTTGTGTTTACAATGCTAATAAATTAATGATGTGATTATATCTAAAGCTAATCTTGGAGGGTTTTGGAGGATTAATTTGAACAAATACTATTATGGATGACTTCCGGTTATGGCGCTGAGGTGAGCGGACGCATTTAACCAGAGCTCCCAACTCAGTCGGCTAAATCCCATTTGCCAGAGCTGAATTAACTCTCTAAAACTGATTGTTTTATGATGAAAAGGGGAAAGGCAACAAAAAGTAATGGTAAATCAAAACAGACACAAGAGACAGGCGAGAAAACTTTCAAACTGTGGGATTCCTGGTTTCCCTCTGTCTGTTTGTGTCTGTTTGTCACTTTCCCTCCACAGCTAATCACCCAACTCGTCACACCTGCCACCAATCTGAGGAGTACTGCTACTCACCTACTTAAGCAGCTGCCAGCCTCCTCTCCAGTGCTGGGACATCTTCTGACAATCGGACCTTCCACGGCCTGGTTCATTCTGGTCCTCCCTAGGACTTCTCCCTCCACTGGAACTCCTTCCTGTGGACCTTTGATGTCTCGTCTCCAGCAACAACATCCACCACTCTGTCTGGGTCAACCTGCTACTCTCCTCTGGATTCCTCCTCACACCCAGGATCCCACTCTTTGCTCCTCCTCAACCATCTCCTGCAACAATAACAAGTAAGGATCAATTCTTGATTAATCAGTCATCATCATCATCTACCAAGAGGATATATATTCACCGTCTCTCCCCTTCCCTTACAGCTGTTCGAGTTTTTATCTTCACCTGTAAATAAATAACACTTACCTTTTACCTGCCTCGTGTCCTTGCTTCCTTGGTCTGCTACTTTGGGGGTCGACGTTGTATAAACCTGATACAAACATTATTCAACGAAGGTGTTGGATTTCATATTTTTATACCTTTTGTATATTTCCTATCAAGCATCCAAATGTCATGTTATACAAAGTGTGTGTGTCTTTCTTCCAGGGTTGAACTATAATTATAGAAAATGTTTACTAATTCTAACTATTTTACCTTTACATATAATCTTATATCAGCTAATGATAATTTTACAAGTTCACATTTGATATATTACAAGCAATCAAATCATGCCAGATAGCAGACTGATTAACATAAATAAAGCTAGAACACATTTCTTTAATTTAGACTTAATATAGTTTGACTAAGTAAAATCCCTCAGGTTCTCTCTTAATAATAACAATTAACATTTAATCGTTTAATAATTGTTTGATACAGGGTCGGTTTAGATGAGAGGACACAGGTTTAATCTTCACAGTAAGCTAAAACAGAATGTTACTAGATGTGGGGACAGGGTGACTTCAACTAAACTAAAACACAAGTATAAGTCAGAGGGATAAATTAAGAACACATAAACATGAGTTAGTTAATAATTAATAGTTATTAATTATTCCTAGAAATAAACAATTTTAACTCACGATCACTTGGTATCACTAAGGTATAATCAAGTTAACTGAAACAGCTAAAACGAAGAACCGATTTCAGTGTGCCATAAACTTTTTATCTGTGGAATTTAGAAACTAACGTCCTTCAGGGGGCGGGGTAGCCCCGTAACCATGACAACGGGTTGTTTAAACCAATCAGAGAGCCCGATTGCTCAAATCTGTGATAAGGTCCAGACACGAGAGGGAAAGAGCAGCATTTGCTGGGGAACTCATCTGATCAGGTCGGTTTTTGGTAAATGCTCCTGTATGCATACATGTAATTTGATTTTATGAACTCTGAATACTTGTAATTTGTTGTCCAATAAATCTTTTGAACTAAGGTGGCCCGTATCAGCTCTTTTGAACACCATTAGTGGCCTCAAGCCACGACAAAGGCGAATCTGACCAGTGCATGGCCATGGAAGGGCTTCAAGTTAGCATCAGAGCTATCCACAAAGAGATCTTAGCTATCCATGCAGACCTGAAGGAAGAGCTGTGCTGCTTTAGTGACGACTTCTCCGCTGACATGAAGAGAGATTTAAGAAGTTTTCAAGAGGAGATTAATGGAAAACTTAACAAAATAGTGTCGGACATAAAAGACAAACCAAAAGAGAGCGGAAGAGTCATTACAACGCGTGGCAGAAATGGAGGAGTGGACCGTGGCGGTGAAAGAGGTGCTGTCTCAAACTATAAACAACCAAGATAAAATTCAAGCCAAACTGACTGATTTAGAAGCACGCTCATGTAGAAACAACATACGTGTGTACGGGATTCCAGAGGATACAGAGGGAGACAATTTGTTGGAGTTTATGAACGATTTCATTAAGGCTGAGCTGTCACTCCAGGATATTGATCTAGCTATACAACACTGCCACTGGGCTTTGGGTCCCAAACCACCGCAGAATGCAAGCCCCCGCTCCGTGGCGATCTCCTTTCTGGCATTCAGAACTAGGGATTTGGTGCTTCGCGCTGCGTGGAAGAAAAAAAGAGATCTGCCTCAACCAGCAGCGAGTTTATTTTGACCAGGACTATCTGGCAGAGCCCCAAAAGAAGAGGAAAGCTTACGCTCCTATCAGAAAACTTCTGAAAGAAAAAGGTCTCCGCTTTCAAACCCCACCGCCAGCTAAGCTCCGTGTGTTTTTTGATGGTGGCCCGATCACATATAGCAGCGCGGCGGACGCCATGAAGGACCTGCAGAAGAGGGGTCTCGCTCCCGATTGTAACATCAATCATGGTTCGCCCACGACAGCGCTGATTGAGAAATTGGACAGACTGTCCTGGGTAGTGGTAGAAGCCAATGATGGAAGTCCGATGCACATGGAGAGAGAGCACGAAAAAAACTCAGCGGATTTCGTCATGAGGCTGGAGACGCAGCAGCTTCTCCAAGTTAAGCGCCGCTTGTTAAAATTCATGCGGTAAGATAAGCAATCACAGTGATCTGATCCAGTGTGTGGACTAAGAATCGAATATTTTCATAAAGAGACGATGTCACACATCATTATAATAATACCTCATTTAACCTGATGCATGCTCAATAATCCAGGTAGAAAAATCTAAAAAAGTTAAATCTGGTCCTCTGGACATTCAAAAAAA
>NC_056507.1:48462320-48463592 GCF_014905685.2 Nematolebias whitei | reverse complement strand
CACACCTGTCCCTCATCAGCCACCTGCCCAGGTGCTCTCATTACTCACTCTCCCTCTGTCTTATAAAAAGCCTTTCTCTCCTCCACTCCTCGTCCGGTCATTGTTCTGTATTCACAGACATCTCAGTCCTTCTCTGTCCTGTCTGTTTTTGTCCACCTGATGATCTGCTCCGCCTGTGTACTCTGATGTCCTGTTCAGTCTTGTTTTTGATCCTGTTTTGCCAGAGTAAGTTTTGCTGCACCGACAGCTTTTTGTTTTGTTGTTTAAATAAATTATTTTATTTAAACTCCTGCCTCGCTCACCTGCCTGCAAATGGGTCTCAACTGTGAGGAATGTGAAAGAACGACCGGACCAGAGCCAGACCCAGCAGGTTCTTTGCTCCGCTCCAAGCGCCAGCACGAACGTGAGCAACTCCGCCGGGTAACACGTAATTATCTGGACACCAGGGCCACCCCCAAGGATCTGTGGAAGAGGTTGGTGGCCGCTGAGGACTTTGTTAACGTGTTTACCCGGTTGGAACTAGAAGGCTTTGAACCGGGGGTGTTTGAGCTTTTTTCTGAAGCTTGGAATGAGAGACGTGTGCGACGCTCTCTTCTCCTGCCATCTGCCACGCCCCCCGGTCATCCCAAGCACCCCTCATTGGCGAATGGAATGGTCCTGCCGCCCGCTCCGACTCTCCTGGTCTCGCCGCCCGCTCCGGCTCTCCTGGTCTCGCCGCCCGCTCCGGCTCTCCTGGTCTCGCCGCCCGCTCCGGCTCTCCTGGTCTCTCCGCCTGCAGACCCCTCGCCGGACTCTCCGCCTGCAGACCCCTCGCCGGACTCTCCACCTGCTGTAGCAGCCCGGACCCCATCTCCTGCAGCTGCAGCCCCGATCCCTGGCTCCCCAGCTGTAGTCCTGTCTCTGATCCCCGTTCCTCCAGCTGCAGCCAAGCCTCCAGTGGGTCCCAAGCCTCCAGTGGGTCCCAAGCCTCCAGTGGGTCCCAAGCCTCGAGTGGGTCCCAAGCCTCCAGTGGGTCCCAAGCCTCGAGTGGGTCCCTAGCCTCCAGTGGGTCCAAAGCCTCCAGTACCCGGCTCTGACCCCGCAGCTGCAGAGCCCGCCTTCGACTCTTCGGCTGCAGAGCCCGCCTTCGACTGTTCGGTTACAGAGCCCGCCTTCGACTGTTCGGCTACAGAGCCCGCCTTCGACTGTTCGGCTGCAGAGCCCGCCTTCGACTATTCGGCTGCAAAGCCCGCCTTCGACTGTTCGGCTGCAGAGCCCGCCTTCGACTGTTCG
>NC_056507.1:48451321-48462310 GCF_014905685.2 Nematolebias whitei | reverse complement strand
CTGCAGAGCCCGCCTTCGACTGTTCGGCTGCAGAGCCCGCCTTCGACCCATCGGCTGCTGAACCCTCGTCTGACCTCCCGGCTGCTGAACCCTCATCCGACCTCCCGGCTGCTGAACCCTCGTCCGACCTCCCGGCTGCTGAACCCTCGTCCGACCTCCCGGCTGCTGAACCCAGGTCTGGTCCAGTAGTTTCTGAACCCCGTCCTGACCCAACAGCTGCCAACGTCCCGCCTTCTCCAGCAGCAGCCAGCATCCCCATCTCTGGTCCCATTCCATTCTTCCCCGAACTCTTGTTCCGCTCTGGACGGTCCCCCGGGCCGTCCGCCAGAACTCCGGTCCCGCTCTGGACGGTCCCCGGGACGTCCGCCCGAACTCTGGTCCCGCTCTGGACGGTCCCCGGGATGTCCGCCCGAACTCTGGTCCCGCTCTGGACGGTCCCTGGGACGTCCGCCCGAACTCAGGCTTGCTAGGAACGATGCCCAGGGTCGTTCATAGAAATACGTGTGTTTTGCTTGTTTTTTGCTCCCAGGTCTACCCTGTCGATTTTTGTTTAGATTTTCTTTTTGTGCCCTCCATCCTTGTTTCCCCCATCCTCCCACCCATTCTGTGTTTTCTGTGTTGTGTTCTAGGGGACGTCAAGAGCCATCCCTTGAGAGGGGGGCTATGACAGGCTCTGTCCCTGTCTGTTTTCTTTGTATTTGTTTGTTCCCCACTCTGCTTTTTGTGCTTTTGTTGTTCTGCTCTTTGTGTGGTTTCTGTTCCTGTGTATCTGGTTCTGTTTTCCACTCACTCCTCAGTCTGCCTCTCCACTCCTCAGTCTTTATCATTCACACCTGTCCCTCATCAGCCACCTGCCCAGGTGCTCTCATTACTCACTCTCCCTCTGTCTTATAAAAAGCCTTTCTCTCCTCCACTTCTCGTCCGGTCATTGTTCTGTATTCACAGACATCTCAGTCCTCCTCTGTCCTGTCTGTTTTTGTCCACCTGATGATCTGCTCCGCCTGTGTACTCTGATGTCCTGTTCAGTCTTGTTTTTGATCCTGTTTTACCAGAGTAAGTTTGGCTGCACCGACAGCTTTTTGTTTTGTTGTTTAAATAAATTATTTTTATTTAAACTCCTGCCTCGCTCGCCTGCCTGCAAATGGGTCTCAACTGTGAGGAATGTGAAACTGGAATAGTCTCTTTGGAGGGTAAGATTTTGTATCCAATTTCGTATATCTACCTCAATCCAAGGAGTTGGATTGTGGAATGGTTTAGAGAGTGATGTGAAAAATGCCAAGTCAATGTGTACATTTAAGAAAAAGATCAAAACTGAATTGTTAAAAAAATATATATGAAGTAGCTTAGTGTGTGTTTTGTATTAGAATTAGAAAAATTAGAAAGAGTTATTCATTTTGTTCTGTTACTTGAAGATTATTATGTCTGAAATAATTGTTTGAAAAAAGGGGCAGATATAATAAGATTTTTTCTTCTTTCTGTTGCCTTTCATTTGAAATCTTTTGTATCCTTTTTTATATTGTTATGGAATTGTTTTGTACTTTTTTAAAATGAATAAACTATATACCATACCATATTGTCGTGTACATAACTCTGTGTCGGTGTCCATGTGCCTGTGTGTTTGACTATCTGGCCCCAATCAACGCATGCGCTAAGTTGGGGGTTGGTTGGGCATTTAGAGAGATCTCTGTTCTTGGACGGACCTATAGCACACAGATAGACTTCTTTATTTCTATAGTAGGCCTGTTGGTTGCCACAAGAGATGATTTTGCAAAGGTCAAACTGATATGTCGTGGTACTGCCTGCTTCATGAGTGATAATCAGACCCTGTGAGGTGTGTGTATGTTCTGTTTTTAGGCTGCGAGTGGGTCTGTTCTGAGGGCTGTTAGAAGGGTGTAAATACCAAGTCAACAGAGCTATCAGTATTGCGATCAGTGTGAGGGAAAAACAGGCGATTGCCTGATTTAACCATCTTGGTGTAGGCATGTTCTTGACAGTCTTAGGTTCAGTTCTTTAAGTTGGGTGCGGCGAGGGGAAACCCTCGAGCACTTGTTGGTGTCTAGCGCACACGCTAGTCACTGTCCCTCGTAGGGTATGTGATACAAAGATCAGATGCCGGTCAGCAGCGGCCACCTAGCATTCCTTTGCTCAGGAGATCTGCGGTGGGCATTCAGCGCTCAGCTCCAATGCCTTTATTCAGCCTAGTACTCTGGCTGTTGGTCCTTAGTAGCTCAGCGGTATGTTGTTTCTAAACTGCGGAGTTCTCTTCATGTGTGTAAAAAGTCTCTATCAGTGGTTCTGGCAGGTGTTTGTTATGTTCATGTGTTGCCACTCTGTGTGAGAGAGTTAATGTCCTGTTAGTGAGAGGCAACAGTTCAGTTATTGTGTATGTGTGTGTGTCAGGCCACTTGTCCTGACAAAGTGGGGAAAGGGGCAATGGGGACGCCACCTCACCTGGGCTGGTGCCAGTGAGTGAGCTGTCCTGGTTCTACTGGGTTTGGGCTTGACCCAACAGACCGCTGCCTCAGTTGCCCGTTGGCACTGAGTGACTCTTCAGGTACTCGGTTACCCTGGTCCTAGTTCTGGTCCTCCCTTTTGGCCTTCTCCTGATGGAGGTGTGATTCCTTTGAACAGCTTGCAATGAGACGCGTGGATCCAGGTGGCTCGTTCAGCAACCTTCACAGCTGTGTGGGTTGTCAGTAACACCTGGAATGGTTCTGTCCACCTGGGGGAGTTCCACCTTTTCCTCCTGGAAAATTTAATCATAACAAAAGCTCCAGGGGTTATGTTATGCAATTGTTCTTGTGCTGGGAAGCCCTCCTGGGACCTGAGGAATTTTAAATGGTTAGCTAAATTTATGCAGTACGTTAGCATGTTGTGATCACCATGTTTCAAATCATTGGTGGTGGCTGGCCGCACTCCTAGGTTGGGTGGTGCTGCAAAAATAATTTCAAAAGGGCTAAGCTTATTTTTAGCTCTCCATCGCATCCTCATGTACATCAAAGCAATGGGTAAACATGTAACCCAGGGGAGGTTTGTGTCTGCACAGATTTTTGTCAGTTTGTTTTTTAATGTCCCATTCTTTCTTTCAACCGCTCCTCCACTTTGTGGATGGTGCGCACAGTGTTTCGTTAGGTCAAAATTCAGTGTTTGTGATACTTCTTGGAGTATCTGATTAGCAAAATGTGGGCCATTGTCACTAGAAATTCTTTGTGGTATGCCCCACCTGGGTATTACTTCCTGTAACAGAAGTTTTGCCACTGTGCTGGCTGTGGCATGTTTGGTGGGGAAAGCCTCAACCCATTTGGAAAACATGTCCACCATGACCAGACAGTATCTTTTGTTTTGAACTGGTGTTAGTTCAATGAAATCAATCATTAAATGTTGAAAAGGTGCTGTGATTGTTCTGTGTGCTCCAGGAGATGTTGTTTTATCGTTTTGGCAATATTATGTGTAGCACATATTAAACATGCATCACAATGTTGGGCTGCTGTTTTTGAAAAATTTACTGTGAACCAATCAGCATTAATCTGACGTAGCATCCCTCCCTTTGACACATGATCCAAAGAATGTGTCAACACAGCAAAAGAAGGGAAGAAATGTTTAGGTAAACATGGATTGCCATTTGGGTCAATCCAGATGTTTTCAGAAAAAACACAGCCGTGTTTCTTCCATTCTGCTTTTTCAATGGCGTTTGCGAGCTTCTGCTTGTCAGAAACAGAGAATGAAGAGTCATCGTCTTGTGAGTCATTTGTCAAAGTCAGAGTGAGCGTTGAAAAGGAAGTTGCTGCTAGTTTGGCAACTTCATCAGCCAGAGCATTTCCTCTTGAGACTAAGTCTGTGTTTTTTGTGTGAGCCATGCACTTTATGACTCCCACTGTAGATGGAAGTGTGATTGCGTCTAAAAGGTCAGACACAAGTTTGTGGTTGAGTATGGGCTGGCCATCAGAACGTAGGAAACGCCTGTGTTTCCATAGTGCTCCAAAGTCATGGACAACACCAAAACCGTACCTGTTGTCAGTGTAAATATTTACAGTTTTTCCTTCAGACAAAACACATGCTCTTGTGAGAGCAATCAGTTCACAAGCGTGAGCAGAGCAAGATTCTAATGCTTTTGCTTCTACTGTATGAGAGACTGTTACAACAGCATAGCCACTAAGAATGGTACCAGTGAGTGGATCATGTGATGCAGAGCCATGAACGAACAGTTCCCAGTCAGGTTTGTCAATGGGTTCTTGTTTCAAGTCAGGACGTGGAATGCAAATAGTTTCAAGTTCAGACATGCAGTCATGAGGTGTGCCTTCCTCCTCCATTGGAAGGAGGGTAGCTGGGTTCAAAACATTGTAACGTTTTATGGTTATGTTTGGCATGTCCAGTAGGGTTGTGTGATATTTAAGCCATCGAGCTGTGGACAGGTGAACAGTTTTTTGCTCATTCAAAATTTGTGTCACAGCATGTGGAACAAGTAGGGTCAAATCAGAGTAGCCAACAATGTCATGACTCGCAAGAACTGCTTTTCCTGTGGCTGCTACAGTGCGCAAACACAATGGTAAACCAGCAGCCACAGAGTCCAATTTAGCAGAATAATAAGCAACCGGTTTCAGCCTATCTCCATGTTTTTGGAGGAGGACAGAGGTCATGCAACCACCTTTCTCATCCACAGCCTGAATAAATGGGTGTGATAGATCTGGAATACCAAGAGTAGGTGCTTTTTGTAGTTGTTGTTTTAATTTCTCAAAGGCCTGTAGTGCCTCTGGTGTCCAAGTAATGTGTGAGCTCATTTGGAGGCCTTTTTCATGACAAACAGTGCGTAGTGGAGTCTCAACCTCAGCATAACTAGGAATGAAATGTCTACAATAACCACAAAGTCCTAAGAAGGACATGAGCTGTTTTTTTAGTTTTAGGGAGAGGTAAGCTAACAATGGCTGTAACACGTGAGTCAGCTAGTTCTCTGCCCTCTGCAGAGATTCTGTGGCCCAGGAATGTCACAGTGGTTTGCACAAACTGCAGTTTAGACAAAGATGCTTTGTGTCCCTGCTCAGCTAAATACTGGAGTAAACGGACAGTGTGTTTTTTGCAAGATTGTTCAGAAGGTGTTGCTAGCAACAGATCATCAACATACTGTAGCAGAGTACAACTATCGGGCAGAGAGAACCCAGCCAAGCTGTCATTCAGTGCTTGGTGGAAAATCGTGGGTGACTCACAATAACTTTGACAAAGGCGGGTGAACGTGTATGATTTTCCCAAAAACTGAAAAGCAAACCAAAACTGGCTATCTGGATGGACGGGTACGCTAAAAAAGGCATTGGCCAAGTCTATTACACTGAAATGGGTGGAGCCAGCTGGTATTTGTGACAAAATCACATAAGGATTTGGAACAATAGGTGCACGGGCCTGGACTGCTGCATTAACTGCTCTCAAGTCCTGAACGAAGCGCCACTCATCTGGAGGGTGGGGTCTGATCTTTTTCACAGGAAAAATAGGTGTTCTCACAGGGGATGTTGGACAGGGGATGATTACTCCAGCTTCAAGCAAGGAGTGGAAAACTGGTGTAATGCCCTGTTCAGCCTCAGGTTTGAGTGGATACTGAGGAATTTTGGACCTGTAGGAAGATTTTGGTGTGATTTCAACTGGCTCCTGACCTTTAATTAATCCTACATCATACTTAGTTTTTGCCCATAAATGTTGAGGGACGTCAGCCAATTCAGGACTGTCCAGAGACAACATGGACGTTACTAGTCGTGTGTTATTGTCAATCACTTCCTTTGTGGGGCGCACTGTCAGCATGTGATAAAAATCTTGTCTGTACATGTTGAGAGTGGGGGAGAAAAAACAATTGTCACGTGGTTCCCAATATGCAGCAGAGTGCACTCTGAGTGCCAAAGGACCCAGGGAGCATCACTGCAAATCATGTGGTTTAGCCAGTGAAATGTGAGGAAAGGAGTCCTGCACTGTAAAGTAGGGCGTTTGAGGTGATGTCATGTTATTGAGCGTCACTAAAATAAAACAACAATCATTTGTCCAGCAGATGGAGGCAGAGGACAGCTGTGTGGGTGGTGTCATCATAAATGAGTCTCCTAAGTGATCAGCTGGATCTGAAGTTACACGAGTTGTGCAGTGAAGCTTCTGTTCAGACATGAAACAACTTGTGGGTGTGAGTCTTTCTCTGGCCATGGAGATCAGAGAGTTTTGTTGGGCCGGGTCTGTTAACAGCCATTCAAAAATATACAACAAATCAGGGGTGAGGGAGACAAGTGTGTCTGAACTCTCTTCCTGTTTAGATATCAGCAGGCCATCAGGGCCACAGCTGAGTGTTAGTTTAAATTTTAAAATCAGATCTCTGGCCAGCAAATTTACTGGGCAGGAGTCAGACAGTAAAAACTGATGATTGTAAGTGAACTGATCGAAAGGATCAGTAATTTTGAGGGGGACTGTGACAGCTTCAGGGATAGCTTGTCCAGATGCTCCTGTGGGGTGAACAATCTTGCCTGAGAGTGGAGCATTAGGAAAACTTTTTTTCATAACCAGGGACTGTGTAGCCCCTGAGTCCACAAGAAATTTGACAGGAATGTCTTCAGTCATCACTGTGAGCATGAGTAACTTCAGGCATGCTGACTGTGTGTATTTGTAATATGTGGGAATAATCTCGCCTGTGTATGTTGGAAAAACAGGTGTGTGTGTGTTGGTACTTGCAGTTTGGAGTCCAGGGTCTCAACCTCCCGGGCCTAGTCAGGTTGAATAGCCACCCCTGTGACCACGACCGCCTTGTTGCCCTGGGCCACGTCCACCACGTCGGTGTGGGCCCGGGAAAAAGTTCTGTCCATTTTGCTGTTGTTGGTACTGGTTGGGGTCTGGATTCTGCATCGGGAAACGTGGACCTTGTGGTCTGAACTGACGGCTTGGTCGTCCTCTGTTGTAAAGTTTCCGAGGGCAGTCTCTGACCCAGTGGTCCAGTCCTCCACACAGGAAGCAAGGTTGGGGTCCTTGGAGACCCAGGGACCCACCCTGGTGTTGATAGGGCTGCTGTTGTGGTAGATAGGGTAGTGAGGGTGGTCTTTGTTGTGGTTGGGGTCTTTGTGGACCCTGAGGTTCAGCTGGACTGAGTGTCATCTGTGCTGCAGCTTGGAGGAGCGTGAGCTGAGCATCGTCTGTTTGTTTTTGTCTTTTTTGTGTGTGGTGGTTTGTTCTGTTATGTGTTGATCCCAAGCGTGCCTGGCGTGTCTCAGGAGCTCGTTTAGGCGGACGCCGGATTTCTATCCGATGTATGTGCTCTGGACAGATTTGCGGGTAGGAGGCATAAGCCCACTCATCAGGTATTGACAAAAGATGGTCTCAAAAGACGTGGCTTGAGGGGCCTCTCGCCAGTCCTCATAGTTCATTGGGATGCCAGAATGTGTTCTGAAGATGGGGAGCAGCATGTCAGCATAATCTTGTGGTGGTTCGTCCATCTTCTGGGTGGTGTCTGTGATGATGGCAAACCTTGGAGTTTGGGGGAAAGCTTCCCTGATTCGACCTGCTATTCCTGCAACACGCTCTCTATACTCTCTGTTCTGTTCATGAGAATATTCTGCATGTGTGAGGCATTGTTGTGCTTCAAGATCATCAAACCTTTGTGATCCCACCATATTAATGAATCCAATACCATATACGGAAGCCAAGATTAATTTTAATTCTGGTAGGGTGGGTCGAAGTACAGCTACCATGTTGAGAACAGTGGTGGCTATAGCCTCTCCCCGTTGTGCTTGGTCTGGAAGGTGTTGTTTGGCCATGTCAATCAGACAGGTCTTGGGCCAGGCCCTGTACACCAGCTGAGGGCCGGTTGGTCCTCCCACCTCTATCATGGGGTTGGTGTGGACGTAGTCGGGGTTGTCCGTCTCATCTTCAGTCTCGTCCTCTGAGTCTGACAGATGGTTGGCAGCAGCCTTCTTTTTCTTTGAACTTGCTTGTTTGAGGGCATCGATCTGTTGTTTTATTTCTGCCGCCTGGGTTTCAAGGTTCTTTTTTTCAGCTGTTGTTGTCTGGTCTGTATAGATGATGTTTTGTCCTTTGATGCTTTTCCTTTGTTCTCATCCTTTGTTTCGAGAACTGGTGGTGGTGGTGTTATGGGTGACCGATCGTCATCCACGAAACGGTGTCCTTGGTAGTCATCATCTGAATCCAGCGCCCACACTGGAGTAGTCATTGGACATGATGTAGGATCTGCTGTTGGTTCTCTTTCTTTCTTTTTCTTGCCTGGAGCAGGTGGTGTGTAAGGTGGGGGGGCGTTGAGGCCGGTCAGGGAGGGGTAGAGGGGCATCGTGGGAGGCAGAGATCCACTGGACTCCGGTGCATGAGAGAGAGAGAGAGAAGAAGGAGTAGTTAATTTGGCCAACAGTGAAGCTTTTCCTGTCTTAGTTTTTTTTTTTGTGTAATTGTCTCATTTTTTAGGGCCTCTTCGGTCGCCTTTTCAATTTTCTGGGTCATCTGATAAGTTTTAGATGCGGTTTTTTGTGATAGGGATTTAGCCTGGTTTTTCCATAATTTAAATGCCTGTTCATGGTTATACATTGCTACGAGTGTGGCTTGTGGGACCATCTTTATACTGCACATTTTTTGGTTTTTGACGTAATAAATGTTCTTCTAGTTTTTGGATTTCTTCTGGGTCCAACAAACCATTTCTTGGGAAATTAAATTTATTATGCCACTGTGAAAAAAAGCTGAGACAAGAATCACCATGTAATCTACGCATCCGGTCCGCCTCTGGACCACAAGGAATATATTCCTCCTCCTTACTATTTCCTGAACCCATTATTTCTCAGTGTCATTATAATTAACACCTACCTCGAATTAAATTAATAAATCTACCTCAGATTGTTTTTACAATCCTACCTTAGCATTCTCAATGAACACCTACCTCGATTTAAATGAATAAATCTACCTCAGATAGTTTTTACAATCCTACCTCAGCGTTCTCAATGAACACCTACCTCGATTTTTTTTTTTTTGATGGCCTCCCTTCTCCCCTTACAGCCATCCTATTCACACCATTATTATGAAATATTTATTCTAGTGACTATCTAGTGTAGGTTTTTTTTTAATAGGATAGAAAGAAAGAAAAGACAAAGTAAGACTCCAAAATATAAGAAATATATACAAATAGAGCACACGTCAAAACACCCGGCCACTGTCTGTTCACCTGCAAAGAACATGACAAAACACATTAACAAAATACATATGTATAAAGAACTTAAAATATTCATGGCTTTGCAGTAAGTTTCCATAAATATATATGCCCATACCTACGCCTATATACATACATACATACACATGAATATACATTCATATACATATCTATATATCTATATATAAAGCCTACATAAGCATCCCTGCTTCTATTTGTGTGTGGTTGTGAGCATGCATAAGTGTATAAGGCTTCTCTAATAGAACATTTAATAGTAACTGTGAAGCAGCAGAGACCCGACCCCCAAGACCAGAGGCAGATGAAAAAAGGGGGGATCAGAGCCCAACACCCCAGGAGAGACCCCGACCACGGAGGCCCCAGGGCCACCCACACAGGACGAACCACTCGCCCACCCCCCAGATCGGACCACAGGGGAGAGCCGGAAGAACCCCACCAGCGACCACATACAGTGACCCCCCAGGGCCAACAGCGATGAACTCATAGGCCCCCGCCGGAACCTGCCGAACCGATGCAGGTCCAGGCCCGGGCACGGAGGCCCGGGCACCGAGGACCCACACCACCCAGGCCAAGGCCTGACAGGGCCAGAGGACCCAAGCCCCACCAGGCAGACACCAGGCCGAGCCGACACACGCCCAAGCGCCCAGCCCCCGACTCCAAGGGCCCCAAGCATGCCGGCAGGCAAGGGCACACCCCACCAGGGGGCCGCGCAATAGGGGCGCAATGCCAAGCACCCGCAGTTGTATCAAAGAGGGGGCAGTCCGAGTCTCGGCCTAACAAATACCCATTCATACACAGACACAATTACACAGTCCCAGCCTCATTCTCACACTCACTCACTCAAAGACATACAATAATGATACATTTCATTCTTATTCCCAATACGCATTCTATACCCCTCAGGTCCAAGACATGTACCCGCCCTCTACAGGGGGCAGCCCATGCCCAAACCCAGGAGGTAAACCCATTCATTCCCGAGCGGAGAAGAGCCAATATCCCAGACCCAGCCCAGGCCACGCCCAGCCGACAGGACACCCCCCCCACCATGAAGAGGACACGCCACCGACCACCCCCACACACCGCCAACAACCAAGCAGTGCCCCCAGCCGACCGCCCGCCAGGCCCCGGCAGCCACCCCGGCCAGCCGGCCAACCATGGCACCCAAGAGCCAAGCTCAGGGGGTCCAAACAACCCCAGGGAGAGCACAGTGCCACCACCGCCCACGGCAATCCCCCAGACCCTGAACCCCCACATAGTCCTGGTCAACACCCGACGGCCTGCCCTTCTCCCGGACCCCACCCCCAGAATAGCAATTAAGGAACTGGGGGGGAGGGAAAAAAATAAAAAAAATAAGACCACGACACATACACCCCCGCCCCTAGATGTGCTGTTGATGTGTGTTGTTGTATAGTGCCATTAAAAAGGAAAGAAGAAGGAGCAAAGGCTTGCATGATGCCAGTTTCCCCTCCACCCCAACTCTATCCAAACTCTAGTGTCTAAATGCAACCGTTGTAAGTGAACACAGGCACAGGGGGTGAGAGTAAGGTCATCCCACCACCCATAGCCATGTGCCCACCTCAAGTTCCTATATGTGAATGTCATGAGGATGTTATGAATGAATGTCTAAGGTGTACAATAAAATTGAGTCCCAGGTGGCTATGGTCAACAGAGATGTAAAATTGTTGCAGCACACCCGAGCCCAAACAACCCTAAATGTGTGGAATTGAAATGAAGAGGGTGGAGGTGTATGGTGAGGGATGGGGAGAAATAACTGTGAGAGCAAATGCTCCCACAGGGAGTCAGCTCCCCCACTG
>NC_056507.1:48431450-48446321 GCF_014905685.2 Nematolebias whitei | reverse complement strand
GATTATTTATGATTTATAGATAAACTAAGTGCTGTTTTTGAAGGTAAATCATGGATGTATTCCTTTATGAGGTATTTGTATGTATGTATATGGATATATATAAGCCTTTGTGCCTGTGTGCTAATAATTGTTGAGTCAGAAAAATAGAGACAAAAAAAGAAAGTGAAATGATAATAAACATGTAAAGATAAAAGAAGAAAAAATAAAAAAAGAACCCCCTTACCATATTAAGTGTCATGCCACCGTGTACCACCACCATCTGTGTAACCCACCAACCGAGCTGTGCTGAAAAATTACATATATATCTGGTAAGTAATATGAATATATATGCTTGCTAATAAATTTTAAGTAAAATTAGCAACTGAAAATCATACTTACCTTATTTATATTATTAATAGAGCCAGGGAGTAACCTCTGGATCTCTAAACAGCTGGCCATTGATGTAGAGTTTGTCCACAGCCACAGTTGCTCTTCTGCCCTCGTTTATATTTTTCTTCCTAATCGGGAACAGGACGCGCCTTCTACTCAGAATTTCTGCAGGCAATTGGTCGTTCATGCTGAAGTTCGTGTCACGCAGTTCCCTACCTCGGCTTTTTACTTTTTCTTTCTGCTTATAATGGTCAAACTTAGCTACAATCGGCCGCGGACGATTGCTTCCAGGTTTCTTACCTCCGAAGCGGTGGACTCGGTGAAAAGTGATGGAATTAACCGCGTCACTCGGCAACTTCAGCTGGTTCTGGATGAAGTCACGGACGGAGGCCTCAGGGACCTCGTCCGCTCGCTCCGGGATTCCCGAGAAGACAAGGTTGTCCCGCATGCTCCGGGCTTGGATATCCAAGATCGATTCTTTTATTTTTTTATTATCCCCGGAGAGCAGCGTCATCTCCTCGGTGAGTTGTTTTACTGTTCCTCTCAGCTCCTGATTTTCACTAGCAAGTAATGCTCCCTGTTGTAGGCTGAATTCTAAAGACTCCCTGAGGCCTTAAAACTCTTTATGTAGCATCTCTACTAACGCTAGTCGGGCGTCCAAGCTAGTTAGCTTCTGGTCAACAGATTCTAATATCTCCTTTAAACCTGTATTATCAGGAGACGGTGCCGTAACGCTGTCTGAGCTTCCCTGTCGGTGCCGCTTACCAGTGGGGATGTTAGCTGAATCGCTAGCAGCACCGGATGAATCTTTAGTTTTACCCATGACCAAGCTGTAAAAACACTCGTCAACAAATGATTCCAGGCTTTCCAAGGTCTCCTCGTCCAGTTTGTTTGATTGAATCAAAAAGTTTGTTAGTAATATTTAGGACTTTCTTAATGATCTTATATTTAATTAAACAGTTTTTATTTAAATAAATACAGACTTACCAAAGTTTTATCATAATACTCATGCACAGTTTCTTCCTAGTTCTCAGCAACAGCTCATTGCACCCTAGATGGAGCAACCCCAAGAGACTGGAGCATCAAGAAGCTACACCTACCTCGATTTAAATTAATAAATCTACCTCTATTTGTAGTTTTACAAATCTACTCAATATTTATTTTTTACAAAACGTTTTCTTTACCTTTTGTATCTCAGTCTCAGTCCGGATCCTGTTGAGGTCGATCCCCCTCTATGGAGAGACAGGACGCCCTCCCTCTCTAATGTCCTACTGGAGGTTGGAGGAAAAATCAGTTGATTTCCAGTGATAAGCCACGTCCTGGCTTCCAATCGAAGTGGACGAACCAACAAAGGATCCTGTTCGTGAGCGCCAAATTGTGAAGTTTATTTTATAGATAAACTTTGTAAATGAGACTTGAGATCTTAGTTTTTAGCAACACGCAGCATATTTATTATTTCCTTTGCAAAGGGAGAACCGCACCGCTTAAGGCTCAAGGAGTTCTCAAGAACACATTCAGTAAAGGCTTCATTTATACAGTCTTTCGCACGCACAGGGCGTTCAAAAATTTCACTCTTCATGAGTCATGTGCCTTAAGGGCTTACTGGAACAATACAAGGTGGGACAAACAAGTTATTTTAGGCAAAACTGGTTTCTGCTTAAGCTATTTTGTGACAGTAAACATGTTTTTCTGTTGCAGGTTCCTGTTTCCTCATGAGGTGGCAGTTGAAATGAAGAATGAACAAAGATAATACATTAAATGATATTAAAATTATTAAATATGCTGTTTATCTTCCACAGGTGCAGCGTTTCCCCAGAGACTGCCAACAGGCGCCGTCCTGGAACAACCAGCCGTAGGTCTTATGGGGGAGAAGATTCAAAAAAGGACTCCTTGCAGAGGATGTGTGTATGCACAATGATGGCTTGAGTTTTTTAATAAAACGTAAACATCATTCAGAAATTAAAGTGTCTGATTTCAGCCTGACTGTCAGTTCGAATGATCTCACAACGGCTTCTCCTCACACATCCTCCATACAAAGCAAGCCGGTGTCCTCAAAAGAGGTTTTTAAAAATCACCGCAGCTCAACAAAACACAAAAAAGGCGCAGCTGACACAGCAGCCAAAAGTGAATGTTTTCAGTAGACCGAGTCCAGTGGGAAACCTCGCTCTCAGCCCAGGCTGTGCGCTGCCTCCTCTGACCGCAGTGGTGACAAACACGCACCCCTGCGGTGGCGGCAGCCCTCACCTAAACGGCACCGCATGGCCAAGTGCGCGCACGCATCCCCTCAGCGCACGCCAGCTCACATCAGCACGGATGTGAGCCCGCAGCCTGAGCGTGGCACAGAGGCGCCTTCAGGGCCCTTTTGAGGAAGCCTCCCCTTGGGTCGCTCGGAGTACGCCTCCGCAGCACATGACGGTGGTAGAGGCTGTAACTTGGTTGGCGTCTAAAAAACATGACGCAGCACAAAAATGCGTGCCCGCTCCCCGAACGTTACGCGGAGTGGTAGCGAGTGTGCGCTCTAAACAGATGGATGAACCATCACAGGGGATACATGCTACAGTTTGCAGCTCAACATGCCCCCCCCCCCCCCCCCCCCCCCGTTTGGAAGAATTTTAGAGACAGTTCTGTCATCTCCAGAACAGATCTCGTTCCTCCACGCAGAAGTTCAGGAACTTCTGGTGAAAAAAATGTAATTTCCAGGGTTCCAGACGAAGAAGAAAACACAGGGTTTTACTCTTGTTACTTCCTGGTCCCAAAATGGACCGGAGGGATGAGACCCATCTTGAATTTGTCAATTTTCAACAAGTCGATCATGGAGAGACATTTTCACATGTTGACAACCAGACAACTGTTAGACAACATTCAGCAAAATGACTGGTTTACCTCCATCGATCTGAAAGACGCCTACTTCCACATTCCAATCATTCCAAAGCACAGAAAGTTTTGGCGCTTCTTCTTTCAAGGGACCCAGTATCAATACAACAGACTTCCATTCGGGTATTCCCTCGTGACATGCACATTTTCAAAATGCGTGGAGTCGGCTCTGCAGCTGTTACACAGAGCAGGGATTAGAATTCTGTTTTATCTGGACAATCTGTTGCTGCTGACCCGTTCCAGACAGGAGGCAGCAGTGCAAACTCAGGCGCTGACGTCACACCTGCAAAATGTGGGCTTCACCATAAACTGGGAAAAGAGATTGGTTCACCCGGCCCAGATGATCATTTATCTGGGAGTGGAGCTAAACTCGGTCACTATGAGGGCTTGTATATCTCAGACAAGGACCGAAGCTCTAAAGGACCAGCTCTGCCACGTGAAGCCCGACAAAGTGGTAACAGGTGTTTCCGTCATGAAGTTATTAGGGACGATGTCGTCTGCTCACACGGTGATTCCGTTGGGGCTACTCCACATGCGACGCCTCCAGAGGTGGTTCGCTCGTTTGCGTGTGGACCCGGTGAGGCAGAAGAGATGGTTGATTGCTGTGCCCCCCTCCATGAGAATCCTGAGACACTGGGGAAACCCTCTTGTTCTGTCGGAGGGAGTTCCTGCCAGCAGACCTATGTCACACGTCTCAGTTTTCACAAATGCGTCCCTGTCAGGCTGGGGAGGCACATGCATGTCCCGAGCTGTGGGGGCGCTGTGGCAACCCCACACAGCGGCTCATATAAATGTTTTGGAATGTCGTACGATTTTGAATGTGATTCAACATTTTGCTCCTGTGCTGCGGAATCAACATGTTCTGATTCACCCAGAAAACAAAGTGACTGCAGCATACATAAACCGACAGGGGGGTATGCGCTCAGCCCAAATGTTACACATTGCGAGACGGTTGCTGTGTTGGGCACACTAAAATCTGCTCTCTATCAGAGCAGTGTACATCCCCGGCGTTCTGAACAGAGGAGCGGATGTGATGTCCAGGGGCGGTCCGCGTCACGGGGACTAGAGCCTCCATCCCGAGCTGATGGCTCAGACGTGGCAGAAATTTGGCAGAGTGGCCGTGGACCAGTTTACCACACGAGAGAACGCTCAGTGTCAACTATGGTTCTCACTGAGCCCGCGGGATGAACCACTGCTAGGGGTGGACGCGTTTGCTCACAGCCCATGGCCCAAAATGCTTCTTTACGCATTTCCCCCACTCCCTCTGATATCATGGTTTCTGAACCGAGTTTGGGAGGATGGACTGACAGCCATCCTGGTGGCTCCCGAGCTCGTGAACGCCCCATGGTTCCCAATTCTACAACGCCTGTTATCGGGTCGCCCGTGGAAACTGCCGTGGAGGGAGGATGCTCTCCTCCAGGCGGAAGGAACGATCAGGAGTTACCCAGAAATAGGTCAGCACGTTTGGGTCTGGCCGCTGAGCGGATCCGTTTAGAGAGGATGGGTCTCTCTCAAGATGTAGTGCGCACAATCTAGGATTCACATGCTACCTCTACCACAGCGCTGTACACATCAAAGTGGACAGCTTTTCAGCGCTGGTGTACAGAGAAAGGTGTAGAGGCCACCTCATGTCCACTAGGTGGCGTGCTGTCCTTTCTGCAGTAGCTGATGGACAGAAATCTGGCGTTCAGCACGATTAAAATGTACGTTGCAGCCATCTCTTCTTGTCATAAAGGCTTTGGGGACAGAACAGCTTTTAATCATCCGTTGATGAAGCGTATTTTAAAAGGTGTACAGAGATGCAGGCCTGTATCACGCCCACTTTCTCCACAGTGGGATTTAACGCTGGTTCTGCGAGCCCTGATCAAATCTCCATTCGAGCCACTAGATCAGGTTCCGATTAAATTCTTGTCTCTTAAAACAGCCCTGCTGCTGGCTTTAATATCCGCTAAGAGGGTGAGTGATTTATCTGCCCTCTCTGTCGCTCCGTCATGTCTCAGAATTCAGGCTGACGGCAGCTCAGCTGATCTGAGACCTAACCCAGCGTTTATGCCTAAAAACATCACAAGCTCTTTTAAATCAAGAGTGATATCGTTGCAGGGATTTTTCCCTCCTCTCCACAAATCAGAAGAAGAAGCATCTTTCCATCTTCTCTGCCCTGTGCGTGCGTTGACGTGTTACGTAGCACGCACGGCGGCACTGCGTCAGACTCAGCATTTGTTTGTGCACTATAGAGACGCATCTGCAGGTCGCCCGTTATCCACCCAGAGCTTGTCACACTGGCTGTGTGAGGCCATTTCTGAAGCCTACAGAGCATCAGATTTAGAGCCTCCTGACAACCTTAGGGCGCACTTGACCAGAGGTATCGCATCTTCGACTGCTTTGCATAATGGTATGACAATGCAGGATATTTGCACTGCGGCCGCGTGGTTAACACCCTGTTCATTTATTTGCTTTTATTTATGTGACGTGTCGGCATGTTCCATGACACATTCTGTCCTTAGTGCCTTAACAGAATAAATATTGTTTCATGAAATCTCGTTTAAACTCACATCTGACTACATGCATTTACAGTGTGAGATGTTGTTATCAGTCACAGGTTATGACTGTTGTTCTTGTTCTATTGTCACTAATCAGTTCATGACTTCTGTCATCAATCAGTTCACTTGATTAATAATCAGTTCGGACTTCCGGGAGGATGGCGCCGGTGCTGGTGGCTTGCCGTTCACCTCTGTCTGTTTTGATTGTTTTTTTTCTGTTTTTGTCATTTTTCTTCGGTGACATAAACGCACTGCTTGTTTATGATCGCCAACAACTTTTAAATATACAATTATCTACTGCAAACCCCGCCTTGTTCGACCACTTTGATCAGGGCTCTGGACCCCCACCCCCTTTGCTTGTTGATGTCCCGGTGTACCTGAAGCGCGCTGCATTTCTACCCACCTGAAAACATCGCTCCAGGCGCCGTGGGAGACGTGCCGGCCATCTCGTGAGGATTAAAGCCAGCTTCAAGCTCTCTGCTGCTTCGTCATCTGCTACTGACCATCAGACAATAAACTGTCCATCCGGATGCTTCGCTGACCCACTCAACTCCAGCTCGCTCCAGGTGCCCGGGCCTAGTACGCGCAGCGGGCGCATGCGCGGCTGCGGTGGTTTCGGCCGTCTTCAGAGGAACTTAACCAACTCAGGTCCTTCTGCTGCATCATCTTCTGCCGACCATCTGCTGGATATTCGCCTGTCCGGGTGCTTCGCTGATCCTGCTGGGTCCTGCCTGATCCCCGTAGTCGAGCCTGGCTCGCGTCGCGGGCGCGCGCACAGCTGCGGCGTTTCTGGTCCTAGGAGGCGCGGTTCAAACTCCAGAAATCTAAAACAGCTGATCTGTGCTCCGAGCACAGCTTTACCTTCATCTACTGGTTTTACAAAGATTGCTCTGCTGAATGTGAGGTCACTAGCAAATAAAACTTTTGTCTTAAACGATTATTTCTGCTCCAATGGACTGGACTTCATGTTTTTTACAGAGACCTGGCTCGTCCCTGGTGAGTTAAGTGTTTTTTCTGAACTTTTGCCGGCGGATTGTGCCTTTTTTAATGCTCCAAGGACTTCTGGTAGGGGTGATGGATTATTAAGTTTTTAAAAAACTCTGGAACTGCAGACAGCTACAGCTGAGACATTTCAGATTTTTGAACTGCTGTACTTTGAGCTGGGCCGCTCCAACCCAACACTGTGCAGCCTGATTTACAGACCACCCTCATACAACAAAAACTTCATAAGTGAATTTTCTGACTTTCTGACTAGAATACTGCTCAATTACAACAGGGTCTTGATTCTGGGAGACTTTAATGTGCACGTTTGCTGTCCTGACAAGCCTCTGGTGCAGGAGTTTCTAAATCTGATCCAATCTTTCAACCTTGTGCAAAATGTTGTTGGTCCAACTCATCAACAGGGCCATACACTTGATTTAGTTCTGTCTCACGGTTTATCTGTGGTTAATATGGAAATTGGGGATGCTATTGTTTCAGATCACAAACCCATTTCATTCCAAACCTGTTATTCATGAGTCTAAATCCCCCGCTCTAGCCAAGAGTTGTCGGATATTTAACTCTTCAACTGCTGCTCTTTTTTCCTCTGCATTCATTACTGATGCTGCTTCAGTCCCTGAAACCTCTGCCTGTATTAATACACAGGAGCTGCTCAGTAGGCATGATGCGACCTGCTCTAAGATCTTAGACCTCGTGGCCCCGCTAAAAATCAGGCAACCAAAGCGGGCACCACACCCCTGGCTGAACGCGACCACTCGAGCGGCCAAACGTCTATGCAGGAGAGCTGAACGCAAGTGGAAAAAGGACAAATTACAGGTTTCTTTTATTATGTTAAAAACATGTTTGAAAGATTATCAGAGCATCGTTAAATCTGAAAAGAACAAATACTTCTCCCAAATCATCGCTTCAAACAGTCATAATCCCCGTGTTCTTTTTAATACCGTAAATTCCATTTTAAACGTGCCTCGGTCTGCCAGCATGGAGGCCTCCGTTGACATCTGCAACGACTTTACCAGATACTTTGCTGATAAGGTAGAGTTGATTAGGTCATCCATCCCACTGTCCACAGCTGATCCTTCTGTCTTTGTCCCTTGCTCAGCTGTCTTCAAACATTTTGAACCCATTTCACTCCCATTTCTAAACAAAGTCGTTGATCAGATGAAACCCTCTGGTTCCCCTGCTGACTCCATTCCTGTGTCGTTTTTCAAACAAGTTCTACCCACGATTGGACCCTCTGTTCTTACTATTATAAATAGTAGTATTGTGACAAGTGTGATTCCCGATGTTTTCAAACATGCAGTAATTCATCCTTTAATTAAGAAACCTGGACTTGACCCTTGGACTTGCTCAAACTTCAGACCAATCTCAAAACTTCCCTTCCTGTCCAAAATCCTAGAGAAAATAGTTTTCATTCAATTAAACAAGTTTTTGAATGAGAACAGAATCTTCAAAATTTTTCAATCTGGTTTTAAGCAACTCCACAGGACTGAAACAGCATTAGTAAGGGTTTGTAACGACATTATGATCTCAAACGATTCTGGTCAATGTAGTGAACTTAATCTGGTGTCACGACTAAGCCTAAGGTCAAAACCCTTGACCTTAAGAACCTTGTGGGACAGAAACTGTCAGTTCATTGATTTGAATCCAGAGATACAGGTTCACCCATCCTGAGACTCTCTTTCTTGATAATCAAGTGAAAGAACACTCTCTTTTTATTATCATTACTATTTTACAAATGTTGATAATCAAAGTGTCTTAGTTCAAACCATTTTAGATGTTGCAGTGAACTAATCAATTTTATTAACTGTGTAATGATTTTTAATTCTCATGCAAAGTTAGAATTCATGTTGAGGTCTGTTACAGATTTTTTTGCATTTTCTGATTTCTGCCTTTGAATGAGCAAGTGTACGTTTCCAGGGTCAGGAGTGAAGCAGACATGCGTTGGAACAACTGTCCTGTTTATATCCTCTCAGACGTCAACAGGGGGGTTTGGCACCTGTTTCTTAAACTCGCCAAAACAAAACTCTCTCTGTCTGTGAGAACATTTCTGATCTGTTCCATAACAATTCTTGCTGCATTCTAACCTTTTACGTCACAAAACACACCCCGTCTGGTCGGTTCTAGCCAATGGGAATACTCCCAGATGAACCGGGAAAACAGCTCTTTAAAATGTCGGTACTTCCTGGTCTAACCAGTTCTGTTGGATACACAGTTCTGTGAGAGTTCTGTGAGGGTTCTACTCGGTTCGGTTGAGATCAGTTCTGTTCAGTTCTGTGCGGAGAAGCCCAGTTCTGGGAGCCGGGAAGATCCTGACATGACAACAGAGCTCTTCCGAGTTTCATGGGATTATAACATCTTCACTGAGGTGAGCTGTGGCGGACAGTCTCGCCATTACTCCGGACGAGTAACAGCATCCTACGGAGACGCTGAAGGGTGCGTTAAACGGAATCTCGCCTGAGACATCTCCAGGTAAAAGAGTCGATTTCACCACCTAAGTGTACTGTAAGGAGAAGCTGAAGAAAGCCCGGAGAGTGCCGTTCTGTTAACACTCTCCCTCAAACCCCATCTTTTACTCTTCTTTAAACTTCTTTCCCATCTTTAAACTCCTCTCTCAAGTAGAAATTCTTCCAGATATTTAGAAATGTCTGTGTAAAGTGCTCATCCACATCCGTGTGGGTAAAAGATCATAGTTGTACAGTTTTCATAAATGTCTGTGGTGAAGCAACGGAAAAATCATGGCCGTATGATTTTTCCTGATTGATTGCTTATGTTGTTATTTTCATAATTTGCCAAATTAATGTAAATGTTTGATGTTAAACTTTGATTCTGTAAATAAATGACCGCATTCATTTTGATGGGTCAAATATAAATGACGTCTCACGTTTGCATTTCATTAAATTCAATGCACGTTTTATTCAGTTCAGAAAAATGAGGAATCCGTGTTAATTGATGAATATATCTGAGCATCTGTTCATCTACATTCTGGTGGTGTATACCGATTCAGTGAGTTGATATCGGTGCAGGTCTATCCCCACCGCCCGAGATGAGGGTGGGGGTGACGGAGTTTAACAATTAAACGTGCGTTATCTTTTTAGCAAGTGAGTAAACTTTTTCCATTTTTGTGAATATCTGTAACTGTTTCTATTTTTTAAAAGTGCGGCAAAAATTATCAGTGAATAAAAATGTGTTCGGTAAATGCTCTTTGTGGTACTTGTGCTCCTGGACCTTACTGCTGCTTTTGATACTGTTGACCACAGTATCCTTGTATCACGGCTGGAACAGTGGGTTGGGATCACAGGTGCTGCATTAGAATGGTTCCGCTCATACTTGAGTGGCAGGAGCTTCTGTGTCAAGGTTGGTAACAATGTATCCGCCTCATTACCTCTTTCATGTGGGGTCCCACAGGGTTCGATTCTCTGATCCCTTCTGTTCTCACTCTATTTGCTCCCACTGGGGTCCATCCTGAGGAAACACGGTCTTTCATTCCATTGCTATGCTGATGACTGCCAGATCTACCTGCCTGTGAAACCAGCAAGTGTTTGCTCCATTCACCCTATGTTAAAATGTCTGGATGACATTAAGGCCTGGATGGCTTCAAATTTCTCAAGTTTTAACAATGACAAGACCAAAGTCATTGTTTTTAGCCCTAGCTCAACTGCCACCACTGATCCTGTCAACCTGGACTCTCTTCAGCCATATCTGAAGCAGTCTGGTAAAAATCTCGGGATGGTTTTAGACTCTGATTTTAAGTTTGACAAACAAATCAACTCTGTTCTGCAGAAAAGCTTCTTCCAGTTCAGACAGGTAGCTAAACTCAAGCCAGTGTTGTCCAGACCTGACCTTGAGAAACTAGTCCACGCCTTTGTCACGACCCGATTGGACTATTGCAACGCACTGTATGCTGGGATCAGCCAGGCCTCCATCTCACGTCTTCAGCTTGTCCAGAATGCTGCTGCTCGGCTTTTAACTGGAACTCGTAGGTCTGAACATATTACTCCAGTTCTGTCCTCCCTTCACTGGCTCCCTGTTCCTACGAGGATAGTTTTTAAAATTCTTCTGCTGACCTTCAAATGCCTAAATGGCCTCGCACCCCTTTACCTCTCTGAGCTTCTGGAACCTTACGTTCCCTCTCGGGCCCTGAGATCATCTGATCAGCTGCTTTTGGCTGTTCCAAAAACAAGACTGAAGCTCAGAGGAGATCGGGCTTTTTCAGTCATGGGCCCCAAACTGTGGAACAACCTGCCCCCCAACATCAGGCAGGCCACCTCCCTTCCTCACTTCAAATCCCTGCTAAAAACACATCTGTTCTCTCAGGCATTTCATACAGTGTAAATTGTTCTAGTGTTTTTTAATCTGTGACCTTATGTTTTAAATGCTTTTTATTAATTCTTCAGTTATTATCATTATTAGTGTATTGTATATATATATATATATATATATATATATATATATATATATATATATATATATATATACAATATATATATATATGTTTATATATTTTTCTCTTTAATTTACTCGTTGATTGTTGTTGTTGTTGTTGTTGTTGTTAAGCACTTTGATAACAGGTTCTGTTTTAAATGTGCTCTATAAATAAAGTTGACTTGACTTGACTTGACTTGACTTGACTTATTATTAATCTGTTCATGTTGAAGAGCCGTGGATCTTCTCTATTCACAGCCCTTTTCAGCCTCTCCTCCTTCCCGTTGAAAACTTTTTTGGGGCATTCATGCAGTCGGAACGCGTAAACTACGCAGCGCGCGTCTGTGCATGGTTATTGGTTATGGTAATTATGCAACACGTATTTACGCACATGGAGAGCTGAGTGACAAGATGTTTTTTGGGCAAGCGGGCGCTTCTTATGGTGTTTGAATGGACCCAGTGAGGCGGAGACTACATCATGCTTTGCCCTTAACCCATCAGCGACAGCTCTTAAAGGGCGAAGTCTATACAAAATAGAACGTTGGTTATGTACTGTAACCCCAGATTCTATGAGTATAGGCGTAGCCCTTTAAGCGTCGGGCCTCACTGGCTCCTAAATGGCTGAAGAAAAAGCTATTTGAGAGCCGATTACCTGCTCTTAACGTAATTTATACGGACCGGGTGGGGCCCACACAACAGGTGAGCGTGGACTAAACTTTTCAGTGCGATGCTTTGCATGACGGGATAAACCCACCAGCGACAGCTCTTAACGGGCTGTGCCTATACTCATAGAATCTGGGGTTACAGTACGTAACCAACGTTTTTTATAACCTCCAAAGGAACATTCTCTCAGACCGGTAGAGTTGAAGCTGGGCATTGTTGGAAACAATGTAACAATGTGATGGCTGACCACTTTCATATTTTCTGGGGCTGCCCATTGATTTATTCTTTTTGGTTAGAGGTAGCCAAAGAGATAAGAGTAATTCTTGGTTTTGAAATTGAGCACAATTTTCAAACGATATATCTAAGTAATTTACCAAATGAACTCAACACTCAGTATAAGTACCTTTTGAAAATACTACTGATAGCAGGAAAGAAATCTATAACAAGAAAATGGCTTATTAGGAGCTCACTGACATTGAGAGACTGGTCAGCCACTGTAGAAGAAATATGTGAAATGGAAATGCTTACCTTCTCCTTAAGACTCCAGGAAAACAAAATAAAAAAATATTGGTTGAAATGGTTAATATATAGGAACCCGAAAGTAAGTTTAGTGTCATTAATTCATTATTCGGGGTGGTAAATGGGGTTTGGTGTTGAGCGGTTTACAGGTCTTGGTAAATCTGGAAAGAAATTTCCACCTGTTTGACTCTTCATGGAATTTTACATACATTGTAACCTGTTTGTCAAAAATCTACCTGTTTCAGTTTTGTCTTTTTGTGATATATTGCTGTCCCCCTCCCTTGGTGACCTCTCTGTTCTGAGTGTTGTTTATTGTCCTTGTTGTGATTTTTTTTGTTGTTGTTGTTATGGTTTGCCCTGTATAAAAATCTCATCAAAAATAAAGTATATAAAAAAATACTATTGTGGATATAAAGCCATATTTTGAAAGTAGAGTTACAAATTTTCTATTGTAAGGATCCCACTGCCTGCAGCCTGCCTTGCTGATGGCCGCTGATTACCAACACCTGGCGGCCATCAGCCTGATGAGCCTCTCCATCTACTTAAGGCTGCAGTCCGGTGTGATTCAACGCTGGAGCATATCACCTCTTATGGTATTGTACTGTTGTGAGGCAAATGTCTTGGTGAAAAGAATTTGTTCACCTTTTGCTCTTTTTTCCAGTTTCCTGGTTCCTCGTGCTCGTTGGATTTCCCTCGTGACCTGATTTGGATCCTAGGCCTCTCAGGTATTCCTCGTGCCTCTTTGCCTCCAGTGCCAGCCTTCCTCGTTCCCCTTTGGACTCTTTTGGATTTCCCTCTGCTGCTCGCTCGCCTTGGACTGAAGGACCAGCTCTCCCTTCGGGTTGGACTGTAAGGACAAACACACTCCTTAACAAACAACTTGAGCCTTCCCCGTTGGACAGCTAATAACCTGTCGTCCCTCTTTCCAGGAGCCTCAGACCAGCAGCCTGTGGATGTGATTTAAACTCACTGTAAATAATAAACACTGTTATTTTGTATTCCCCTTGTGTCTGCCTCGTTCTGGGTCTCATATCATCTGGGTTCCCCGCGCACTCCTAACACCTATCTGTTAATTAATTCCAAAACTGATTAGTTGAATGTGGGAGAAGAAAATTACAATTTTTATTTGAAACTAAAAGTTTTTTTTAGAGTGAGCTTCTTGGTGTTATAACTAAGTGGACCTTCCTAGAAGTGTGTTACAACCTAACAGGAAGGAAGTCAAACACGGGTGAATATAACAGGAAATTAACAGATAATATGAAACTAAGTTGTGGAACGTTTTTAACAATTAAATACAGATGTGTACTTTAGAATTGTGGTTAATTTGAACGTTGAACTCAGCATTAATTGGGTGACAGGTCTTCTCAAACTGCTTTGAGAGATGAGATCTCTTTTTTTTATCAACAACGCCTGGTGCTCCGACGTGACAGTGATCTCCCAGCACTGCTCTCCTTCTCTGGAAAATCTCTTCATAAACTGCAAACCGTTCTACTCTCCATGTGAGTTAACTTCATTCATTCTGGCCGCTGTTTACATCCCACCGTGTGTGGACGTGCACGAGGCTGAGTGCGTGCTCGCGGACCAGATTACGAGTGTAGAGCTGACTTTTCCGGACTCCCTTGTTATTATCCTTGGAGATTTTAACAAAGCAAACCTCAGGCATGAACTACCTAAATATAAACAGTTTATTACATGCCCGACAAGAGAAGGAAACACGCTGGATCACTGTTACACCACAGTGAGCGGTTCTTATCGTGCTGTGCCTCGTGCTGCCCTGGGTCTCTCAGATCATGAGATGATTCACCTCATACCTGCATACAGACAGAGACTGAAGCTCTCAAAACCTGTGGTGAGGACATCCAAAAAGTGGACCAGTGAAGCTGTGGAGGAGCTACGCACGTGTTTGGACACCACAGACTGGGACCTGTTCAGGGCTTCTTTTTTTTTTTTTTTTTTTTTTTTTTTTTTTTCTGACGGCCTCCCTTCTCCCCTTACAGCCATCCTCTCCACACCATTATTATGAAATATTTATTATAGTGACATTCTAGTGTAGGGTTTTTTTTTTTTTTGTTTTTATAATAGGATAGAAAGAAAGAAAAGACAAAGTAAGACTCCAAAATATAAGAAATATATACAAATAGAGCACACTTCAAAACACCCGGCCACTGTCTGTTCACCTGCAAAGAACATGACAAAACACAGCAACAAAATACATATGTATAAAGAACTTAAAATATTCATGGCTTTGCAGTAAGTTTCAATAAATATATATACCCATACCTACGCCTATATACATACATACATACATACACATGAATATACACTCACATACATATCTATATATCTACATATAAAGCCTACATAAACATCCCTGCTTCTATTTGTGTGTGGTTGTGAGCATGCATAAGTGTATAAGGCTTCTCTAATAGAACATTTATTAGTAATTGTGAAGCAGCAGAGACCCGACCCCCAAGACCAGAGGCAG
>NC_056507.1:48419757-48421450 GCF_014905685.2 Nematolebias whitei | reverse complement strand
GTGAGGACAGCATCATCCCATCACGCTCCAGAGTCATTTTCAATAATGATAAACCCTGGGGGGCACCACGGTGGCGCAACTGGTAGAGCTGCTGCCTCTCAGCGAACAGGTCCCTGGTTCAAACCCCGGTCCAGGTGCCTTCTGGGTGGAGTTTGCATGTTCTCTCCGTGCATGCGTGGGTTTACTCCGGGTACTCCGGTTTCCTCCCACAGACCAAAAACATGCATGTTAGGCTGATTGGTAACTCTAAATTGTCCCTAGGTGTGAGTGAGAGAGTGAATGGTTGTTTGTCTCGTTTGTCTCTATGTGGCCCTGTGATGGACTTGCGACCTGTCCAGGGTGTACCCCGCCCCTCGCACAGTGATTGCTGGACATGGGCACCAGCGACCCCCGTGACCCAAAATGGAATAAACGGGTAAAGATAATGGATGGATGGATAAACCCTGGTTCACATCCAAACTCAGAAAGTTTCGTCAGCAGAAGGAGGCTGCTTTCAGAGAGGGGGACAGAGACAACTACAGACGTGCGAAGTATGACTTTAGCAGGGAGGTGTCGAAGGCTAAATCCAGGTACAACACATGGCTGGAACAACAGTTCTCTGCAAACGACTCTGCCTCTGTCTGGAGGGGGCTGAAAGAGATAACTAACTACAAACCCAGAGCACCTCATTCTACAGACAATCTCAAACTGGCAAACGATCTGAACGACTTCTATTCACGCTTTGATGTCATGGACTCACATTCTTCCATCCTCCACACCAACCCCAGCTCAACTGGTTTAACCACTTGGGACTGCCCCCGACAACCCCCTGCTATCTCTGTACAAGAGGATGAAGTAAGGAGGCTTTTTAAAAGGCTGAATACACATAAGGCTGCAGGCCCAGACCTTGTGTCACCCTCCACGCTGAGACATTGTGCTGGAGAGTTGGCTCCGGTCTTCACGGGGATCTTCAACTCTTCTCTGGAGTCATGCCACATCCCAGCCTGTTTCAAGTCCTCCATCATCATCCCTGTCCCCAAGAAGCCACGTGTCACAGGACTAAATGACTATAGACCTGTAGCTCTCACGTCGGTAGTCATGAAAACCTTTGACCGTTTGGTTTCATCTCACCTAAAGTCTATCACCAACCCCCTCCCGGACCCCCTGCAGTTTGCCTACAGGGCCAACAGGTCTGTAGATGACACAATAAACCTGGCTCTTCACTTCATCCTGCAGCACCTGGACTCTCCAGGAACCTACGCCAGGATCCTGTTCGTGGACTTCAGCTCTGCATTTAACACCATCCTCCCTGCTCTGCTCCAAGACAAGCTCTCCCTGCTCCATGTACCTGACTCCACCTGCAGGTGGATAACAGACTTCCTGACAGACCGGAGTCAGTGCGTGCGACTGGGGAGAACTGTCTCGGACACTCAGACTGTAAGCACAGGATCTCCACAGGGCTGTGTGCTTTCCCCCCTGCTTTTCTCCCTGTACACCAACTACTGCACCTCCAGCCATGACTCTGTGAAACTTATTAAGTTTGCAGATGACACCAACCTCCTCGGGCTCATCTCGGACGATGATGAGTCTGCATACAGGAGGGAGGTGGACCAGCTGGTGACCTGGTACAGCAGCAACAACCTGGAACTCAATGCCCGGAAGACAGTGGAGATGATTGTGGATTTCAGGAAAGCCACAGCCCCTCTGCCCCCCC
>NC_056507.1:48387929-48419657 GCF_014905685.2 Nematolebias whitei | reverse complement strand
TCGGCACCACCATCACCCAGGACCTCAAGTGGGAGCCGACCATCAGCTCCCTCATCAAGAAGGCCCAGCAGAGACTGTACTTCCTGCAACAGCTGAAGAAGGCCAAGCTGATGGTGCAGTTCTACACGGCCATCATTGAGTCCATCCTCAGCTCCTCCATCACGGTGTGGTACGCCGGGGCCACTGCCAGGGACAGACTGAGACTGCAGCGCATTGTGCGCTCAGCTGAGAAGGTGATCGGCTGCAGCCTTCCATCCCTCCACGACCTGTACGTCTCCAGGACTGTGAGGCGAGCAGGTCGGATCACAGCTGACCCTGCTCACCCTGCACACGGTCTGTTTGAACCACTCCCCTCAGGCAGGAGGCTTCGGTCCATTCATACCAGAACCTCCCGCCATAAGAACAGTTTCTTCCCCTCTGCTGTTGGACTCCTGAACACTCATAATGTTACCTCATAATTTCTGCTTTGGTCACATTACATCTGTATTATAATTGAATACTCCATCTGTACTGTTTTCCAAGCTTTTTTCATTGTTTTCTATTGTATGGGTGTACACGTGTTTTATGTTATGTTTTCATTTTTACTTTATTTATGGATGTACACATGTTTTATGTTATGTTTTAATTTTTACTTTATTTATGGGTGTACACATGTTTTATGTTTTATGTAATGTTTTCATTTTTACTTTATTTTACTTTATTACTATTCGCACCTTTATGTCGAAGCAAATTCCTAGTTTGTGAACCTCGTTCATTGACATGGCGATAATAAACTGATTCTGATTCTGATTCTGAGATGATTGATGGACTGACTAATTATGGGGTGGGTTAAATATTAAGGTTTACAGTTTATTTACAGTATTATGGAGTGTTCTGGTGATTTTTTTCCTTAAATTAACATGGTTGAACAAGAAACTTTTGCCTGGTACTGAGTTAAATATTACCTTTTTAATGATTACTTTATGATATGTTTATTTAATGACTATTTGATGTGTGACAGCATGAATAAGGATGTGTTTTGTAATTAGTTTCAAGAGCAGATCATGATGAAATAACGCCAATAGATGATGCAATTATGATGATAAACTTAATTTTTGATATTATTTCTATGAAATAATGAATTTTTACAGCTGGGCCATGATGAGAGACCAGGGAATTTTGATAAATGCATAAAATGGGGTTTTATAATATAGATTTTCCAGGGGGTGAACTTATGACATTTTTCAATCTAAATTGGGACTAAACTGAAGGGTGGTAGAATGGGTAAATTGATTTGTTGGTTAATTGGGAATGTTTTTATATTAGATCACCAGGGGGAGTTGGGAGGTTTTGTTATTTACATACAATATGCACGTTAAAACATGTTAATTGTTTAAATCAGATTTTAGTCACACAAACACATTTTCTGCTGTGACAGGCTAAAAATACCGGCACTGTTCTGTGCAAATAAATTGAGTATTGCACGATTGAAGAGGAAGGGGGCACAGAGCTTTTTCTTTTTTTTTTCTTTTTCCTTTTCAGATGGACAAAATGGACCAGGTCTGCCTTTGGAGTCAAAAAGAGACGTTCAAATTCTAGAAACTGATTAACATCTATTAGATAAGAACGCTTTCTTGCATTAAGACGCCTTATACAATCTTTAAATCATATATTTGAAGAACTAACTTATACAAATGTTAGAAATTTCCATTATGTCATATTCACCACACCAAGGGAATGCTGAAGTCCTAGGCAGGTGTCGAGATCTGAGTCAGGCAACTTGAGGCTGGCAGGTCACATGCTAGCCATCAGCTCTGGCATTTTTATTTGACCTAAGGCTGCCAGGTCACACGTTATAGCCTGTAGTCATCTCCCGCCAACATATAAGGAGTAGTGTACATTCAACCAGAGGAAAAATGATTAATTGCTTGCATATCTGGCGATTTTGAACTGGGAGTTTTTATTCGAGGAACCTTCCGGGCCCCTTGAACCAGGGGGAGTTGTTAAGATATATTTCTAGACTGGTCGTGGGAGTTTTTGATCTGCTCGGAGATGGGATTATAATGAAATTATGACCATGTTCTGACTGGGTCAAACTGGGCCAGCAACTCTAAAAAGAGTCTCCCAGGGATTCAATATCCGTCAAGGAATAGAGTTTAATCTGCTTGCTACATCACGTAGGAAGGCTTCTGAAGCACCGTCTCATATTTACTTTCATGTCAGAACCACATAAGATCCATTGAGATCACACTTAGTCACGCCCCCTCATACACTGACAGGTTGAGCTTCCCTTCTGCGAAGGAGTCTAGGACCCTATAAATGAGTAATGACCAGTGATGGGAATAACGGAGTTCAAATAAACGGCGTTACAAACGGCGTTATTTTTTTCATTAACGGGTACTCTAAGTCGTTACTATGTCTATCGTTACAACGCCGTTACCGTTACAACCACTAAATGGGGTACGTTATTTTGTCGTAAGCTGTTTGTTTACTTTTTTTTCCTTGGTGAGGGTAGGAGGGAGGGGTGAAACAATCATATAAAGGATGATGATGATTGGCTAAGGTAGAGTAACAGGTAAAGAGAGGTAAGCCAATCAGAGGTTTTGTTGTTCAGTTCACTCGCAAACCACACGCTGCAGCTCCAAATCTGAAAAGTTAGCAGAAGTCCTGCAGCAATGGCGAGTCCGGAGGGAAAGCTGGCATTTTCAAAGTGGAAATACAGACACTACTTTACTCTCCTTGAGGTAAAAGGCAAGAACGTGAGTGTGAAGTGTACATTATGTCCCGGAGCGAAGTGTTTGTCTACGTCCGTCGTAAGCAACTCTAATCTGATGAAGCATCTCACAACTGCACATGGTTCAACAAAACTCGTGGCTAAAAACACTGCTGTTGACAGTACTGATGATGATAGCAGACCAGGTGTGGCTAACGTGAGCTCTGCTAACGAAGAAGAACGCGGAGCTACGCCGTCCAAGCAGTTAAAGGTGGATTTTTTTGCTCCAGCTTCACAGAAACTTGTGACGCAGAATGAACTAAACCGATTGATAGGCAGGTATGTTGTTGAAAACATGCTCCCATTATCAACAGTTGACTCAGACTCATTCAGAACCCTTATTGGCAAAATACCGGGGAGAGCAGGCGTCGGTCCTCCATGCAGAAAGACATTTTCTAAATACATAGATGCTGAGTACGCTAAAATGAATGCCGAGCTGAAGACTGGATTTGAAGAATTAGAATATGTCTCTACTACTGCAGACATTTGGACTGCACATAATAAAAGTTATCTTGGCGTAACTGCCCACTGGATACATCCACAAAGCATGGAACGAAGAAAAGCAGCCCTGGCATGCAGACGATTTAAAGGTCGTCATACACATGACAGTATTGCAACTGAGCTTGACAACATTCACTCATTCTATGGCATAACCCACAAAATAACATCAACTGTCACGGATAATGGCTCTAATTTTGTCAAAGCCTTCAAGAAGTACCAGCCTGTGGAGGATGAGGAGTCTGATGATGATGAAGATGAGGTGACATTTGTGAACATTAATGATGTCTTGCAAAACAGTGTTGGTGATGATGATAATGATGATGTAATTACTTTGCCACCACATCAGAGATGTGCATCACACACTTTAAACCTTGTTTCATGTACTGATGTTGACAAGTGGATACTGTCAAGACCAGAAACAAAAGCAATATACAGGAGTGCTACAACCAAATGCACAGCTTTATGGAACAAGGCTAGCCGTTCAACTGTGGCTGCAGAGACTGTTGATGATGTAATCGCAAGGAAGCTGCTAGTCCCTTGCAGTACAAGATGGAACTCGTTTTATGATGCCCTTGCTCGCATCTGTGAGATCCCTATAGTTGCACTGAACACCATCTCTTCCGAGTTTGTTTTGAAAGCCATCACAGAACGGGAGCATCAGTTCCTCAAGGAATACTGTATGGTAATGAAGCCACTAACAGTAGCCTTAGACATACTTCAGGGAGAAGACAACTGTTTCCATGGCACACTCCTACCCACACTGGAGACATTGATGTTGAAGACCCTGGACCTGAAGAGTGGTCTGCAAATCCTCGTTGACCTTCCAGAGGCAATTGTTACAGTAAGAACTAATATATATTTTTAAACACATAATGAAAAGATACAATGTAAAATTAAATATATTTGTAAACTTACAATGTGTAATGCTGTGTGTGTGTGTGTATGGATAGTCAGTATAATATTTACTTTGTATATCATTGCAGGCTATCAAAACAAGATTTGCAGAGGTGCTGGAAAGTGAGAATGCCGTCTTGGCTGCTGTGACTCTGCCCAAGTTTAAACTACGTTGGCTGCGGATGCAGGACAGGAAGGACAAGGCCAAGGCAAGTCTGCTAGCAGAGTGCCGGAAAAGTGCTCAAAATGAAGACCAGCGAACAGGTACTACCATCACACCAGCATGCACTGAGTCAGCCATGGAGGATGAGTTCTTCTCCTTTGAGGATGAGGATGACACCTCTGCTACTGCTGAAAGCCAAGTTGCTGATTATTTCAAATCAGGAGCACAAGGGATGGACAGTCTTAATGGATTTCCACTTGTAAAGAAAATTTCACTCAAATACAATGCAGCCACTCCATCTAGTGCCCCTGTGGAAAGACTGTTTAGCTTAGGGAAGCTTGTCTTCACTCCAAAGAGGAACAGACTTTCTGACCAGAAGTTTGAAAGGCTTCTACTTCTAAGATACAATCACTGGTTTAAGGGGTAAGATGGTCAGCAGATGACTGGGTTGACTGAGTGGATAAATGAATCCATCTATGCATGGATAGTTTAGTAGCTAATGTTGGGTTTGTTCAGGTAATTCAGATTTTCAGTACTGTTTTAAAAGTACTTCGTATTGTTAAAATGGTTATTTTGTTTTTAAGAAAATACTTGAAGAACCAGTTGTGTGAGGGTTTGATTTTATTTTACACTACAGAGTTAAAACACTTATTTTAACTGTTTACTTTTATTTCTAAGAAAACACTTGAACAGTACAGTGTGTACATAAAGCTAAAAACACAATTGTTATGTTATTTTGTTAAACTGTATTTTTGTAATGAAGAAAAAACTTGAAGTATAGTATGTCAACCAGTCATGTTCTGTTGAGGTGCAGTAAGTATTAAAAGTTTTGTGTTAAGTACTTGTCTTTGCAATTCTACTTTAAATTCGTAGATATATCTCAACTTAAACCAAACAAACAAACAATAGTTACTTTAGTTACTTTCCCTGGTAACTAATTACTTTTATAGGGGAGTAATTCAGTTACTAACTCAGTTACTTTTTGGGAGAAGTAACTAGTAACTATAATTAATTACTTTTTAAAAGTAACATTCCCAACACTGGTAATGACACGGGGCATCAGGGCTCTTCCAGGTTTGTGATCGTGTCACAGACCAGAGAGACCAGCGCTGTAAACTGTAACCTTTTCCTGCCTTGATTTGAATATAATTGATAAAGCTTAATTGACGTCTCCTTCATTTATTGATATTGTGGGTTACCGCTTCTGAGGGAGGTTCGAGCCGGGGGGAGCAACATTGGCTGTAGGCGGGTTTTCCAGGTCCGGTGACCCGCAGCCAGCTCCCGTCTTATAACCATGCCTAGAACCGGCCCTGTAATTCTGCTACTTCCTTCACTATAGATGACAGAAGGTGCAGAGATGCTGATCCATCTAAAGTTAACAGGACGGTTTGACCTGCCTCCTCCTCAACAAGTAGATTAACACAATTTTATATTGTACATTTTTATTTAAATCTCTTTGCAGTGTATGATTCTCGTCTGAATTTGATGTATTTATCCACAGAGTTGATGTGGTCTGCAAAATGTTCGACTTCCTGAGATTTAATTTTAACCCAGGTGTCGTCAACATACCTGAACCAATGACTTGGTGGTGAGCCTTGACGTCCTTTTCAGGGACATCACCAAGTCATTGGAAGAAGATGTAAAAAATGGCAAGTTGGCTTTCTTGGACTGTGAGGTCTCAGTCTCTGACAGAGGACATTTCCAAACTGAGGTGTACCACAAACACACACACACAGACCAGTATTTGCAGTTTGACTCCCATCACCCTTTGGAGCACAAGTTAGGAGTCATCAGGACTCTGTATCACAGAGCAGACAGATTTCCCACTAACTCAGGAACCAGGCAGAAGGAGAAATCCCACACAAGACAGGCTCTAAAGCAATGTGGATATCCTAACTGGGCCTTCCTGAAAGCAGGGAAAAAACCCAGACAGGACTCCAGTCAGCCATCAGGTGAAAAGGAGGAACCCAGACCGACCAGTGGTCATTCCGTATGTTGAGGGAGTATCAGAGAAACTGAGACGTTTATTTTCTAAACATAACGTCCCAGTGGCTTTTAAACCCCAAAATACATTACGGCAAAGACTGGTTCATCCCAAAGATCCAGTCCCCCGGCACAAACAGAGTAATATTGTGTATGCTGTTCAGTGTCAGGAGGGCTGTGATCAGTCTTACATCTGGGAAACTAAACAGCCACTGGCGAAAAGAATGGCCCAGCACAGAAGAGCAACATCATCAGGCCAAGACTCTGCGGTCTACACTCATCTCTAGGCCAGCGGTCACTCTTTCAGGGATGAAGATGTTCACATCCTGGACAGAGAGGAACGATGGTTTGAGAGAGGAGTAAAGGAGGCCATCTTTGTGAAAAGAAATCGTCCATCATTAAACAGGGGTGGAGGCCTACGTGTTCAATTGTCCTCCTCTTACAATGCTGTGATTGCTAGTATCACTCAGCCCTCTGTGAATAGTAAACAGCCATCAGTGTGCTAATGATCCATCATTAGGCTGATGGTCCTTCTTGATCATGTGAGCAGCTGGTTTTGGTTGTCAGCAGCAAACTGGTTGATCCACTCTGAGACTGTGCTATTTATAAGACTGAGCTGAATAAAGCACCTCAGACTGAGGAAGTCTTTCGGATGAAAGATGAAACGTTTCTTCATTTTTTTGTTGTTGTTTTGTTTTATGAATGTCCAGAGGACCAGATTTAACCTTTTTATAATGTAGGTTTAACCCTATGAAAACAAACCTAATGTAGAACGTCCAGCCTACACTTCAATTGCATGCATCCAACTATTCTAGCATATCATTTACAGCCAGAAAAATCAACAAATAACAACATTTCATCCCTTGTAGCCACCCTAGGATATCTTAAATGACCTCACTCAAAGGCAAAAGCAAACAGATACAGTATGTAATATAACTAGGGTTGGGCATCAAGGATCGAGAATCGTTTGGAACTGGGACTAACTGTCCGGTTTTCCTGGAATCATTCCAAATATCATTCGAAATATTTATTTTCAATACCTAGTCCACCAACCGCAAGTTGAAGCTGCCCGCCGAACACCAACGAAGAAGAAACCGCCCACCGAAAACCAAAGAAGTAGAATCCACCGGAAGTGGTCCCATACATGGAGAGTGAGCAGCCACGGTCGAAAGCATGGCTTAACTTTAATAAAATGACCAGTCAGCTCAGTGCAGTACTTGCAATAATTTTATATCGTGCAAAGGAGGGTGAAGAAGTAAAATAGTGGCCCATCTTTGAAGCACTCAGCCGGACTTTTTTCACTGCCTCCTTGTCTGGCTCCATCAGGTAAATAAAACAATAAACTTATCAGGTTTTTATCAACGTCGACCCCCAAGTGAGCAGACCGATTCAATAAAGACAAAGTCAGAACTACAAAAGGAAAATGAGCTTTATTTACAGGTGATCATGTCGTCGCAGCTGTAAGGGAGAAGAGGAATAGGTGAGTATGGGTTCTGGTTGTCTCTTAGAATGTTTCAATTCTTGAAGATAGAGAAATGACTCCTTATTATTTGTGTTACAGGTGGAGGCCGAGAAGGAGAGGAGATGTCCTGGGTTTTTGCAGTAGATCCAGTCCTGAGGTACTTGGCGGTGGAGAGAGGAGCAGGTTGACCCAGTTGAGAATGCTTAATGGTGGTTGTTGAAGGGACACTGTTGATCCACAGGTGGAGTCCAGTGGAGCGATGAGATCCTAGGGAGGATCTGAAGAGGCGGGCTGTGGAAGGTCCTGGAGGAGTCACAGTTGGTGAGAACCAGCTGTAGCAAAGGTTAGTCGGCTGTACACGAGTTACCATTTGGTAGATGATATCCCAGCACTGAAGAGGTGTCTGGCAAGTACTTAAATACCCCATCAGGCAATCCTCCTCAGAGCAGCAGCAGGTGGAGTGAGTTGAGGTTAATTGGCTGTGAAAGGAAGAGTGAGTGACAGGCAAAAACCCAGTAATCCCACAGTACCCCCCTCAAGAATCGCCTCATGGCGATCTAAGTCTCTTTTCGGGGTGAGCTTGGAAGAAGGACGAGATGAGTCCGGGGTCCAGGATCTGAGATCTAGGAACCCATGATCGTTCCTCCGGGCTGTAACCCTCCCAATCCACCAGGTATTGGACTCCCCGACCACGACGCCGTACGTCCAAAAGGTGCCGGACCAAGAAGGCCGGTTCGTTGTCTATGAGATGGGGGGGAGGAGGGAGGTTGGTCGGAGGGTGTAGAGGGCTGTTGGTTACTGGTTTGATGTGAGATACATGGAAAGTGGGGTATATCTTCATGGCAGGTAGGAGTTGTAGACGCACCGCTGACCGGTTAATCACCTTTACCACAGGAAACAGCCCGATGAACCTGGGGGAGAGATTCATGGGGGTGTCTTTTAAGGTTATGTACTTGGTAGACAGCCATACTTTTTGACCGACCTTGTAATCAGGAGCCTTGGACCAACGTCTGTCTGCGAAGCGTCTGTTCTGCTCTGAAGATCTGGACAGGGCTGCTCTCATCTGACGCCAGATCCAACGGCAGCATTTGATGTGAAGGTGGACCGCGGGTATGCCCACATCAGGCTCCTGTGAGGGGGACAGCGGAGGAGCAAAGCCCATAGCAATCTCAAAAGGAGATTTTCCAGTGGCTACAGAGGTTTGTGAGTTGTGGGCATACTCAATCCAAGGCAGATGTTGACTCCAGGATGAGGGATTGCTGTCAATTACGCACCTCTGAGCCGTTTCCAGTTCCTGGTTGCAACATTCTGTTTGACCGTTGGATTGAGGGTGGTATCCAGACATGAGGCTGGTAGTTGCCCCCAAAGCTCGACAAATCCCCCTCCACACTTGAGAAACAAATTGTGGTCCACGGTCGGAGACGATGTCCTGAGGGATGCCATGAAGGCGAAAGACATTTACAGTGACAATCTGGGCAGTCTCAAGAGCAGAGGGAAGTTTAGGTAGAGGAATGAAATGAGCAGACTTGGAAAAACGGTAGACAATGGTGCAGATAACTGTGTTACCATCAGAGATGGGGAGACCAGTGACAAAGTCCAAGGCGATGTGTGACCAGGGACGGCTGGGGATGGGAAGTGGTAGCAGCAGGCCAGCAGAAGGCTGGTTGCTGTGCTTGTTCCGAGCACAAGTGGGACAGGCTGAAATGAAGTCCTTAACATCTTTAATAAGGTTAGGCCACCAAAAGGATGCTTTAACAAGATGCAGCATGCGTCTAATACCAGGGTGGCAGGAAAACCTAGCCGTATGGATCCACTCCAGCACCTTACCCACCATGGCTGTAGGAACAAACATCTTTCCCGGAGGACTGGTACCGGGATCAGGTTCAGTCTGTTGGGCCTCCAGGATGTCTTTTTCAATAGGCCAAGTCATTATACCCACCTTACAGGAGGAAGGAAGGATGTTCTCAGGGGTGTCCAGATCCTCGGCTGTAGAGAATTGTCGTGAGAGTGCATCTGGTTTGACATTGCAAACCCTGGAATATACGTGATGGAAAAATTGAATCTAGCAAAAAAAAAACAACGACCATCTGGCCTGTCGGGCGTTAAGTCTTTTAGCCCCCTGGAGGTAGGCTAGGTTCTTGTGATCGGTCCAAATTATGAAGGGGAGTTCAGCTCCCTCTAGCCAATGTCTCCACTCTTCTAATGCTAGCTTAATGGCCAATAACTCACAGTCGCCAACATCATAGTTTGTCTCAGCAGCAGACAAACAATGTGAGAAAAAGGCACATGGGTGAAGTTTTCCATCGTCAGATGCTCTTTGTGATAACACGGCCCCCCACTCCCGAATCAGAAGCGTCGACCTCCACGATAAACTGCCTCTTGGTATCCGGGTGTGATAAAATGGGGGCTATAGAGAAAAGGTCCATCCATCCATTTTCTTTACCCGTTTATTCCATTTTGGGTCACGGGGGTCGCTGGTGCCCATGTCCAGCAATCACTGTGCGAGGGGCGGGGTACACCCTGGACGGGTCGCAAGTCCATCACAGGGCCACATAGAGACAAACGAGACAAACAACCATTCACTCTCTCACTCACACCTAGGGACAATTTAGAATTACCAATCAGCCTAACATGCATGTTTTTGGTCTGTGAGAGGAAACCGGAGTGCCCAGAGAAAACCCACGCATGCACGGAGAGAACATGCAAACTCCACCCAGAAAGGCCCCTGGACCGGGGTTTGAACCAGGGACCTGCTCGCTGAGAGGCAGCAGCTCTACCAGTTGCGCCACCGTGCTGCCCTAGAGAAAAGGTGTTTGAGGTTATTAAAGGCAGCGTCAGCTTCGGGTGTCCAGTTGAACCTTTTGAGGGTAGAGGTGAGCTGGGTCAGAGGAGTGGTGACTTTGCTATAGTTTTTAATAAACCGTCGGTAAAAGTTAGCAAACCCCAGGAACTGTTGTAATTGTTTCCTATTAACAGGTGTAGGCCACTCCACTACATCATTGTTTTTTTCAGGGTCGGATCGAACCTGTCCTCTCTCAAAAATGAACCCTAGGAATGTCACGGTGGTAGCGTGAAATTCGCATTTCTCTGCCTTGACAAAAAGCTGGTTTTCTAATAACCTCTGGAGAACAGCTTTCACATGTCGAGTATGTTGCTCTTCGTCTTTGGAATAGATGAGTATATCGTCTAAGTACACGAATACAAAGATGTTGAGGAAATCCCGAAGAACTTCATTAACAAGAGCTTGGAAAACTGCCAGGGTGTTAGTTAACCCAAACGGCATAACAAGGTACTGAAATGTCCCAAAGTTGTCTTAAAAGCTGTCTTCCATTCGTCTCCTTTGCGAATTCTCACTAGACAATACGCATTGCGTAGATCAAGTTTAGTAAAAATGGTGGCTTCCTGGAGCTGCTCGTAGACAGAGTCGATTAAAGGAAGAGGATATTTGTTCTTAATGGTGATTTGATTGAGTCCTTTATAATCGATGCAGGGTCTTAGAGTCTTATCTTTCTTTGCCACAAAGAAGAAACCGGCCCCCACTGGAGTGGTAGAAGGGCGGATAATGCCTGACTTTAAAGAGTCATCAATATACAGGTCCTTCTCAAAAAATTAGCATATTGTGATAAAGGTAGTTATTTTCCATAATGTAATGATAAAAATGAAACTTTCATATATTTCAGATTCATTGCACACCAACTGAAATATTTCAGGTCTTTAATTGTTTTAATACTGATGATTATGGCATACAGCTCATGAAAACCCAAAATGCCTGTCCCAAAAAATTAGCATATCATGAAAAATTTCTCTAAACAAGCTATTAACCTAACCATCTGAATCAACGACGTAACTCTAAACATCTGCAAAAGATTCCTGAGGCTTTTAAAAACTCCCAGCCTTGTTCATTACTCAAAACCGCAATCATGGGTAAGACTGCCGACCTGACTGCTGTCCAGAAGGCCATCATTGACACCCTCAAGCAAGAGGGTAAGACACAGAAAGAAATTGCTGAACGAATAGGCTGTTCCCAGAGTGCTGTATCAAGGCACCTCAGTGGGAAGTCTGTGGGAAGGGAAAAGTGTGGCAGAAAACGCTGCACAACGAGAAGAGGTGACCGGACCCTGAGGAGGATTGTGGAGAAGGGCCGATTCCAGACCTTGGGGGACCTGCGGAAGCAGTGGACTGAGTCTGGAGTAGAAACATCCAGAGCCACCGTGCACAGGCGTGTGCAGGAAATGGGCTACAGGTGCCGCATTCCCCAGGTCAAGCCACTTTTGAACCAGAAACAGCGGCAGAAGCGCCTGACCTGGGCTACAGAGAAGCAGCACTGGACTGTTGCTCAGTGGTCCAAAGTACTTTTTTCGGATGAAAGCAAATTTTGCATGTCATTCGGAAATCAAGGTGCCAGAGTCTGGAGGAAGACTGGGGAGAAGGAAATGCCAAAATGCCAGAAGTCCAGTGTGAAGCACCCACAGTCAGTGATGGTCTGGGGTGCCATGTCAGCTGCTGGTGTTGGTCCACTGTGTTTTATCAAGGGCAGGGTCAATGCAGCTAGCTATCAGGAGATTTTGGAGCACTTCATACTTCCATCTGCTGAAAAGCTTTATGGAGATGAAGATTTCATTTTTCAGCACGACCTGGCACCTGCTCACAGTGCCAAAACCACTGGTAAATGGTTTACTGACCATGGTATTACTGTGCTCAATTGGCCTGCCAACTCTCCTGACCTGAACCCCATAGAGAACCTGTGGGATATTGTGAAGAGAAAGTTGAGAGACGCAAGACCCGACACTCTGGATGAGCTTAAGGCAGCTACCAAAGCATCCTGGGCCTCCATAACACCTCAGCAGTGCCACAGGCTGATTGCCTCCATGCCATCCCGCATTGAAGCAGTCATTCATGCAAATGGATTCCCGACCAAGTATTGAGTGCCTAACTGAACATGATTATTTGAAGGTTGGCGTTTTTTGTATTAAAAACACTTGTCTTTCATTGGTGGGATGAAATATGCTAATTTTTTGGGACAGGCATTTTGGGTTTTCATGAGCTGTATGCCATAATCATCAGTATTAAAACAATTAAAGAACTGAAATATTTCAGTTGGTGTGTAATGAATGTGAAATATATGAAAGTTTAATTTTTATCATTACATTATGTAAATTAATGACCTTTATCACAATATGCTAATTTTTTTAGAAGGACCTGTAGTCTTTCATTGATATCTTTTCAGGCCCAGATAAGTTATATAATCTACTTGTGGGTAATGAAGCTCTAGGAAGTAAGTCGATAGTGCAATCATATGGACGGTATGGCGGTAGAGATAAAGCCTTCTGTTTGCTGAAGACTGGTGCCATCGTGTGGTAATTTGAAGGTATTATCGAAAGATCAATGTCTTCAACTTTTAATTTAGGAGGTGAACCTGAAGAGATGGCTGAGCGGAGGCATCTCAAATAACATTTTTCTCCCCACTTTTCAACTCTACTTTCGACCCAGTTAATTTGAGGGTTGTGTAACTTGAGCCAGGGATGACCCAATATAAGTTGTGGTGTAGGAGAGTCAAAAGCAAAAAATTCACCCGTCTCTGTGATTTCCAAATACTACAAACATTATTTTTAATGTCTTTAATGAGATGAAAGAGATGGTTTTCCCAGTGAAGGCTGAGACGGTAATAGCTAGTGTTAAGTTGATTGTGGGGATATGTAGTTCTTCCACCAGGTTTCTGCTGATTAGGTTCTGTTCAGCACCGGAATCAATCAACGCCTGGATAGGAAAGTTGACAGAGTTAATGCAAATGATTGTTTGTAGACTTAGATTCTTTTCAGGAGACAAAGAAGTGGTACCCACCAGTATCTCCTGTATTACTGGTAGGCTTTGTCTTTTACCCGTAGTTTGCAGGCAGCAATCGCATGATCCTTTCTCCCACAGTACATGCTGGTGTTGGCCTTGAGGCAGCGCTGTTGCTCCTCGGGAGAAAGCCGAGTCGTACCAATCTGCATAGGTTTGGGTTCAGAAGTGGAATCCGCGGTTGCGGAGTCATTACTTCTGGGAAGAGGAAGTTTGTGGGACTTGTAGTCCTCTTCTAAGAGGCTCTCCCGAACCCTGTTGTCAATCTGAATGGCCAGAGAAATTACCTCATCCAAATCAGAAGGGATGTCCCGGGTGACTAGTTGGTCTTTAATCTGTCGATTTAAAGCGTTAATGAATGCACTGCATAACGCTATCTCACCCCAGCCGGATTCCTCAGCGATGATGCGGAAGTGGATGGAAAATTTGGACACTGTCTCTTTCCCCTGACGTAACGTAAAAGGTTTTTGGGCTGCCTCCTCCTGCTGTAAAGGGTGGTCGAAGAACCAAAGAAAATCCTTCAAGAAGGTAGCAAATGTCAGAGTTTTGATGGGGCGTCTACGAAGGTAGGCATGTGCCCACTGAAGCGCTTCTCCTTTTAAAGCACTAACCACATAAGTTATGCGGGCAGAATCAGATGAATAGGTAATGGGAGCATGATTAAATGCCAAGTTACACTGGAGAACGAAGCCGCCACATTTGCGTGTGTTACCTTCGAACATCTCAGAAGGTCGAACATCCGGTTCCTTGGGGCACGGATTGTTAATCCTAATCGTAGGTTCCAGAGGTATGGGCTGAGTTGAAGATGAAGCTTGGTCCACCATTGTTTCTGAACAGCGAACACCATACCACCCAACTCCCATAGATTGTCCTGAGTTGTTTGTTGCTGCATAAAAATCCGTTGTAAAGTTAAGTGGATAGGGTCAGTGTTTACTTTTGGTTCTAACTGAGTCTTTACCTCCTCAGTCTTGCTCGGGGGGGTCCAATGGCTGGGACAAACTATCAGGTTTTTATCAACGTAGACCCCCAAGTGAGCAGACCAATTCAATAAAGACAAAGTCAGAACTACAAAAGGTAAGTGAACTTTATTTACAGGTGATCGTGTCGTCGCAGCTGTAAGGGAGAAGAGGAATAGGTGAGTATGGGTTCTGGTTGTCTCTTAGAATGTTTCAATTCTTGAAGATAGAGAAATGACTCCTTACTATTTGTGTTGCAGGTGGAGGCCGAGAAGGAGAGGAGAGGTCCTGGGTTTTTTGCAGGAGATCCAGTCCTGAGGTACATGGCGGTGGAGAGAAGGGCAGGTTGACCCAGTTGAGAATGCTTAATGGTGGTTGTTGAAGGGACACCGTTGATCCACAGGTGGAGTCCAGTGGAGAGACGAGATCCTAGGGAGGATCTGAAGAGGCAGGCTGTGGAAGGTCCTGGAGGAGTCACAGTTGGTGAGAACCAGCTGTAACAAAGGTTAGTCGGCTGTACATGAGTTACCATTTGGTAGATAATGTCCCAGCACTGGAGAGGTGTCTGGCAAGTACTTAAATACCCCATCAGGCAGTCTTCCTCAGAGCAGCAGCAGGTGGAATGAGTTGAGGTTAATTGGCTGTGAAAGGAAGAGTGATTGACAGGCAAAAAAAAACCCAGGAATCCCACAAAACTATGTCTTATACCAACATTAAGGCAGCTAACAAGTTATACTCGACTTAAAGCGGTAGGTCAACTCAAATGCAAACACCATGCTAATGTTAGCTCATATTTTTTTCTTAGACAAACGACCTGAAATGGCTAATAATGTTAGTCACGTTCCATGATATGCTCCTTCATTCACCAAGGAGTTCTCCATGGGACATATGTCTGTGCAACTGAATGAAGAGTGCCACAGAACGGTTACAGCATATATTGTGAAAATGTTGCATCTCTTTTCAGATGTGGAATCACCAACATTTAGATTAGTTAGGCAATAACAACAGAGCTAAGCTAATTAATAGTTCATCCTAAGCTAATGTTACAGTAACAGGGACATTTCATGTTTATATGTTTGTAGGGACATGGTGAAAACCATCAATCCAAGTACACACCACCTACCAAGGACCACTTGTCAAATAAATTAATCCCATCTTGTTATAAGGTGGAGAAGAAATTTACTATGAATTTTTCACGGGGCTATTTTCAACCAGTATATGAATATCAAACTTATGAACTTTAATATAAATGTTGTGAATTTTCTTTTCACAGGGTACACTTTCACAAGAGAGATTTATGTTTGAAAACCTCGTGGAAACACATTTCCACATGTCCAGTGTGTGATGCTGCAGCCATGTTACTGAGCTCCCACTGATGGGCTAACCTGCTGCAGAATATCAAACAAAAAACAACAACTTGTACAATCCAGTCCAGATTAGCAGACGGTACAGTATAAAATCAGAAACTGTTCTTGTTGAGGAAGATGATCATATCTGCTTCTCAGGCAGTATGTGCGAGCGTTCTGGACAGACAGTGTCTCCTGCAGTGGAGAACACATGTTTGCTGGGTGTAAAAGAAGCTTGAACACATAAATATGAGAAATCAAGATCTGACAGCAAAGGATAAGTCTTGTGTTGGTTCCACCACCAGCAGCAGGTTTCTCGGACACAACGGCTGGTAGAATGTCCTGGTACATCTGCAGCTCTCTCTCCATTTGTTTCTTGATGGACATGGAGCTGTGACATTACGTTCTGTGTCTCTTCCTCAGCAAAAAGCTCCTCCAGTGGAGACTTTCTGGACAGATTGCAGGGAGGCGGTTCCTAAACAAACAACAGGTTCATCGGTATTATCAGTAAAAAGGGATTATTAAAGTCATGATCATTATTAAGGTTGAGAATCTATATAATTTCAGCTATCATACTCTTACACTCTCCTCCTCATCCTCCACTCCCTCATTGACGGGCCTTTCCTCAGACTGCATGGTGACCCCATCATCTCCAGTCTTCCTCTGTTGACTACAAAGAACATTATTAGCATTTAGATTTCAGATTTTAATAGCAGAAAAGACCACTTGTGCATGAATGACTTTTCACCAGCTCAATCAACGTTCTCTGGATCTGCTCCCAGACACGTCATCCAGTTTAAAATCTATTCTAAAACAGACAGGAAGCCAATGTAGTGAGAGTAAAACAGGTGTGATGTGGTCCCGTCTAGGAGTGTTGGTTAAAAGGCGAGCTGCTGCATTTTGAACCAGCTAGAGGTGGCTCAGTGATGACTGAGGTACACTGACACACAGAGCGTTACAATAATCGAGCCTAGAATTGATAAAAGCATGAACAGCCATCTCAAAGTCGCAACGGTTTAAAAAGGGTTTGACCTTTTATAAAAGGTCTAAATAAAAAAATCCAGACCAGACAACAGAGGTGATATGTTTGTCAAAGTGTAAAGCCTTATCAAAGGTCACCCCAAGGTTTTTCACACCGTCACAGAAGTTAATGTTCAAATTTCCCAGGCCAGTTGCATCTTTGTCACCAAATAAAATCCATTCTGTTTTATTGTCATTTAAAAACAGGAAGTTCTTGTTTAGCCAATGTTTGATTACAGAAATGCAGTCAAAGAGAGAAAGCATTGGGTTATTGGATCATGGCCTTAATGGTAAATAGATTTGCAAATCATCTGCAAAAAAATGAAAGTTGACGTTGGGGTGGCTTATAAATGGTAAATGGACTGTACTTGTATAGCGCCTTTCTATCTGCTCAAGATACTCAAAGCGCTTCACACTACAATCTGTGCCCTCATTTATTCATTCATACAGCTCTTTACTAGATCTCTACAAAGCTAATTGAACAAATCATTCTAAAGAGACTAATCAGTCAAGTCAAGTCAAGTCATCTTTATTTGTAGAGCACAATTTAAAACAGATAAACTGTTATCAAAGTGCTTAACAGAAATGTAGCACAACATAGGCAGCAAAACAAAAACATCATACAGAATTAAAATTACTGGAGCAATAACACACACTAATGATCACACTAAGGAAAAACAAGCAGTAAAAATAAACGTCAATCATAAAACAACAGAATTTAAAATGAGGTACACAGAACAAAATAAACTAACTCACACAGTATTAAACGCCAGAGCAAACAGGTGCGTTTTAAGGAGGGATTTGAACATCAGGAGGGAGGAGGCCTGCCTGATGTTGAGGGGCAGGTTGTTCCACAGGTTGGGACCTCTGGCTGAAAAAGCTCGATCCCCTCGGAGCTTCAGGCGTGATTTTGGAACGACCAAAAGAAGCTGGTCCGATGATCTCAGGGCCCGAGACGGAACATATGGTTCCAGGAGCTCGGAGAGGTAGAGGGGTGCGAGGCCATTTAGGCACTTATATGTCAGGAGGAGAATCTTGAAGTCGATTCTGGATCGCACAGGAAGCCAGTGAAGGGAGGACAGAACAGGTGTGATGTGCTCAGACCTACGTGTACCAGTTAAAAGCCGAGCAGCTGCATTTTGGACGAGCTGGAGACGTGAAATGGACGCCTGACTGACCCCAGCATAAAGTGAGTTACAATAGTCCAGGCGGGTTGTGATGAAGGCATGGACTAATGTTTCAAGGTTGGGTCTGGATAACACTGGCTTGAGCTTAGCTACCTGCCGCAGTTGGAAAAAACTTTTCTGCAGAACTGAACTGATCTGTTTGTCAAACTTAAAATCCGAGTCAAAAACCACCCCGAGATTTCTAACAGTGTGCTTGAGATAGGGCTGAAGTGAGTCCAGGTTTGCAGGATCTGAGGAGGCGGCTGAGCTAGGACTAAAGACGATGACTTCAGTTTTCTGGTCGTTAAAACTGAGAAAATTTGAAGTCATCCATGCCTTAATGTCATCTAGACATTTGAGGAGAGGGTGGATGGAACGAGCACTGGCTGGTTTCAGTGGCAGGTAGATCTGGCAGTCATCGGCATAGCAGTGGAATAAGATGGCATGTAAACATGATCAAAATCAGGCCTTTATCACATTCAGACACCGATGGGACACACATCAGAGCAGGGGCGGACTGGGACAATAATCCAGGCCGGGAATTTTGATACCATCCCAGGCCACCACCACCTGATTAACGCAAACCACCAAGACTGAGTTCAATTGAGCGCACTTTGAATGCATGTTGTTTGCACACGTCTAACTGAATACCTACATAAATCTTTCTTCTGTGGTACAATAATCCGTCCTCAAATCACATAAACTGAAATTATGTTGCCCTATATTTTGCTATGCATAAGCCCTTTTAAAATCACTAGGAATATGATAGTCAATCATAGTTTCATACAACAAATGAGAGATCGTGTTGTACTACAGATGTGTTGTTTATTCTCCATCAAATCAAACAAATTTTAAACATTAAACACATTTTTACTCACTTTTGTAAAAAAAAAAGATAAAAAACCTTATAAGGACACAGAGGCCTCTGTCCCTGTTTAATGATGGATGAGTTCTCATCACAAAGATGGCTTCCTTTACTCCTCTCTCAAACCAACACTTCTCTCTATCAAGGATGAGCACATCTTCATCCCTGAAAGTGACTGCTGGCCTGCAGATGAGTGTAAACCACAGAGTTCTCCTTGCCTGATGATGTTGCTCTTTGGCCCAGCACAGAAGAGCAACATCTTCAGGCCAAGACTCGGCAGTTTACACTCATCTGCAGGCCAGCAGTCACTTTCAGGGATGAAGATGTGCACATCCTTGATAGAGAGGAACTATGGTTTGAGAGAGGAGTAAAGGAAGCCATCTTTGTGAAAAGAAACCATTGTTAGGGGTTGTTAGGCTGCAGGTCTTCCTTATGTTAACAGGTTGATCCACTATGAGAAGAGGCTATTTGAAACTGAGCTTGTTGCAACTCCTCAGACTGAACTTAGTTTTTTGGATTAAAGACAAAAGTTTCAACAAGTTTTTTTTTTATTTGTCCAGAGGACCTGACTTAACTTTTTTAGATACAAAAAAATCTGAATTCCTAGACATTTCAACATTAAACTTTTTTCAGATCCTAACCCATATTATAAAATTTGCAATATTCTTTGTAAAAACTTAAAAACATTTGTTATATTAAGTCAGTTTTGGCCCACTTAGGTCCCTCAAAGTGAAGCTAGCATGTGGATATTAAGCTGTGCTGATAAACTGTGCCAGAGTTCAATTTTTTCAACACAAGTGTTTCTCTTACCTGCTCCATTACGAACAAACATTAATTTATAGCACTTAGCAGCATCCGCGGCCAGAGCTTTTCTCTTTTTTATCCTCTCTCTCTCTGCTCCACCTTTCCTCTTCTTTGGCTGTCTCTGTTGCTCCATTCTACAACTCAGAGATGCACGCACCGCGCGCCAACACCGTCGGAAGCGCGAGTCCTAGGGCGGGGAGGGGGGCGGGCGCAATGTGTGTGTGTGTGTCTCTGCTCTGTGACACACAGAAAAGGAAGGGAGGGGGCCGGCCCGGCCGGGGGATGTGCCAGGCTTTCTCCGTCGCTGCAGTGCAGCGTGAGACCTGAGTCCAGGCAAAAGTGAATTGTTTATTTAAAATAATAAAGTCCGTGCGACCCGAACCGAGCCTTTAGTCCCGTTCCTCGGCAACCAGGCCACCGGGAAGTGTCCCGTCGTGCCCGACGGTGAATCCGCCACTGCATCAGAGGCAATGAGGGGTTCAGTGTCTTTCCCAGGGACACTTCGGCATGTGACAGCTGGTGGATTCGAACCCCTAACTCTTGCATTGGAGGATGACTGCTCTAACCACTCAGCCACAGCTGCCCTAATGGTTCCAAGTGGCAACATGCACAAAGAGAAAAGCAGAGGGCCCAAAATGGAACCCTGGGGCACCCCACACAGAAGAGGGGCTGTAGAGGAAGAGGAGCCATTGAGCAAGACAGAGAAGGTTCTGTCAGAGAAATAAGACGTGAACCATTTCAGAGCCGTGCCACGAATCCCAACAAAATCAATGAGGCGAGACAGAAGGACAGAATGGTCCACAGGGTCAAAGGTCGCTGTAAGGTCAAGAAGCACCAGAGCTACTGGGCACCCAGAATCAACTGACTGAGCTATGTCATTATGAACTCTCAGTAATGTAGATTCTGTGATATGCCGGGATCTAAAACCAGATTGAAATTTATCCAGAATTTTGCTTTTTTCCAAAAAAGCTGAATTTGCATGAAAACAAGTTTTTCTAAAAATTTGGAGAGGAAAGGTAGATTAAAAATAGATCTAAAAATTGATAAACCCAAGGACTCAAGATTTTTTTTTTAAGAAGGGTGCGGACAGTTGTTTAAAGGCAGAAGGCATTTGACATTAATAATAATAATAATAATGCATTTTATTTGTCAGCGCCTTTCAAAACACCCAAGGACACTTCACAGCATTAAAAACACAGTACTAAACAATATAAAATAACTATTTAAAACACTAAACCAAAAAGAAAATAACAGTTAAAGTGAAAAGGCTATCTTGAACAGATGAGTTTTGAGTTTTGATTTGAAGGTCAGAAGGCAGTCAATGTTACGGATGTCTGGGGGAAGAGCATTCCAGAGCTGGGGAGCAGAGTGAGAAAAGGCTCTGTGTCCCATGGTGCTGAGGCGGACAAGAGGCACGTCAAGGTGGATGGAAGTGGAAGAACGAAGGGAGTGTGAATGGGTGGTAATGTGCAGGAGATCTAACAGGTAAGGAGGGGCGAGGTTGTGGATGACCTTGAAAGTGAACAACGATTTTAAATTGAATTCTGAATGTGACTGGAAGCCAGTGAAGTTGCTGTAAAACTGGGGTGATGTGGTGAAATGAGGGGGTTTTGGTGACGATGCGGGCAGCTGAATTTTGAACCATTTGAAGCTTATGGATTAATTTGTGAGGCAGACCAAAGAGGAGAGAGTTACAGTAATCCATTCGAGAAATGACCAGACTGTGGACCAGGATGGAAGCAGAGTGTGGAGAGAGGGATGGACGGAGACGGTTGATATTTCTAAGGTGGAAATATGCAGACCGGGTAATACTATTGATGTGAGAGTGGAAAGAGAGAGTGCTGTCAAGAATGACACCCAGACTCTTGACGTGAGGGGAGGGAGAAACCAAGGAGTTGTTTTTAATAAGTGAAAAACATCTGTAACCTTTCACATCTTCCATCATCTCCCATCCTGAGCAAGCACAGTGGCAACAGTGGAAAGGAAAAACTTCCTTTTAAAAGGAAGAAACCTCCAGCAGAACCAGGCTCAGGACAAGCGGCCATCTGCTTTGACCGGCTGGTTTGAGGGGACAGAAAGAAGAAACAGACGAACACAAAATGGCAGGTCCAGATGTAGGTGTAGGTGTACCTCCTACTGGAAGAAAGACAAATACACACGTCAAGGATAGAAAAAATAATTACAAATACAAAACAGGTTGAGCAGAGTAAGTAAAGACAGTAGTATAGAAAAAAAATGTGGTCAGTTTGTCCTCCAGCAGTCTAAGCCTATAGCAGCAGAACTAAGGGACAGCTCAGGAAACCCAAGCCGACCCTAACTATAGGATTTATCAAACAGGAAAGTCTTAATCCTAGTTTTAAAAGTAGACAAGGCGTCAGCCTCATGGACAGAAACTGGAAGTTGGTTCCACAAGAGAGGAGCCTGAAAAGTGTGCCTCCCATTCTACTTTTAGAAACTTCTGTGTGAATCTGTGTAAATTACAGATGATGTAACATTTTTATTGATTCATTATTGCGCTCCAACGAACAGCCGGTAGTTGAAACATAGAAACACAAAGTTTTTTAGCTTCATCTACTGGCTTCTTTTTTTTTTTTTAAACTTACAATATCTAACAATGCCACCCTCTCCTTTGTCCTAGTGAATATATTTGCATAAATTGCTCCAGATTATCTTTAATTTATGCAGAAACAGCTTTCTACTTGTTAGGCTGAATGTTTCCAAGGGGATAATAAAATTACTTTTTACTCCCACAGAAGACCAGTTCAGAGTTTTAAGGCTGGTTATGGACACTTTGCAATGTTCTTTCTACAAACAAAATAAAAATAAAATAAATTTGTTGTCCCAGGACATGAGACTGTGATCTGTAATGAGAGTGGGGTGACCTTTGAGAATATATTTAAGGCACAGTTGGTATTGTTGCTCCTTTCGCCTTTTCCCTCCGTAAATAATTCAGTAGACTTTTGCAGGCTGTCAGTTTGTACGTTATCATCAAAACAAGAGGCTTGTCATGATCAGCATGTTGAACCCAAACCCAGACAGACACGAGGGACTCGAAGACAAATAAAGATGTCTATTAATGATAAAACTTCAAACAAAAGCTGACGCGGCAGCAAAATTTTTGTGGGTACAAGGAAGCACGAGGAACAGAACGTGACAGGCTATGGGAAGCACAATCTACAGACAACATGAAGACACAGAGACGCTGAACTTAAAGGGACACTAACAAGACACAGTGACGAATACCTGGGGAAAGACAATGAGGAACCAGTGAGAGTGGCAGGAGCTGATTACATGAGGACTGAAACACTGGGGAAACTGAAAACACAAGAAAACACTCAGAGAACTAAAAAAAATAATCACAAATAGACACAAACATCTCAAAACACAGATATGACAAAGCTGAAAAGAAAGTAATCGGAGATTTGTACAGTTTATTGATGCATTAGGGAGAGAAAATGAAAGTTCTTGCATCAGAAGGCACAGACCCAGCTGCTGAATGAACGGGTGAGACAGACCAATTTTACTATTGAGGCCTTGAAGGCCAAAGAAGAGCACATTAAACAGAAACTAACAACGTGTCTAGATCAGACCACACTTCAGCAAGTGATGGACTGTACAGATCAGGCACGCTTAGCACAGCATGTCAAGTCCAAGACTCGACAACAAAACAAGTTTAACATACTAATAGCTCATCAACACCATCACTATTCCAATAACAACACATTCAGTGTAGGACAACACTCCAGTAGTCAATTACATGCCAGGGAGACAGAAAAGTGGGTGAAGAATTTCTCTGACAGACAGCTCACCCAGCCGGAGACAGAGATTCTTGCCAGGGGACTGAACTTTGCGGTTGCACCAAGTAGAATTCCTCTGGTGGAGATGATCACAGCTACTGAGTCAGCCAACCGCAACAACAAAATTAAAGAGGCTGAAGCAGAACAGCTCAGAATCAAAGTTTCATCCTGCCTCAGCAATGCCAAACCACCACCTTCCAACATCAGTAGAGAGGAGAGGGATGCACTCACCACTCTTAGCAAGGACAAAAACATCATCATTCTCCCAGCAGACAAAGGAAGGTGCACAGTGATTTTGAACCAGAAAGACTATCATGAGAAAGTTGTGACACTGTGCCTGCAGTCAACCTACTTCACATATGGGGAGCAATATTATAGGCAGAAACATGGGTGTGCTATGGGGTCTCCAGTTTCTCCTATTGTTGCCAACCTGTACATGGAGGAGGTAGAAAAGAGAGCCTTGACGTCCTTTTCAGGGACACCACCAAGTCATTGGTTCAGGTATGTTGATGACACCTGGGTTAAAATTAGATCTCAGGAAGTCCAACATTTTACTGACCACATCAACTCTGTGGATAAATACATCAAGTTCACACGAGAAGATGAAAAAAATGGCAAGTTGGCTTTCTTGGACTGTGAGGTCTCAGTCTCTGATAGAGGACATTTGCAAACTGAGGTGTTCCGCAAACCCACCCACACAGACCAGTATTTGCAGTTTGACTCCCATCAACCTTTGGAACACAAGTTAGGAGTCATCAGGACTCTGTACCACAGAGCAGACAGCGTCCCCACTAGCTCAGGAGCCAGGCAGAAGAAGAAATCCGACACAAGACAGGCTCTAGAGCAATGTGGATATCCTAACTGGGCCTTCCTGAAAGCAGAGAAGAAATCCAAACAGGACTCCAGTCAGCCAACAGGTGAAAAGGAGGAACCCAGACCCAGACCAGTGGTCATTCCGTATGTTGAGGGAGTATCAGAGAAACTGAGACGTTTATTTTCTAAACATAACGTCCCAGTGGCTTTTAAACCCCAAAATACAGTACGGCAAAGATTGGTTCATCCCAAAGATCCAGTCCCCCGGCACAAACAGAGTAATGTTGTGTATGCTGTTCAGTGTCAGGAGGGCTGTGATCAGTCTTACATCGGGGAAACTAAACAGCCACTGGCCAAAAGGATGGCCCAGCACAGAAGATCAACATCATCAGGCCAGGACTCTGAGGTCTACACTCATCTCCAGGCCAGCGGTCACTCTTTCAGGGATGAAGATGTTCACATCCTGGACAGAGAGGACCGATGGTTTGAGAGAGGAGTAAAGGAGGCCATCTTTGTGAAAAGAAATCGTCCATCGTTAAACGGGGTGGAGGCCATAACGTAACGGCTAAATCTGACAACTTCTTGCTGACCTCAGACAAAGCACGGCGGCTTCCAAAACACTTCTATAGTTTTTAAAAACACAGAAATAAAGACGGAACTGAATGCTTCTATGCTGCATGTCACGTTGCTGAGCTCCCAAGTTATTCAGAGTTTTTTACGACTTTTTTGTAGCTTTGCTCTATTTGAATTCAGTGAGTCTCTGGAGCAAAAACAAACATTCCATTCCAAAAACAGCGTTATGAATATGTAGTCCATTCAAAACACGACTCGTTCAAAGAATCTGAACCGAGTCCGACAGCCGAAACGGGCCAGACAGAACCCGTCCCTCTCTGCCACAGTTTAAACAGAATAAAGCGTTTTACCACAGCATGACGGCTTCAGTCACACAACAGATGTACAAATTTCAGCTTTAAAATGAACACATTGATATTACTTTCAGCTCTAAAAACAGTGTTTTTTTTAGAACACCGACTCGTCCGAGCCGTTATCTAGAACCAGAACCAGAACCAGAACCACACAGCTGAGAACAGTTTCAAACAGGGCAAGTCACCTTCCCACAGCTGAAAACATATCACTGTATTTTCTCTGAACACCACAGCTGAAAAACAAAATCAAGCTCAAAACTTGGACTTTTCATGCCAACATTCAGCGTACAATAACACAGACTCCGTCACATTTAATTCACACCTCTTTAAACATTCGTACGGCCACGAAATGTAGTGAGGCGGATATCGGGTCACGAGAAGCTCTTTAGAGACCTGTACTGGGCCACCAGAATGTAGTGATGTAAGGTTAGTTAGCGTAGGAGCTCCACTACAATCAATATTTAATAACGGGTTCTCTCTTTTTCGAGCTACTTGACAGATATGTGAGAGAGATATTGTGTTTAGAAGTACTGTGTCGGAGATGGTCTAAAAACCAGTGACATGAGACGTTAATTTTCTTTGACCCATCAAAATGAATGTGGTCATTTATTAACAGAATCAAAATTTAACATCAAACATTGTACACTTGATTATTCTGATTGAACGCAATAACACAGCTGTAGTGAACTAAGCCTCAGGTCAAAACCTGGACCTTCCTGGAACAGGAACTGTTATTTCATTGATTTGAGTCCAGAAACACAAATTAAGCTCATCCAGAGACTTCTAAGTGTGTCCTGCACTAAATCAATTGAAAGAACACTCTCTTTCATATTATCATTACTATTTTACAAATGTCTTGATAATCAAAAGTGTGTTTAGTTCAAATCATTTTTAAATGTTGAAGTGAACTACTCATTTTAAATCAACTGTGAAACAGTATTAATGATTTTTAATCCTCATTCAAAGTAGAAATCAAGTTAATGTCTGTTACAGAGTAATTATTCATTTTCTTGATCTTCTGTCTGAAATGAGCAAGTTGTGATGTCGGTCAAAAGTCGGAGACAAACGCAAACAAGTTTATTGGAACGAACTGTCATGTTTTTAAAACCTCTCAGACAGAAATAAGAAGCTGGCACCTGCTGTCTGTCATCTCGCCTAAACATTTCTCTGTCTGTTCCAAAAACATTTTTCTGTCTGTTCCAAAACATCTCACTGTTTTTCTGACTTCTAGTAACCTCTTACGTCACTAAAACCACACCCCTGTTGGCTCTTTCAGCCAATCAGGACTTCCCAAATGAACCGGAAACAGAACTCTTTAAATGTCGACACTTCCTAGTTCCAACCAGTTCGGAGAGCAGAACCGAACAGAAAAGTTGCTGGAGAGAACAAGAAGTTCCAGACATGATCCGAAGTTCTTCCGAGTCTCGTGGGGATTATGGAATCTTCCACATCTGAGTGGAACCTCTGACGGACTCACAGCTCATGTGAGTCCACAACTGAGGTGAGCGTGCTGTTGAACGAAGTACCGTCACTACTCCGGATGGTTCTCTGCTATCCTTACGGAGACGCTGAAAAGCGTTGAAAGGCAACTCTACACCGAGGCCGAACTATCGTCTGCAAAGGTAAAGAGTCGATCTTCAACTGCGAAGTGTACCGTGGGTTAAGCTGGGTCCAAAGGAGCGTGTTGTTTCTGGTTATAACAGACACATTCCCTCACCCATCTCTCTCCGTTTAAACTTCATTTTCCCATCTTTAAAACTATTCTATCTGCCAGTAATTAATCCAGATATTTTCAGAAATGTCTGTTGTATTTCAGTTGCAAGTGAGAAAATCATGGCCGTATGATTTTCTCAGTGCAAAGCTCATTAATTAAGCTGTGTTATTGCGTTCAATCAGAATAATCATGTGTACAATGTTTGATGTTAAATTTTGATTCTGTTAATAAATGACCACCTTCATTTTGATGGGTCAAAGAAAATTAACGTCTCACGTCACTGATTAAACCATCTCCCACACAGTATCTCTGTCACATATCTGTCAAGTAGCTCGAAAAAGAGAGAATCCGTTTAAATTAAGTATAATATCAGGTACTTGAACTAGTCCAGATATTATAACATGTAGTGGAGCTCCGAAGCTAAACGAAGCTAACCGACCTATTTCACTACATTCTGGTGGCCCGGTACAGGTCTCTAAAGAGCTTCTCGTGACCCGATATCTGCCATTTGGACATTTCGTGGCCGTACGAATGTATGAAGAGGCGTGAGTTAAATGTGACGGAGTCTGTGTTAATACGTGAACTGAATGTTGGCATGAAAAGTGCGGCTTTCTAATCTATCAGCTGTGTGGTTCGGTTCTAGAGAACGGCTCGGACGAGTCGGTGTTCTAAGAACAACACTGTTTTAGAGCTGAAAGTAATATCAATGTGTTCATTTAAAAACTGAAATTTGTACATCTGTTGTGTAACTGAAGCTGAGTTTGTGGTAAAACGCTTTATTCTGTTAAACTGTCGCAGAGAGGGACTGGGGTTCTGACCCGTTTCGGCTGTCGGACTCGGTTCAGATTCTTTTGAACGAGTCGTGTTTTGAATGGATAAAATGCTGTTTGGAGCTGGGCGCCGTCTCAGGCCACTGTTAAAATTGCTTCGTTACATCTGTAACAGTGAAACTGTACATTTTGAGAAGTTAATGGACAAAAAGTTGACCTGACTTTTCAGGCTACAGCTAACAGCTAGCTAGAATAACGAGCAGTGATTGGTCGAAAACCGCTGTTTGGGTCGCTCTGGTTCGCTGAGAGACGAGTGACGTGTCTGTCGTCACTTCCTCTGATGTCAGATTATAAAACCCACCCCCGCTGCTGCTCTGATCATTGGTTGATTCAGTCACGTGACCCCGGAAATGAGTCTCGGTTCAACCGAAGCCTCCTCTGTGTTTAAAATCGCTAAATGGAGCTGCCACTCTTCCCACAAAACTCATGTGTTCATGCAGATAGACGTGCTTGTTAAAGCGACGCCACGTTTAAGCTTTGAATCCGTTCAGAAAACGCTGATGTGACCGATTTTTGGCCGATGCTAATTAAGCTAATGGCTAACAACCGGATGTCAACGGAACGATCCACAGGAAGTTGTCATAGATTCCTGCTGGTATAAATAAGCTTACACCGCCACCTGCTGTTGAAAGAGGAGTATAACAGTTTTCCTGAAAGGGGACTGATAATCTCCTCATCATTTCTTTTTCTTTTCCATCCAACCTGGTTTACTGAGTAACTGTTAAATAGCGAATTTCTGGAAAAGAACGGCTTAAAAAAAGTGTTTGAAAACTAAAGTTGCTGTGAGACTTTTAGAAAAATTGCAGGTTTATTTAATTTTAAGTGCTTTAGAGTAAATGTACACTGAGAAGCCTGGTTCTTGTATCTGTTTGATTTAAGCACATTAAGTAACACTGCCAGAAAGAGGCATTTACTTAAAAATATTCATGCATTGGGGTAAAACCTACGAATAGGTGCCCATTCATTTGAAGAAGTGGCTTACACAGTACTGTTGAGTGAACCCAGAGCTAAAAAGTGTGTGAAACTCACATGACACTTGAATACAAATATTTACCTGTTAAAATAATATGAAGTTGGCAACTGTTTAACCAGATAAGTGCTGAACAGTGAATAACCATGGCAGGTGTGACAGAAAAGGATTTTGATCCTTGTGAGATGAAGGACTGGTTAGAGGGAGCGTTGACGCTGCTCACAGAATCCTTACATCCATATGGTGAACAGGTGGACAACATGAACTCAAAAGAGTTATGGGATGAGCTGAAGGAGGTTGCAGAGAGTGTGACCTCTACAGACATAACAAAGTCAAGCTATGACAAGCTGGCTAAATTGGCGCTCTTATTGAAAGCATCATTCTATGCTGTGGTAAACAAGGCTGATGACCTTGCAATAAGGTTCAACAGCGAAAGAGAGGAGTACCTCGAACACATGGCACAGTCTAACTTTGATCAGGAGACCCGTGCAAATGAGGTACAACGTGACAGAGAGCTCTCACGAGCTCAGCTGTCATTACAAGCTCACTCATATGAGGAGAAGATGAAGGTAAGAGAGATTAAGTACCAAGCACTGTGTTCAGACAACGATGCGCTACAACAAAAGTTACAGCTCACATCAGAAGCTCTGAATGAATGCAGATTGGAAAAGGAGGTGTTAGTCCAACAAGGCGTGCGTTTACAAAGTGAATGTCAAACATCACAGGAACGCTTAAAAGCCTGTGAGGAGAAACTAGCCGCAGCAACAAATAAGATTTCTGACGTGGGGCGAGCTGGTCTGGAACTCAAAGACGAACAAGGTCAGAGTCCAGGTAACCCACAATCACCTCAGAAGAATTTTGGTGCACCTCCTGCTCTTAATCCCATTCTGCCACCTCCACATGTGTGTAGAGACACACCTCCACGTGACATTTTGGTTCCTACGATACCGATAATACAGCCTTTGCTCTCAATTTCGGATTTGCAAAAAATCTCAAAATATGTACAACGCTTTATACCTGGCCCAATGGGTTCAACTGGTACAAAAGCGTATCTAAATGACCTTGATTTCAGACTGAGTGGTTATCCTAATGCTACGGTTGAGGATAAAATCAGTCTGATAAGGCTCACTTCGGACAGAGAGGTGTTCACCGTCATCGAGCGTCAACCTGATGCCACGAGAAGGGATTAGAACCTTCTGTGTGAAGCTTTGATCAGGGAATACGACCCCTGCACGGGGTCTGCTGGTTTCCCAGCTGCAGACAAGGTCACGCAAGGGAAGCATGAACATCCAAAGGTTTATTACAAAAGAATCTTCCAAGCTTATTTTGGTTACAGAAATGAAACCGGAATGGAGGAGGAAGGTTTTAAATTTGTTTTCAGCAAAAATCTCCACACTGACATTAAAACGTCAGTACAGATGATGGCTAATTTCAGAGAAAAATCCATCAATGAGATTAAACAGTGTGCTGTGAATGTGTTTGAGGCATGTTCTCATGCAAAGACACCCATAGAGGTGTTTCCTGGTGTAAAGGTTAAACCCCACTCGCTAGAACTGGAAGGACGGCGTGCATCGCCTCCTCCTCCTAAGAAAGGCGAGAAAAAGCAGTCTTTTCAAACTAACAAACCACGTCATGAAGGTACACGCTGGGACAAAAAAGCTCCTCTTTCAGAGGATGAATGTGATTATCGCAAGTGGGGTGTGCGTAGGACGAAAAGATATGGGAACCAAGGTGACCCATATTATCAGGGGAAGTCCGAAAAGGAACCCCCAAATGACGTACCTATCCCTCCTCCACCTCGGACGAAATGAACCGAGGTGAAAAAATCACAAAGGTTCCAGAAACAAGGCCCTACACCTCTGAGCTCGGAAGAGACAGAGAAACTACGCAGGTTGTTAGAAACTTTGAAACACACTGACACGGGAAACCATCCTGGAGCACTATGCAGTGATGTAATCACTATTACATCTGAGGGCGCGAATGACAAAATCACAAATGTCGGTGGAACACACCAAGGCATTGTTGTTGTTGCCTCCAACAACCCCTCATCGGAAGAAGGGGGGATGAACTCACACATAAACGATGACGAGTCATCGCAAGCTGAACACTCAGAAACAGCTACTGCTGTGCTGACGGTTCAGACAAACCAAGATTACACAGACAAGGCTGAACGTGTGAAGAAACGTCAGAAAAAACCTAAGAGGTTTCTGTGTAACTTTATCAGAAGGGGGGTCGCCAAGAAGGCATACCTGTCAGTGACACTCGAAGGAGTCCTCACACATGAAGCACTTCTGGACGGTGGGGCAGACATAACTAATATGTCAGCTAAACTGTTCGAGGAGCTGAGGACAGCCACTAGTGGTGTTAACAGGGTAATACCTCTCACAGAATGTGCTATAGAAATGCAGGGTCTCTCAGAGAAGAAGACAACCCTGACAGCTATAGCAATGGTTCACATGCAGATTGGCAGAATGACACTATACCACCCAGTACACGTGTCTAAGGTTGACTCATTCCCATTTTTGGTTGGCCAGGATTTTATAAATCGCTTTGAAGCGATTATAGATTATGGTGGTCAGACGATGTGGGCCAAGGTGAGCAAACCACTGCCAATAGAATTGCCTCCGGAGTGTAACACAGACTGCCTAACGGCAGGTACTGCGGAAGGCGCAAAGGACTCTTCAGCCGAGGACACGAGCCCGGTGAGTATTCCTTTGAAATCATGTGAAACCAAAGAGACCCACCCGGTGGTCCAAACTCTGACCCAACAAGACAGCCTCCTCTGTGAGCTGGAGCAGTCAGAGTCCACCAAACACTACCTACCACTGGTAGTTAAGGGTGTAGAGATCCAAGGATCCCACACCAACGATGCTGTTCTGTCTCTGTGGACAGATAAATCAGCAATTAACCGAGCTTTCTATGAAA
>NC_056507.1:48370499-48372929 GCF_014905685.2 Nematolebias whitei | reverse complement strand
AGCTGAGAACATCACGTGTCGAATGAGAGTGTTATCATTTATCATGACTGAGGGTTCTTTAAGGTTCATACTGATCTGGCTGTAACAGTTTATTAACATCAAATTGACATCACTTATCATTAACATCTAATTAACGTTACCAGCACAGTGAAGGGTTTTCTATTTTCTGATTTTTACGTTTAAATATATAGATGAGGAGCGTTTTTAAAATATATCTTTAGCCAATCAAACACTTTGACACAGTGAACTTACTGATATTATTAAGCTATGAGTTACTCAATGATGTAGCGTGCTAAGGGCAAGCTTAGCTGCCCTTGACTACAATATATTTAAATAACGGGTTCTCTCTTTGTCGAGTTAAATTACAGCCATGTGACCGAGGTAACTGTGCGTAACAGAATCAAAATTTAACATCAAAATGTACAAGTGATTAGCTGATCTAGTTCTGATTAATAAAACTTGGCACGTTTTACTTAATAAAAACAACAGACATTTCTGAAGGCATCTACATTAATTACTGGCAAAATAGAAGAGTTTAAAGATGGGAAATGAAGGAGTTTAAATGGAGAGAAAAGATGGATGAAAAGGAAAGTGTGTTGGCTAGGAATGGCACCCTTCATCCGACCCCAGCTCAGCCCCGGTACACTCGGTGCATGGCGACTCGTTACTTTAGACGGGGATACCTCCGCTTAGGAACAGGAGTCCATTTCAACGCGACCTTTCAGCATCTCCGGTAAGGATGGCTGAGAATCGTCCGAAGTAGTGACGGTACTCCGTTCAACAAACACGCTCATCTCCCGGGTGGATAAACAGCAAGCTGTGAGTCCGTAAGAGGTTCCACTCAGATATGGAAGAATCCATCACAGGCTCTGAAGACTAAGTTCAAGACTAGACTTCATCAGAGACCCGCTTGAGGTGATCAGGAGACTTGACCGGCTGACTGACAGACCCAGTTGACCTGAGAAGTTCCAGGAAGTGTGGACTCTTAAAGAGTTCTCACTTCCGGTCACTTCAGGACTTCCTGATTGGTTGAAACAACCAACAGGGGGTGGTTCTAGTGACGTCAGAGGGTCATTACAAGTCAAGAAAACAGCAGGATTGTTTTAGAAACGTCCCGTACAGACAGAAGACGTTATGGCGAAGTGGGAGGAAGCAGATGCCAGTAGCTTCTTGGTTACCGTCTGCTAGGTTTAAAAACATGACACTTCGTTCTAACAACTTCTTTCTGACTTTCGACCGCCATCACTACTTCTCGTTTAGACAGAAGATCAAAAATGCATAATTACTTTGTAAAATAGACATTTAACTTGATTTCTAATTTAAATGAGGATTAAACATCATTAATACTGTTTCATAGTTGATTTAAAATGAGTGGTTCACTTCAACATTTAGAAATGGTATAAACTAAACACACTTTTGATTTATCTAGATATTGTAAAATAGTAATAATAATATAAAAGAAGAGTGTTCTTTCAATTGATTAATTCAGTATACAATTAGACAGTCTCTGGATGAGCTAATTTGTATTTCTGGATTCAAATCAATGAAATAACAGTTCCTGTCCCATGAAGGTCCACAGAGGCAGGTTTTGGTCGGAGGCCGAGTTCACTACAATCCCCCCTTTGGAAATCATCGCCTGTCCATGGGGATGAATTCTAACATGAACTTACGTCTCCAAATGTCCTTGAGCTTGATGTAATCCAGCAAGAGGAAAACAAATGTCAAAGAAGGCAATCCCACAACGGTTTAGGTAATTCCACAATGTTGTTGGTAATTCCATAATGTTGTTGGTAATTCCATTATGTTGTTGGTAATTCCATTGTAGCAATGCTTTAACCCCTTGGAAACAAAGTCTGTAATCCATTGGAAAAAGTAATATAATCCACAACGATAAATCCACAACGATAAATCCACAACGATAAATCCACAACGATAAATCCACAACGATTGGAGGTGTTGATTGATCAGCATGCAGAGGGGTTCTCTCGATTGAACTGCAGAGGCGACCACTGGATGAAGATTGGAGACCCACGTTGGAGTTGTAGGTCCCTTCAGCGAAGGTTGCTGCTGGTGGTTCCCAGTGGGTGCCATTCTGGTTCTATGTGTTATGCATTTATGTGGTTTAAGTTGGGCTTATGAGTGGGATTTTACATAAGACCTTAACTTATATGCACCTGGTGTGTAGGCTATCATGGTGTATTATGAAATTCTTTATCAAAAGGGTTCGTGAACGATCGGCACCAGATATTCAGACAAGGAAAAATAAAACACAGAGACTGTTACTGCTAGGAATAATAAGTGTCATTTATTAACCTGCCACAGAAAAACAGCCAAGCAAAAGTCATGTACACTCGTACACTCTTAACACACAAAATGATATGAAAGAACTTCTCACCGTGACACTGGCCGGGAAGTCGTTTTCGACCCAGG
>NC_056507.1:48367896-48370489 GCF_014905685.2 Nematolebias whitei | reverse complement strand
GATGGCTTCATAAAAACATGTCCTTCAAAATCTGGGTCACTATAACCTTAAGATTGGGCCCGGTCTTCTGGTTAGAGCATCCCCCAGAGAACTTTAATTACTCCAAAACACATCTGCAGCACAGGCCTGACTTTAAGCAGATAAGCTGCATCAAAAGTGAGTATAAGTGTGTTTTCAAACTACATGTAAATGAGTGTAAAATAAGTATAAATTGACATAAAAGCATCAAAATAATCATTCCTATATCACATGGTTTAGATCAGCTAAAGTTACTAGTTTAAAGGGTGGGTCATGCTGAAAATTTTCATATAGGGATCTATACCTATAGAAGGGCATTCCAAACTATTTTTCCATTCCTAACTTGGTTTAAGTTAGATTTACATGGCAAAATATAGTTTGGTTCAATTGTCTGTTGTCCTTTTAGACGAATGACTTGAGGTTTGGTTTTTGTTTTCCCCTAAATGTTTTGGAGTCTATGGCGAGACTCAACTGAAGGATTAGCTAGCCCCCCCCGAATAGGATTGTTCCAGTAGGTTCGGCTTGAGCGTCGTGAGACCAATTTAGGTTATGGTACTTAAGGTAGCATTAATCTTCATTGACTCCGCAAAGATTTAATTTTAACAAATGAACTGCATGTTGGCACAGTTAAAGTCCTTTTAGTCCCTAACTAAAGTACACACAAAACTCATTCTTACTTGGGGTGTTCAGAAACAATACCAAAAACCAATTAAACGATGTCTCAACATCGACAAAAATAGTGACTAAGCAACCAGAAAAACAACGTTTCAACATTGACAAAAGTAGTGATTAAGCAACTAGAAAACGATGTTTCGGTGCGTCACTCACTCTGAATGTCAGATTTGATCACGTTATCGCGTCTGGTAACATTACCCTAACTAACGTCACCCCGCTTTGGTCATGGGGAACCACGAACACGGGTGAGGGCGTCGCTCCATGAGCAAAAGTTAGGATGCCCTTGAGTAGTTTTAACTGTTTGCGCAGCTGAAAGAGGGCTTTAAGGTCTGGAATGGAATCCAGATCTGCTTCGGACGGAGTGTTTTTCTCTGGGTCAGTCAAGTACAGCATCATCGAGTTTATTGCAGGATCCAACTTCTGAAGTTGGATGATGTCTGGGTCAGTCAGCACGGGTTGTACAGAGACTGTGTTGTCAGCCGGCTTGGCTTTAGCCTGTGCATGTGTGACTGCCATTACCTCGGCTGTAGGTTGTACTGGCAGAGTTGCGAGCAGCCCGGAGGGGTCAGAGGACCACTGAGGGCCGTCCACGGATCCGTCCTTGATAGCTGATTTATCTGTCCCCGGCGACAGTACAACATCTTTAGTGTGGGATCCTTGGATCTCTACACCTTTAACTACCAATGGTAGGTAGTATCCGGTGGGCCCTGACTGTCTCAGCTCGCAAAGGAGGCTTTCTTGTTCAGTCAGAGTTGGGTTCACCGGTTGGGTGTTTTTGGTTTCACATGCTTTTGAAGGATTACTTACCGGGACTGTGTTCTCTGCTGAGAGGTCCTCGGTGCCTTCTGCAGTGCCTGCTGTTGGGCAGTCTGTGACTGTCTCAGGAGGCATGGGTATTGGCAAGGGTTTGCTCACTCTAGCCCACATTGTCTGTTTACCATAATCTATAATCGCGTCAAAGCGATTTATAAAATCCTGGCCGACTAAAAATGGGAATGAGTCAACCACAGACATATATACCGGGTGGTATAGTGTCATCTCGCCAACCTGCATGTGAACCATAGCTATAGCTGTTAGGGTTGTCCTCGTCTCTGCGAGGCCCTGCAGCCCTATAGCACATTCTATGAGAGGTATTTCCCTGTGAACACCGTTAGTGGCAGTCTTTAACAACAGTGATTATTCTGATTAGAGATTCATGAGTCTAGTAGCCTCAGGGTAGTACAGGCTGAGTGAAAGGGCAACAGCTGCTCTGACTGTCCTCTGGGTTGACCCCCCTTCGTCTGCTCCCTTGACGAGCAGGGGTCATACTGCACCTTCCCCTGAGAAATTCTCCCCGGCGTTTAAGGTTGTGTCGGAGGTGAGCAGGAAGGAGGCTTGCGCTGAGAGGAGATGGAACTAGGCCTTTTAGGAGCTTTCTGTGGGGCTGAGGTGCTGAAACCAACCCTCAGCAGGATTCAAGGGGGCGAGGCGTCCGGATCAGCCCTCCCTGAAGCACCAGGACACGTTCCAAGAAACTCGGCCTTACCGGGGCGAGTCAGATCAGCTAAGCATGTCACGGGTGCTGGCGGAGGCATGGTGGACCATTTCTCGGTCCGTCTTCTACCGCTACAAACGTGGCAGTGAGGATGGGATGATGTTTTAGGTCATATTTATGCAGAAATATAAAAAAATATATAAAGAGTTCACAACCTTTGTGAACTCTATAATTTTCTATATTTATATATGAGGGAGTGGTGGCGCAGAGGTTAGAGAAGGTGGGCCTGTGATCGGAAGATCACCGGTTCAACTCCTGGTACAGACAACATCAAAATGTGGGTGGGAAAAGTGAAACATTCACACCTGCCTCCACCCTAATTTGTCCCACCCTGGGCCATTGAGCAAAGCCCTTAAACCAACCCCC
>NC_056507.1:48365850-48367796 GCF_014905685.2 Nematolebias whitei | reverse complement strand
CCACACACACACACACACACACACACACACACACACACACACACATCATTTGCTTCTCTTCCAAGATGGCAACTCTCTGCTCCACACAGAGGGCTGTGATAGCTCGGTGATCTGTGGTAGTGTCAGGAAGGGCATCTGGTGTAACAATAATTCTCTGCTATCTCCCTCGCCTCAGGTCAAGAGTCTTGGTGTCATCCTCGACACCACTCTCTCCTTCACTTCACACATCAACAACATCACTTGGTCTGCCTATTTCCATCTCCGAAATATTAACCGTCTCCGCCCTTCTCTCACACCCCGCTCCACAGCCATCCTTGTTCACAGTCTTGTGACCTCGGATTGACTACTGCAACTCCCTTCTTTATGGCCTCCCCAACAAATCTCTCCAGAAGCTACAATTGGTCCAGAACTCAGCTGCCCGTGTCATCACTCAAACCTCCTCCTATAACCACATCACTCCAGTCCTGCAGCAGCTCCACTGGCTCCCAGTTAAATCACGCATAGTCTTCAAAATTCTTCTTCTCACTTTCAAAGCTATCCACAACCTTGCCCCTCCGTACCTATCTGACCTCCTACACATCTCCATCCCCTCTCGCTCTCTCAGATCCTCCTCTTCACTACACCTCCATGTACCCTCTGCCCGCCTCTCCACCATGGGGAGCAGGGCCTTCACCTGCTCTGCCCCTCATCTCTGGAACTCTCTACCCCCTGACTTAAGAAACACCACCTCTCTTTCTATATTCAAGACTGCTCTGAAAACACTTCTCTTTAGACTCGCTTATCCTTAACTTTGCTGTATGTATTTTATATTCTTTATGTATTTTATATTCTGTATGTATTTTGTATTCTTTATGTATTTTATATTTTTTATGTAATTTATTCCTTTTGATCATTGTTCTTACTGTAAAGTGTCCTTGGGTGTCATGAAAGGCGCTTTTTAAATAAAATGATTATTATTATTATAATTGCCATGTCTTCGTGTGACTTAGTTTGCTGTCAACCCCTGATGAAGGGAGCAGCTGAAAGAAGAAAAATAAATAAATAAAATAAAATAACGAGTTCACAATCTTTCAAGTACCACTGTACATTTTAGATGTATATTCAACAGTCCTGGGCCTTCATTGCTGTATGACATGAAATGTTCTAAATCCTCTTTCTGCATTGATTGTTTCTTTCAGATGTGTATGCAGGCATTGCCAGAAGCACGTATGCACCCCATATCATAAGAGAGGCAAGCTTTTGAACTAAGTGCTAATAACAGGTTGGATGGTCCCTTTCCCTGTTTCATCCAGAGTACATGGCCTTAGTTAGAAGTAAAAAGTTCACTTTGGTCAAACTGGTTTATCATCAGTGGATTGGAAGCTGAAATCATTGTTTCCATGGTGACACTCTTCCCTCTGCTGACCTTCATTACATGGATTGAGGTCATGTTGCTCTAAACATCCTGGGTGTCATCATGGTCCCCATCTCCCCTATCTATGAGTGTAATCACCCCCCCCCCACACACACACACACACACTGCCCCTCCCCCACATCTCAGTCTAAAGGTCAGAGGTCAGCGTTGCTGCTTGTCAGCACGCAGGTTCAGAGCCCTCTGGGTACATATTTTTCCATCACGTGGCAAAAAGTCGAACCAGTTTATTGGTCGCATGGATCGAGCTCGCAAATGAGCATGCCCATAAGAAGAAACACCTCCCTGTAAACATCAAACAAGATAAATCAGATTAGAATAAAAAATACTTTCATGACTCAAATCAGTCTGACAATTTGACTTAGAGCATGATTCAATTTTTAATCTGTTTGTGGAAGCACTTTTACTGAAAGGCTAGCATTGATATTTATTGTGTGTGCGTGCGTGCGTGTGTGTGTGTGTGTGTGTGTGTGTGCGTGTGTGTGTGAGTGTGTGTGTGTGTGTGTGTGTGTGTGTGTGTGTGTGTGTGTGTGTG
>NC_056507.1:48360504-48365840 GCF_014905685.2 Nematolebias whitei | reverse complement strand
GTGTGTGTGTGTGTGTGTGTGTGTGTGTGTGTGTGTGTGTGTGTGTGCGCGTGTGTGTGTGTGTGTGTGTGTGTGTGTGCGTGTGTGACCAGAAAATCTTGTGAGCCCCTCAACTAATTTTTATTAAATTTGCATGTGCATCTACAAAAAACCTGGAGTAAACCTAGTTCAAGATGGCCACCACAGCCATTCAAATATTTAAAAAAATGGCTCCAGCTCAGTCAGTTTTACAGACAGAGCTTAATGTTCTTGAGATTGTAGCCGAGTCTGATATCCTAAACATATTCTGAGCTCAAACTGATGGCACAAGATTTTATTAAAATTTTTACTGAAATCAACTTAAAGTCAACTCTTTCTGTTAGCAAAATATCACATGAACTACTGGATTAGCTGGATGGACTTTCAAAAATTATTATTGGATGTCCATTTATAACTGATTATCTCAATTCAAGATGGCTGCTACAACCAACACAACTTAGAAGGACTATAGCTCAGGCGATCCTGATGCATGCTCAATAATCCAGGTAGAAAAATCCAAAAAAGTTCAATCTGGTCCTCTGGACATTCAAAAACAACAAAAAACAAAACAAAGCAAAAAAATGTAGAAACATTTCGTCTCTCATCCGAGAGACTTCCTCAGTCTGAGGTGCTGTATTCAGCTCAGTCTCTTAAATAGCACCTTCTCAGAGTGGATCAACCAGTTTGCTGCTGACAACCAAAACCAGCTGATCACATGCTCAAGAAGGACCATCAGCCTAACAATGGATCATTAGCACACTGATGGCTGTTTACTGTTCACAGAGGGCTGAGTGATACTAGCAATCACAGCATTGTAAGAGGGGGACAGTTGAACCCGGAGGCTCCACCCCTGTTTAATGATGGACGGTTTCTTTTCACAAAGATGGCCTCCTTTACTCCTCTCTCAAACCATTGTTCAATGCAATGTTCAATTGTTCAATTCAATTGCAATGCAATGCTCTCGCCCCACCTGTTGTTTCTGTTTTTTTTATCAAAGTTTGAGAAGGCTAGTTTTCTGATTGGTTTAGACCCTAGGTTGTTATGGATACGGTGCTCTTCTGCTCTGTCAAGGACATTAATGTCCACATTCCACAGATAAGAAGTTTTATGGCTCACTGAAATTGGTTCTTTGTTTGGTTCTGTTTGTTTCAGTTTAACTTGATTATACCTTATTGATACCAAATGATTTGTGTTAAAATTGTGTCTTTCTAGGAATAATTAATAACTATTAATTATTAACTAACTCATGTTTATGTGTTCTTAATTGATCAATCTTATTATAATTGTGTTTCAGTTCAGTTGAAGCCACCCTGCCCCCATCTTGCTTAGTCTACCATCTGGTAATATCCTCTTGTACTTTACTGTGAAGATTAAACCTGTGTCATCTCATCTAAACTGAAACCTGTGTCAAACAATGATTAAAACGATTAAATGTTAATTATTATTAACATAAGGACCTGAGGGTTTTAGGTATTCTACCTGTACTCTATCATACAAATGTTTACTCAGTTAACAGAAAGAAGACTCCTCTCTCCTGTGTAGTCAGTATCTTACCTGCTCCCTGGCTTGTTGTGATTAGCTTGTAATTATATCAAAATGTGAATTTATAAGATTGTCTCTAGCTAGTGTAAGATTATATATAAAGTAGATACTCATGCAAAGTAATTGATTAACATTTAAATGATTTTAGGGCTATAAGTGTAGTGAAACCCTTTAAAAAACGACACGTGAACACATTGTATAACATTACATTTCAAGCTTGACAAAAAATAATAAATGATAAAATATGAAATCCAACAGTAGTGGGAAGGGTTAATGATGATTAAAAATTCATTTTGAGGTTTATTTTGAAGGGGCACCACTCGCAGCTCTGAGAGAAAATCTGAAGGTCTGAAACTCAATTCAGATGTTATTGTTTAATTACCTCGAATTACCCTTTTTACACCGTGAGTGCTTTCATATGAAGGATTCAGATGTCATAAATAAAACACACACACACTTTAATACAATTTTGTGAGGTTTATTTGACTATATATTCAAAAAAATTCAATTAAAAAAATACTTTATTAATTCCAAAGGGAAATTATTGATATATATGATAAAATAACTGTTAGAAATTATTTCTGACATTTAAATGAAGGCTTTGTTCACAACCGGAGTTTTATGGAAATTACTGTGACCGTAAAATTGCTTGTTAGTAGAAATTAACAGATAAATGAAATTATGTGCTTAACCAAACCAAAACAAGATGCAATGTAGAACAATTGGAATTTTCAGCAGGGCAGATTAATCATGCATACTTAACTAAAAGAAAGACGTTTTATCGTTCAATAGTTAAAATTTGGTCTGAGTTTTAAGGAAAAATAATTACTGAACTGAGTTCATACTAATTTGGTTAATATCTAAATTCTTGGACACCAGAGTCAACCGTCAGAGTATAGATCAGCTGTTCTTACCAGGAGTCGTCTTCGAACGGCTGCCTGAAGATACCAGATGTTGGACTCTTTCTGCTCAGATGATCTTTCATGTAAAGGTGGAAATTCTTTCACATCCCTGACATCAAGGCGATGAGTTTGGTCACTGGCTCTAACGGTCAACCGGAGCGTCTCCTAGAGTTCTGGACAGCTGTAGTTAACTCTGTTGATGATAATTGCAGGTGTCCGGAGCGCTGAAGAGGGTTCTATCAAACTTTGCTAAAGTTGAAACTCGTTTTCTTCTTGGAAGTTTTTGTATCTTAAAAGCTTACTCCTTCTCCTCCTGTCTTCTCTCGTTCAACTTCTGCTATCAACTTCCAAAATTCATCTTCTCCTATTCATCCTCTCTCATCATCTGAGAGGTCTTCCTCTCTTGTAAACAACTGACCACACCTCTGATTTGAAAGAGGTGGTCGATTTGAACCAATAAGAATGGAAGGGCTGAACTTTATCAACTAAATAAAGTATTATTTTAATCTGCTCTGTTGAAAAAGTCATCAAATAAAACCATTTAAGACACTTATCAACTTTAAATGAGGTTAAAACCAGTAAAGACATGTTGTTAACCTTGTAAACAGAAAACAAGTTTGTAAACTTTTGGGCTACACAAGTTCTTGTCAGCTGCAGGAAAAACAACAAAGCAAGTTATTTATTTATTCCCAGAAGACAATTATTTCATTACAGAAAAACATTATTACTTCTTCCAGAATGTGAATAAAAGTCTGTCAGTTTTCTACAGGAAAGGGGACCCAAGAGTCCAGGCTGGAATTCCTTTGAACAGAGACAAGGCTTTCTGTTATTTACGATCGTTGAAGGATAGTTTGGTTGGAGGTTGGTACAAGGTGATACCAGGACATCCTGGGTGATCTGTGTTAACTCAAACGTCCATTTTTGGGGTTCACAGAAAGGCTTTCCGATATTATGAGATTGATCGAGTATCTTTGGTTGTTTTTGCAAACCATAAAAGTCTGTTTTGACACTTTCCAGAGTTAGAGATGCTGAGAACAAGGTTTAACTGTCCCAGGGTCTGAGACAGGGGTGGAATGTCTCAGTTGTTGAAGGGAGAGGAGTTTTTCATTTTCATAGACATCTTTACAGAATAAACTACTCAGTTACCAGAAATAAAAGTGTGTTATAAAATCTAAAAAAGTTAAATCTGGTCCTCTGGACATTCAAAAAAAAAAAAAAAAAAGCAAAACAACAAAAAAAATGTAGAAACGTTTCGTCTCTCATCCTGAGGACTTCCTCAGTCTGAGGTGCTGTTTTCAGCTCAGTCTCTTAAATAGCACCTTCTCAGAGTGGATCAACCAGTTTGCTGCTGACAACCAAAACCAGCTGATCACATGCTCAAGAAGGACCATCAGCCTAACAATGGATCATTAGCACACTGATGGCTGTTTACTGTTCACAGAGGGCTGAGTGATACTAGCAATCACAGCATTGTAAGAGGGGGACAATTGAACCCGGAGGCCTCCACCCCTGTTTAATGATGGACGATTTCTTTTCACCTGATGGCTGACTGGAGTCCTGTTTGGATTTCTTCTCTGCTTTCAGGAAGGCCCAGTTAGGATATCCACATTGCTCTAGAGCCTGTCTTGTGTGGGATTTCTCCTTCTGCCTGGCTCCTGAGCTAGTGGGGACGCTGTCTGCTCTGTGATACAGAGTCCTGATGACTCCTAACTTGTGCTCCAAAGGGTGATGGGAGTCAAACTGCAAATACTGGTCTGTGTGGGTGGGTTTGCGGTACACCTCAGTTTGCAAATGTCCTCTATCAGAGACTGAGACCTCACAGTCCAAGAAAGCCAACCTGTCATTTTTTACATCTTCTCGTGTGAACTTGATGTATTTATCCACAGAGTTGATGTGGTCAGTAAAATGTTGGACTTCCTGAGATTTACTTTTAACCCAGGTGTCGTCAACATACCTGAACCAATGACTTGGTGGTGTCCCTGAAAAGGACGTCAAGGCTCTCTTTTCTACCTCCTCCATGTACAGGTTGGCAACAATAGGAGAAACTGGAGACCCCATAGCACACCCATGTTTCTGCCTATAATATTGCTCCCCATATGTGAAGTAGGTTGACTGCAGGCACAGTTTCAAGAGTTGACACAGTTGTTCTGTGGAAAGCGTGGTCCTGCTGCTCAGAGTGGTGTCTGATTTTAATCTTAAACTGACCACCTCTACTGCATCATCAACAGGAATGCACGTAAAGAGTGATGTGACATCAAAAGAGACCATTGTTTCATCAGTCTCCATGATGACATCCCTCACCTTGTCCACAAAGTCCATGGTGTTCTGTATGTGGTGTTCTGAGCTGCCAACTAAAGGGATGAGTACAGACGCCAGATATTTGGAAACATTGTAAGTGACAGAGTTAATCATACTAACAATTGGTCTTAAAGGTACACCTTGTTTGTGGATTTTAGGTAAACCATACAGACTAGGTGTGGCCTCCCCTGGGTACAGTCTGTGGTACAGAAAACGGTCAATATCCTTGTCCTGCTCCAAAATTTTCAGGCAATCTATTAACTTCTTCTTGTAACCACTTCCTGGATCTCTTTTCAGAGGTTCATAAGTGTTTAAGTCACTAAGGAGTGTCATAACTTTCTCATGGTAGTCTTTCTGGTTCAAAATCACTGTGCACCTTCCTTTGTCTGCTGGGAGAATGATGATGTTTTTGTCCTTGCTAAGAGTGGTGAGTGCGTCCCTCTCCTCTCTACTGATGTTGGAAGGTGGTGGTTTGGCATTGCTGAGGCAGGCTGAAACTTTGACTCTGAGCTGTTCTGCTTCAGCCTCTTTCATTTTGTTGTTGCGGATGGCTGACTGATCATCATATATATATAT
>NC_056507.1:48358422-48360404 GCF_014905685.2 Nematolebias whitei | reverse complement strand
TATATATATATATATATATATATATATATATATATATATATATATAGCACCCTTGCAGCAAAGATCCAGAAACTGCCACTGATTTTTAACGGGTTGTTTAACATCTAATTTTACGTACACAAGTAAACACTTGATTCAATAACTATTTTAGAGTTAATGTCACCACAAGGAGTAGCCTAACCAACAGTTCTCCTTGTGTGAGTAGAGCATGCTCCACTTCTCTCACGCATCGTAGCCACAGTGTAAGAAACAGTGTAGCTGAATGTAACTTTTAGGGGGGAAAAAAATCACTAGCCAATATGAAACAATAATAATAATCACTCATTCTTATCAATGATCTAGCATAAAGCAACATGACCATAATCCATTGTGTTTATTAATAGCTTAAAATACCTCATTAAAACTCCAGTAATCGGTTAGTATACTGTATGGTCAATAGACAAACGTAGCATTAACTGAATTAATCTCAAACTATCACAAACTAAAATCTCAAACCTTCTTTTGATGCTAATGCCATTTTATTTTATGTGGTTAACTTAAGCTCAGCTTTCTCTGATGCCATAAATATAGTCATACTTATAGCAAAGTATCACATAAACTATAGTAAGCGGAGGGATAATAAGCCCTCCTTCCTGTTTTTTGAATGGTTTTAAGTCATATTATTCTGCATTAATTAGATTAAAAGACTGGAAAACTGCTCGAATCATCTCACAACAGATAAAAACGTATTGTTTTAAGTTTCTCATAAAATAGCGCTCCTTTGTTTTTTATTTAATTTTTTATGTTTTTTTTCCTCCTTCATTATTTTATGAAATGTAGTTATGACACCCTTCACGAATTTCTATTTGTTTATTGTTGCAATGTTCTGTTTTGTGATGATAAAGTTCAAGAGAAAAAACCTGATGGGCTGCATGTCAGCAGGTAAGGGGCGTTTACCTTTGGGATAAATTGAGGTCGTCGATTGGTCAGTTGCTGACACGCCTACTGGATTGATTGACCGGTCGCATCAAGGATCCGACTCAGTGCAAAAAAAAAAAACACAAGAGGTGCAGCAGCCGGCATTGGGATGAGGTGGAACGGCCCAAATGCAGCAGAAATGCAGCGGTCTCTCTGTGTAGCGCAGGGCTCGGGCTGACAGTTTAAGCAGGAGATAACCAGATGTTTTGCTTGTGCCCTCACTGGCCTGGGGCCTTTAAAGATCGTGGGCCCCTGGGCGCTTGCCCAGTTTTCCATCTGGACTTGAGCGGAGGCCCGTGCAATAGAATGCCCCAGCTTATATTGGCCCTCGACTCCGCCTCGACGTCCGGGGAGTGTATCAGTGGGCTGACTATGTGTGACGTCATTGGTCTTATCTGTTTCTGATGATGGAAAATGGGGCAAAGTTCAATCGATTTACGTGATGGAAGCCAGCAAAATTAAAATGACTCCTTATTGGGTGTTTACTTTGGGAAATTCACACGGAGCAGCTGGGCCCGTCTCATTTGTACAGAACCGGGCCATAACTAGTCTGTCTCTGTGCAGACAAGACCGGGGTATTGGCATGTAAGATAACTAACAATCCTAAAAAACATGATGGATGATGATCATATTGTTTTATGCTAGAAGGAGTGATTATTGTTATTGTTTCATATTGGTTAGTGATTTTTTCCCTAAAACTTAACTTAGGCTACACTACGGTATGTTTCTTAGACTGTGACTTGGATGTGTGAGAGAAGTGGAGCATGCTCTATTCACACAAGGAGAGCTGTTGGTCAGGCAGGTCTTGTTGTGCCATTAAGTCTAAAATATATATTGAATCAAGTGTTATTTGTGTAGGTAAAACCAGATGTTAAACAACCTGTTAAAATACACCAGATTGCAGAAAATTGCATCTACTTTATTCAAAAATTTCTGGGGGAGAACCCCCAGACCCCCCCGCCCCCCACTCCACCTGTGCCCCCCCCCCCCCCACACACACACACACGTTACAAATGTTTCTGACA
>NC_056507.1:48352265-48358322 GCF_014905685.2 Nematolebias whitei | reverse complement strand
CCCCCCCCCCCCCCCCCCCCACACACACACACACACATTATAAATATGCTTCTGACACCAATGGCCATTGTGTTGCTAACCATGTTTCACCCGGACCGAAGCAGGACTCTCACATATAACTAAGTACACATCTCATGAACAAAAAGATTATTGTCTTTTTCATTTTTGAAGTGGTTCAAATCACTTCTATTAAAAGTAAACGAATGGAAGTTGCTGCTGTAATTTGATTCTTTTAATGTATGTATGTATCCTTTATTTAACCAGGAAAATAACTCATTGAGGAGTGACCTGGCCAAGACAGCAGCATAAAACATACAACCAATCCAAAATACTAAACCAATTACACAAATACATATCCAGGAGAAATCACAATAATTAAACATTAGAGCAGTTACAGGAGCCAAGTGATCTGAGCTCTCGTTCCTTTAGAGTTGATTTAAATTGTCCCAACGTAACAAGAGATGATAACTTTAAATCCTTCTGCAGAATATTCCAAGTGGCAGGGGCGAAATATCTAAAAGCCTTTTTACCCAGTTCAGTTCTGACCTTTGGGACCTGCATCAAAATGATGTCCTGAAAGCGCAGGATACAATGGTTAAAAGTTCTAGATAAAAGCGAACATAAATATGTAGGAAGATGCCCAAGGATGCATTTATAGACAAAAAACAACAAGTGAGAAAGTCTGCGGTCAGTCAAAGAGGGACATTTTGCTGTAGCATACAAAGTGCAGTGATGTGTTTGATAGCCACAGTCTGTCATAAAACGGAGGGCACGATGATAAACAGCATCCATGTTTTTCAAAACCTGGGCTGAAGAGTTCATAAATAGCAGATCTCCAAAATCCACCAGGAGCAGAATAGTTGAAACAATCAATAATCAGTCATGTAACTTGCTATGATCCCAGATTTTGAACAGGTGTGAAACTGGTGTGTGACCACAGCGTGCACATCTGATGTTGCTCAGAGTGGTCCTCAGTGCACGCTCAGGGAGCTTGTGTGTTTGCACAGACACATGAAAATTAGAGGGAACACTGGTCAAGAGTGTCAGTCTACTTAGCTCTAGTCTGTGTAAGCCATCTTGAACGAATGTGGTCCAGCACAAGCCTCAACATATGGCGGGGAAAACAGTATTGAGCAGTACCGGTCACATGTGTGGGAACTATGTATTCATTGCATTCAGGGGCCACTGGGGAGGACCTAAACTGGACAAGAACCTTCTTCTCTTCTCCAGAACCCTGAAGCTGCCTTGTGGATGGGAGGAGTGAACATTCAGGTCATGGAGCGGCCCAGACCTCAATCCTGTCCTGTCTGGAAGAAGCTGAAGCTTTGTGAAACAGTGGCCCTAATACCTAAAGGATTTAGAGCGTTCCTGTAAAGAGGAGTGGGTCAAAAGCCCCCTGAATTGCTGCAGTGCTGCAAATATTCAGCAGGTTTCTCTTCCAAACACTCGTTTTAGTCATGGGTCAAATTCTTGTTTCATCTGACGGCATGCTCAACAATTCATAACTGTCATGATTTATTTTCCATAAATACATTTGATGTTCTGTGTGCATTAAAGTAGAAATAACTTCATTGTTCGTAAGAGGCAAAAACAGTTTCCCTCTCTGATTGACAGCAACATTTTATCAGTAATGGATGGTCCAAGTATTATTCAAGGTCAAGTCATCTTGGTCATTTCCATAAGGTGGAATGAAATGATGTACACAGGGTCCCAGTTAGTCCCAACAACAGCACGATATAAAGTATAAAAAGATTAGTAGTTATTTCTACTTTGAGTGTTTTAAATATCGACTTGTGGCTCGCAGCTAAAATTAAAGGTTTGTGTTTTTTCAAGGAATGCTTATCGCCCGCTGTGGCCCAGTTTTAGATGATAGGTTGTTTAGTTCTGGTCAAACTGACCCAGGGTCAGGAGGTCACCCTCAGATGATGTGTTGGTCATAATGCTCAGCTACAACTACATCCAGTATCAGCTCTTTTGTCACTGAGGAACACAGAACTCAAATCGTTGTGAGGCTACAAAGACACTGTGTACAGGTGGGACACTTCCCTGGAAGACAACGTGAGGCCAGAGGCTCTGAGGAGCAGTTAGCTTGGAGGTTTCTTACAGGACGTCGGTAGGAAGGTGGAGGATCCAGAGCCAGGAAGTCCAACTGAGAGGAGTTCAGGTGGAAGGTGGAGGAGAAGCTGAGGAAGATCCACAAGACAAAAAGGACTTGTTACTCACAAGAGCTGAGGATTCAAGGACAATCAGTTTGGTCCAGGTCAGGAGGCGCAGGAACCAGGTTCAGAAGCTCCAGCAGGGAAAGAATGGTAAATAGACATTTATATTTATATATATATCACCTTTCTAACTTACTGAGATCCTCAAAGCTCTTTACAACAATCTGTGCCTCACTGACCCATTCATACAGCTCTATAACTGGAGGTTTCATTTTACATTTTAAAGGACTGTCAACATCAGTACCAGAACACTGTTAAAGAGGCCAAAAAACAACACTTGTCAGATATTATTGTGTCCAATCATAATAATCCACGTGTCCTTTTTAAAACTATTGACTCTGTCCTGAAGGCCCCACAACCTGTCTGTCTGGAAGCCTCTACTGAACTTTGTAATGACTTCCTGCAGTTTTTTATAAATAAGGTTGTTACCACAAGGGCCCTTATTTCAGCCCCTGCTTTTGACCCCTCCTGCTTGGTCCCCTGCCTGGCTGTGTTCGATAGATTTGAACCAGTGACCCTGACCCTTTTAGAGGATGTGGTCGGCCATATTAGACCATCAGGTTCTCCTCGTGACCTTGTCCCCCCTCGTCTTTTAAAAGAGATGTTTTCCAGCATCAGGCAGGTGATTCTTGCTGTTATCAATAGCAGTCTGTCCTCAGGTGTTGTCCCAATAAGTTTTAAACATGCTGTGGTGCAGCCGCTGCTTAAAAAGCCTAGCCTAGCCCAAACTGTCTTGGCTAATTTTAGGTCTATCTCCAAGCTGCCTTTTATTTAAAAATTTTTAGAAAAAATTGTATATTCACAAGTCAAATGTTTTCTGGATGAGCACAATATCCTGGAGGTTTTTCAGTCTGGCTTCAAAACTCGCCACAGCACAGAATCAGCTCTAGTCAGAGTTTTTAATGATATTTTTATGGCTAATGATTCTGGTGAACATGTGGTTCTTGTCCTGCTCGACCTAACAGCTGCCTTTGATACCGTGGACCATAACATTTTAATATCACGCTTACAGCGCCAAGTGGGTATTTGTGGTACTGCACTGAGCTGGTTTAGGTCCTATCTGGCAGACAGAACCATGTCTGTCAACATAGCTGGGTCTGAATCCTCCACTGCTCCTCTGTGTTTTGGGGTTCCACAGGGCTCTATTTTAGGTCGCCTGCTTTTCTCCCTTTACCTGCTTCCATTGGGATCAATCCTTAGAAAGCATGGGATCTTTTTTCATTGTTACGCTGACGACAGTCAGATCTATATGCCACTAAAAAAGAAAGATGCCCCCTTAATTAGGCCACTTCTGTTGTGTCTTGAAGACATCAAAGCCTGGATGTCTTTAAACTTCTTAAATTTCAATGAAAAGAAAACAGAAGTGATGGTGTTTGGTCCTAGTGGCTCTTGTGAACCTTGCCCTGTTGATCTGGGCCCTCTGGCACCACATGTAAAGAAAACTATTTCTAACTTGGGTTTTAAAATGGACAGAGTCCCAGATTGGAGCGGTGGTCAAGACCAGTTTTTATCACCTCAGACAGCTGGCTAAGGTAAAGACCATCCTTACAAAACAGCAGCTGGAAACAGTAATCCATGCCTTCGTCACCTCTCGGCTGGATTACTGTAACGCTCTTTACCTTGGAGTCAGCCAGTCCTCCCTCAGACACCTCCAGTTGGTCCAGAACGCTGCTGCTCGGCTTCTAACTGGAGTTCAAAAAAGGGAGCACATCACCCCCACTCTTGCTTCACTCCACTGGCTGCCTGTTCATTTTAGAGTTCATTTAAAGATTCTTTTTTTTTTTTTTTTTTTTTCTGTGATGGCCTCCCTTCTCCCCTTACAGCCATCCTCTCCACACCATTATTATGAAATATTTATTATAGTGACTATCTAGTGTAGGTTTTTTTTTTTTTTTTAATTATTTTTTTTTTAATAGGATAGAAAGAAAGAAAAGACAAAGTAAGACTCCAAAATATAAGAAATATATACAAATAGAGCACACGTCAAAACACCCGGCCATTGTCTGTTCACCTGCAAAGAACATGACAAAACACAGCAACAAAATACATATGTATAAAGAACTTAAAATATTCATGGCTTTGCAGTAAGTTTCCATAAATATATATACCCATACCTACGCCTATATACATACATACATACACATGAATATACACTCACATACATATCTATATATCTACATTTAAAGCCTACATAAGCATCCCTGCTTCTATTTGTGTGTGGTTGTGAGCATGCATAAGTGTATAAGGCTTCTCTAATAGAACATTTATTAGTAACTGTGAAGCAGCAGAGACCCGACCCCCAAGACCAGAGGCAGACGAAAAAGGGGGGACCAGAGCCCAAGACCCCAGGAGGGACCCCGACCGCGGAGCCCCCAGAGCCACCCACACAGGACGAACCACTCACCCACCCCCCAGAACGGACCACAGGGGAGAACCGGAAGATCCCCACCAGCAACCACATACAGTGACCCCCCGGGGCCAACAGCGACAAACTCATAGGCCTCCGTCGGCACCCGCCGCACCGATGTAGGTCCAGGTCCAGGCACCGAGGCCCGGGCACCGAGGATTCACACCACCCAGGCCAAGGCCTGACAGGGCCAGAGGACCCGAGCCCCACCAGGCAGACACCAGGCCGAGCCGACACACGCCCAAGCGCCCAGCCCCCGACACCAAGGGCCCCAAGCGTGCCGGCAGGCAAGGGCACACCCCACCAGGGGGCCGCGCGATAGGGGCGCGATGCCAAGCACCCCCAGTTGTATCAAAGAGGGGGCAGTCCGAGTCTCAGCCTAACAAATACCCATTCATACACAAACACAATCACACTATCCCAACCTCAATCTCACATTCATTCACTCAAAGACATACAATAACGATACATTTCATTCTTATTCCCGATACACACTCTAAACCCCCCAGGTCCAAGACATGTACCCGCCCTCTACAGGGGGCAGCCCATGCCCAAACCCAGGAGGTAAACCCATTCATTCTTGAGCGGAGAAGAGCCAATACCCCAGACCCGGCCCAGGCCATGCCCCGCCGACAGGACACCCCCCCCACCATGAAGAGGACACGCCACCGACCACCCCCACACACCGCCAACAACCAAGCACGCACCCCCAGCCGACCGCCCGCCAGGCCCCGGCAGCCACCCCGGCCAGCGGGCCAACCATGGCACCCAAGAGCCAAGCTCAGGGGGTCCAAACAACCCCAGGGAGAGCACAGTGCCAGCACCGCCCACGGCAACCCCCAGACCCTGAACCCCCACATAGTCCTGGTCAACACCCGACGGCCTGCCCTTCTCCCGGACCCCACCCCCGGAATGGCAGTCAGGGAACTAGGTGGGTAGGAAGAGGAAAAAATAAAAAATAATAAATAATAATAATAATAATAATAAGACCCCGACACATACACCCCCACTCCTAGATGTGCTGTTGATGTGTGTTGTTGTATAGTGCCATTAAAAAGGAAAGAAGAAGGAGCAAAGGCTGGCATGGTGCCAGTTTCCCCTCCACCCCAACTCTATCCAAACCCTAGTGTCTAAATGCAACCGTTGTAAGTGAGCACAGGCACAGGGGGTGAGAGTAAGGTCATCCCACCACCCATAGCCATGCGCCCACCTCAAGTTCCTATATGTGAATGTCATGAGGATGTTATGAATGAATGTCTAAGGTGTACAATAAAATTGAGTCCCAGGTGGCTATGGTCAACAAAGATGTAAAATTGTTGCAGCACACCCGAGCCCAAACAACCCTAAATGTATGGAATTGAAATGAAGAGGGTGGAGGTGCATGGTGAGGGATGGGGAGAAATAACTGTGAGAGCAAATGCTCCCACAGGG
>NC_056507.1:48350227-48352165 GCF_014905685.2 Nematolebias whitei | reverse complement strand
AGGCAGTGAAAATCATGCGACATGTATTTTTTTCCAGGGTAACATCTTCCAAGATAGCCAATAAGCAAACAGACGGAGAGAGTGGAATATTACATTTCAGACATTTAGACAAGTCTTCACAAACCTGGACCCAGAACCTCTGAACGGGTGGGCAGAACCAGAGTGCATGGATATAATCATCAGGAATATTGCCTGTGCACTGTGAGCAGTTGTTAGATGATGTAAATCCCATCCTAAACATTCGCTGACCTGTATAATGTACTCTATAAAGAACTTTATACTGTATTAATTGTAAGTTGGAGATTCTAGTCATTTTAAATGTTCTTAAACATATTTGAGACCAGGTGTTTTGGTCAAAATTGATTGATAAATCTGACTCCCATTTTGCAACAGGTAACATTATGGAGTCATTGATTCTAGACAATTTCTTGTATATTTTAGATAATAATTTGGGGGATTTAAGATTAAGGAACTCTAACACACATATTGGTGTTTCTAACAAAGTTTTATTAAGCTTAAATTTCTTTTTTATGATAGACTTAATTTGTTGATATTCTAAGAAGTATTTATTTTCAATGCCAAATTGTATTATTAAATTATTAAATGGAATAAAGTCTACACCTTCGTATATGTGTTCCAGACGTTCAATTCCCTTGACTCTCCAACCTGGGAAATTTAACATATTATTTTCTTGTAGGATGTCAGGATTGTTCCAGATGGGTGTATGTCTACAGGGGAGTAGTGAAGATTTTGTCATTTTCAAATACTCCCACCATGCTGTCAGAGAAGAGCTAATACTGATGCTTTTAAAGCAAACATGTCTTTTTATATTTGTACTAATAAACGGTAGATCTGAAATCTTAATATTATTGCATAAAGTTTGTTTTATTTGTTTTTAAAAGTTTAAATGGTCTTGCTCCATCCTACCTCTCTGAGTTGCTTCACCCATACTCTCTTGCTCGGTGCCTCAGATCAGCTGATCAGCTGCTCCTGGAGGTGCCGAGGTCTAAGCGGAGGCTCAGAGGGGACAGAGCTTTTTCTGTTGCTGCTCCAAGACTGTGGAACGATCTCCCTCTTCCCATCAGACGAGCCCCTTCACTGTCCAGTTTTAAAACTCTTTTAAAAACACATTTTTACTCCCTGGCTTTTAGCACACACTGAATTTACTCTGCACTGTTTTTATTACTTTTATTGATCTTAATGTTTTAACAACTGTTTTTATGTGTTTAAATAATCTTGATTTTATATGTACAGCACTTTGTGGCAGCTGTGGTTGTTTTAAAGGGCTTTATAAATAAAGTTTTATTATTATTATTATTATTATACTAGATCTCTACAAAGAGAATTGAATAAATCATTGTAAAGAGACTAATCAGAGCTTCATCACATTCAGACACACATCAGAGGCGATGAAGGGTTCAGTGTCTTGCCCATGGACACTTCAGCATGTGACTGCTGGTGGATTCAAACCCCCAACTCTCGCATTGGAGGACGACTGCTCTAACCACTGAGCCACAGGCCCAGGGTGCAGCCTCTGCTGGTGGACTGTCACATGCAGCTGTGGCACTTCCTCTGGAACCAGGAGCTGGAAACATCAACATCTGGAAGAAGGACTTTAGTTTGATGGGCAGCTGGCTCCGGCCGCCATCTTGAATCGAGTTGATTCCAAAAGTTGAAGATTTGATTATTCTGTCAAATTCATCCAGTGGTCCAAGAGATATTTTACTAACACAAACACTTTCAGATGATGTGTGCGCGCTCCCTCCAGTGTGCGCGCGCGTGTGTGTGAGTGCAGCCCTGCTGTCACCCCGGGAGCTGAGTGAAGCTGACACCCCACCCACTTCCAAAAGTAAAGCAACTGGTCTGAATGGTTAGTGCTGCTTTGGTTTAAGAGATATTAAAAGTTATAATTTTGACCTGTAATAGACGCTCAGGCGC
>NC_056507.1:48349097-48350127 GCF_014905685.2 Nematolebias whitei | reverse complement strand
ACATGTTCATGTGTTGTAGAACATGTTCTACAACACATGAACATGTTCTACAAAACATGAACATGTGTTGTAGAACATGTTCTACAAAACATGTACATGTTCTCCAAACATGTTGTCCAAACATGTCCAGTGTCACATTTGACGTGTGTTCCCAGAGTTTGGTGGGTATTCTTTAGACATGTTCAAATGTAAGTGAAGGTTTCCATGAGATGTTGGATGGACCTCCTGCTCTTCATGGATTGAACGGGTTCCTCAGAGCTGAGGGCCCAAAGAGACACACGTGGCCCGGAGCCCACACTGAAGACCCTTTTTTTGGGGCGGGGGGGGTGTCATGGTTCTCTTAATGAAATTACATGTAATTTTTTTAACGCACAACATTGAACAAACTCGTACTAAAAGTGTTTATGGAAGGTGAGAGCAGGTGTGAGGTTTGTGCACCTGGCGAGCCATCACCTGAAGAACCCGAGACAGAAGCAGGAGCAGCACGCCTTACCTTGTGGGCACATGAGGATGAGGAGCGAGGCCAGCAGCGCGTCTTTCACCTCCATCATGGAAGAAACAAGTGCTTCGACAAGCCGAGCGTCTCGGTCCGGCTCGGAACACGGTCCTCACAGCACGAGCTGCTGGTCCCAGGTCTGGACAGGTTCTGCTGGTCCCAGGTCTGGAGAGGTTCTGCTGGTCCCAGGTCTGGAGAGGTTCTGCTGGTCCCAGGTCTGGAGAGGTTCTGCTGGTCCCAGGTCTGGAGAGGTTCTGCTGGTCCCAGGCCGCCTTTTGTCCCGTGAACCGAAGCGACTGAAGTTCGGAGTGGACCGGAGCACCTCCCACAGCCCGGGGTGACAGCAGGGCTGAGTGAAGCTGACACCCCACCCACTTACAAAATTAAAGCAACTGGTCTGAATGGTTAGTGCTCCGTTAGTGCTGCTTTGTGCCGTTAAAATGTTCGTTTGTGCTGCTTTGGTTTAAGAGATATTAAAAGTTTTTATGAGATATTAAAAGTTATAATTTTGACCTGTAATAGACGCTCAGGCGC
>NC_056507.1:48345808-48348997 GCF_014905685.2 Nematolebias whitei | reverse complement strand
GTAGGGCTGGGCGATATGAGGAAAATCTAATATCCCGATATTATTTTGCTATATCACGATACACGATATATATCACGATATTAATAAATAATCTCCAGTGTTACTTTAAACTAGTATTTAAAATTGCACTGGTGTACTCTATTCAAACAGACCATTGATGTTTTTTTAAATTGAATACAAAATCAGAATAAGTTTAAAATGTTTTATTGTAACCATCAGTTGCACACAAATCATGTTCTTCAGTAATGAAATTAGTTCCACCGTCTCTTACTGTGGTCAACACTATACCTTTAATAAACAAGATAAACAAGATAAAAAAGTACACCAAGCACCAATCCACAATGAAAAATAAACTAGTTGTCTGAAAAAAAACGTGCTTGTTAGTGCTTTTTGCATAAAAATTGTAAAATCAATTTTGTTACTGCGTCAGTGATTTCTCTCTACTTTGTACTTTTTCTGTCATACGGGATGGCTTTGGCAAACGAAGCAGCTAGTGTCATTTAACGTTGTCTTTGTTGTGTGGGGAGACGTGGACATACGGAGTTTACAACATCCTTCATTTTGCAGTGCACGACTTCTTAGGTGGTGAAATAAATTTGTGGTACTGCTTCCTTTCGTGGCAATGGTTTTACGACAAGTTTTGCAAATTACAGCATTTTGTTCGACATCCTCCTTGTAAAATCCAAACCACTGCCAGATTATTGATCCAGTGCTGTTTCTCTTCGGAACTAAATCATCGGACTCTTCAGTTATCGTCTCATTCACCCGCTCACCTGAATCTCCCGCAGTCGCCATATTTTTTCCTCTCTCCAAGTCCATATGCGCATGTTCCGCACAGCGTGTCATGCGGAACATTTTCAGGTTGGGAGGGGGCAGGGAGTAGTGATGCATTTGTTGCGTGTCGGATAAACGAAACTCACAGTGAATTAGATGCGGAAAGCTTATTATTTGAATGGCAATTTATACTCAATGGTTGCGATAGAGCCATTTTAACCATAGTAAACTGAAAAACTCGAGATACATCGAGTATATTCGATACATCGCCCAGCCCTACATACATGTGCGTTTTCTTTACAGGGGAGGTGTCGCTGGACTGGCAGATCCCTGGTTTTGTGCACATTAAACACATTCAGAGACCCGAGACACAGCTGGAAAGGTATAGATCATTAGCCTTGTCCTCTCAACTCTTTTTGTTGTCATTTTCTTCTGTTCCATTGTCATATTTGCATTGGTGCTAGCTTTGAAATACTACTCCATACTCTAATACATTTTCTTTGTCTTTCTTTTATCAGTGCTGACAGATGAGTTGTGGACCCAGATGCTGCATTGCTGACAAGTCTGAGAATAGTGAGGGTGAGGGTGTGTTTCTCTGGCTGTTCTGTGCTGCTTTAATCTGTTTTTCTGTTTAGCTGATGACCATCAGAAAGCCTCAGCCCTGTTATAGTTTTTTGTTGTTAATTATTATTGCCTCCATTTTTTTTTTTAATTAGTGTTAATAAAAGTTACATCTTATTTTGGAACAGTCTCTTGCTTACTCGTAAACAATCCTAAGTGCCTTTTGATGTATAAATTATTTCCTTGGGTGAAAGTAAGTTGCAGTAAGTTTAATAAAATAAAATAAAAATCATCCATACGCCCAAGCTTGTAGGAAAAGTAGGTTTAGTTTATCCACAAGGTATGTCACTACACCGTCACTTGTCTTTATTTTAGGTACCAGAGGAAAAGGAGGAGAGATGACAGGGTGCACACGTCCCCAGGTCAACCCTACCCTGGCAGTGACCCTCCAGAACAAGAATCCAACATGGAACATGATCCTGGTACAAATGCATTTAGTCTTAGAAGTAATTCTTACAGATCCTTGGTTGTGACATTTCAGGAGAACTTGTCGATTTCCAGTGGCTTTTGTTTTCATTGTTACTCCTCTTGCCCCTTCATCTCCTACTACCATACATTTTAGTAAGCTTGTAAAAATTTTAGTATATATCCCAATACATATTTCAGATGGAGTATTTCTCCAATACTAAGATGTCCTACTTTTTTTTTTTTTTTGGCTATTCTGACCCACATCCCCTGTACAGCTGAAGATTTATCACGATTAATCATTTGCAGGAGAAGCGACCAGACGCTAAGTTCTCCTTCTGTGTAACACAGAATACTTGATTGAAATATTTCATGCTGTTTGTGCATATGCTAACTGTTTGTTTTGATATATTTCAACTCAAGATGATGTTCCAGTCCCAAGGAGTGAATATGATGATCTCAACCGGAGGCACCATCATCTTCAGGACTGCGGCAGGAGTTAAACACCCTGCAGGCTGAAAATCTAAAGTTAAAGGATGAACTGGACAAACGGACGTTTTCTTTTGCAACTGTTAAGTGCAACTTTGGTAAACTGTTTTTCCTCACAGGACCTTCGGCTGTTATCCTTCAGTGGCTGCTTACAAAAATACTGTAACCAGCAGTGTAGAGGCAACGAGCCCAACAACAGTAGAGCCACTTATTGGTTGTCCTGATGAAATGAAGGTTAGGCCTAAGTAACACTGACTTGGTGGCATAAAGATGTGATGTATCAAAACCACCATACCAGAGACTTGTACAAGTTGGATTCATGGCCATGATCCTCGAGCCGCTCGTGTCCAGCCAAAGGAGCTATACTTAAAAATATGGCCAACATCTTTAAACGTACCGTTGTACAGAAATGTTTAGAGAGGCAGCAATTTGAGAGCCAGGACTCAGACATGGTGAAATAATAAAGAACACGGTGAAATGTTGGACGGCCATGAGAGGAGCACGTGTCCTGTGTCAGAGCAACACGTGAACATGCAACCTTCTGGAACAAACATCACGTGTGGGGACACACAGGACTTTCACCAGAGATGACCAGCTCAACTCTACACGCCCCTCACTTCACAAACAACATGAAGTGTGTGTGTGTGTGTGTGTGTGTGTGGGGGGGGGGGGGGGGGTCCTGGAGTGGACTGCAGTGATTCGTCAAGACCAGTTTCATTCATATAATTTGTAAAAACAAACATGTAATGTAAAACTGGGAGCAGTGACTGGTTTATATAACTGGGAGCAGTGACTGGTTTATATAACTGGGAGCAGTGACTGGTTTATATAACTGGGAGCAGTGACTGGTTTATATAACTGGGAGCAGTGACTGGTGTTTATAACTGGGAGCAGTGACTG
>NC_056507.1:48341400-48345708 GCF_014905685.2 Nematolebias whitei | reverse complement strand
GGAGAGCATTCCTATTTCTAAACTGGAGAAACTGGTCTCCTCTGTCGTCTGTTGAGTGTTGTAAGAAGAAGGGGGGGATGCCACACAGTGGTAAAAATGGACTTGTCCCAACGTTTTTGGGATTTGTTGACGCCGTGAAATTTGGAAACAACAGATTTTTCCCTTAAAATGATACATTCTCTCTGTTTAAACTTTTGATCTGTGATTTGTTTTCTATTCTGAATAAAATATTAGATGTTGACATCTCCACATCATTACATTCAGTTTTTATTCACAATTTGTTTAGTGTCCCAACGTTTTTGGAATCCGGTTTGTAGTTAGTACTAGTTAGATCTGCCCATTACTGTATATCTGAGCATTTTAATATTTAAAATATAGATTGGAAGTTTTTGAAGTGTTTGACATCACATTTTGTCATTTCCAATACTAGATTCATTTAAGTGTTATTGTGAAAGAGTGAAAAATAGAGATGATGTCATGAACCAGAGGCCGGATCGCAAACAACAACAACAACCACTGAGATGGTTAAAAGATTTATTGTGAAATAAAGTAAAACTCTGGAGTAGGTCCGGTTCTGGGCTGGTTCCGATCTTCTGATTGGTAGTTCGTGATTGGGTAGTGTTGTAGTGGCGGGCTGCCAGTAGAAGTAGAACAGATGTTAAGGTCCACTGGAACGGAGTCCAACAGGCTTGCAACTAAAAGATAAAGGTTAGTAGATGCAGGGGGAAAGAGACTAATTGGGGAAATGAATCTGTGGGAATCAGATTCAGGGGTAAGGATAAGTCCGTGATACAGAATGAGCTTGACCTTTAATCCGTGATCCAAAAAACAGTCAGAAGGGAAAGGCAGAGTTCATACCGTGAAGTCAGATGTTCAGCAGAAGTATCCAGTACGTGATCCAAAAAGAGAGTCAAAAAACAAGAGCATGAGTCGGTACCTGATCAGATGAGCAAAAGCAGACGAGGGCTGAGGCAAAAGCGTGGTCGTGGTCAAGGCAAGGGTCATGAACGTGATGAGTCAATCAATGGAATGCTGGAAAGTCTACTGCTGATGAGACAGGATAGAGAATCTGGCCCAGACTGAGAGGAATGAGTGAGCTTAAGTACTGACTGGACCAGGTGGTGGAGCTGTGGGATAATGAGCGGTGACAGGTGACATGAGTTGAGTGATTACTGAGTGTGCAGCATGACAGAGGAGCTGACAGAGAGCAGAGCTATGACAGATGAATTACGTTTCACAGCTAATCTGAGCACCCTAATGACTTTCTGTTTGCCCTTCAGCTGTACACTACAGTCCAAGAGTGCCCCAAAAGACACTGATACTTTTGGTATGAGTTTCCAAAGACATAAAATGTGCAAAAAGGGCAAAGCATATCAGAGAGGATTTAAACATGACATTTTAAACTATTTGTGCTCCACCCAGTACCCTAAATCTACCTGCACAAAGTCTCTGGGCACCTTCACGCTTCCTCACTGGCACAAATGAGGTGCCATCTCTGAGAAGGCAGTACAAAGATGATGGAAGAATAGATGTGAGAGGAGAGAACTCACCACCATCTGCTCCTCCCTTTTCATTATTTTTTCCTAAATGGGCAGTGCCACCTGTGCCATGCACATCATCTGGACTCCTTTAGACTGGGGGCCTTGTGCTTACAGGAAGCATGCTGACAGATGGCTTAACAGTCACGGCGTCTGTCACGCAAGTCTGGAGTTCTGATGCTCATCATCTGCACTGTGGATGCCTCACCTCCAGCTGAGCTAGAAAACTTGGCTACAAGCACTTATGATATAATAATTTCCTGTTCAATCTTCAGGTCAGTTCAGTGCAAAATGTGAACTTTTTTACTGATATAGTGAGAGAATCGTAACACAGACTGCCACCTTTCATGTCAGGGTTTAAATCTGAGATGATTTCATGTTGATAAGTGATTGATGAACTTTCAACCCAACAATAAATGAAACATTATGAGTGATCTCATGCATACTCTATAGTCTGCGTTGTCCAGATGCTGCTCAATAATCCAGGTAGATAAATCTAACAAACCACCTACCCCAGAGAATTTTGGATAAAGAAGATGCCATTTCCTGCATTCTGGTGTATTTTACAAAGGTTTATTACAGTAGATTAACATGAAACAAAATATGTAAACTCATTATTAAAATGACTGCAAAGCGAACATACACTCCTGCAGCTCTGCAGGTAAAGGGCGTTCACTTCAGGACAAATTGAATTTACTGATTTGTCATTTACTTAATTGTCAGTTATAAACATGAACATTAAAAGAAACAAACCTTTGAAATATACCAGTCTGTGTGTAACTAATGAATATAAAAATTTCACTTTTTGAATGGAATTACTGAAATAAATCAAGTTTTTCACAACATTCTAATTTTATGACCAGCACCTGTATTTCGTATGTACTTTTAATCACTTTATGTGCGATTTATAAGTGTATTAAGTGCAGGATCATTTCTCAATTAATTAGTAGATCCCACACCGGGGTCAGCTGAGCCTCGTCATCCTCCTCCCTGCTCCGCAGTGATTCATACATCAGATTGTTCACAAAAGCGCAGGAACTTATGCATAGTGCAAAACTTTAATTATATATTTGTGTTTTTAAATAAAATGACCCATGACTTTGAACTTTTAGGGACGGAGATTTTTTTTAAGAGCAGAAGAAGAAATGTTAAGTAATAGCTCTGATATCCTGATGCATGCTCAATAATCCAGGTAGAAAAATCTAAAAAAAGTTAAGTCTGGTCCTCTGGACATTCACAAAACAAAACCAAAAAAAGCAAAACAACAAAAAAATGTAGAAACGTTTCATCTTTCATCCGAGAGACTCCCTCAGTCTGAGGTGCTGTATTCAGCTCAGTCTCTTAAATAGCACCTTCTAAGAGTGGATCAACCAGTTTGCTGCTGACAACCAAAACCAGCTGATCACATGCTCAAGAAGGACCATCAGCCTAACAATGGATCATTAGCACACTGATGGCTGTGTACTATTCACAGAGGGCTGAGTGATACTAGCAATCACAGCATTGTAAGAGGGGGACAGTTGAACCCGGAGGCTCCACCCCTGTTTAATGATGGACGATTTCTTTTCACAAAGATGGCCTCCTTTACTCCTCTCTCAAACCATCGTTCCTCTCTGTCCAGGATGTGAACATCTTCATCCCTGAAAGAGTGACCGCTGGCCTGGAGATGAGTGTAGACCGCAGAGTCCTGGCCTGATGATGTTGATCTTCTGTGCTGGGCCATCCTTTTGGCCAGTGGCTGTTTAGTTTCCCAGATGTAAGACTGATCACAGCCCTCCTGACACTGAACAGCATACACCACACAACTTTGTTTGTGCCGGGGGACTGGATCTTTGGGATGAACCAGTCTTTGCCGTAATGTATTTTGGGGTTTAAAAGGCCATCTTTGTGAAAAGAAATCATCCATCATCAGGGGTGGAGGCCTCCGGGTTCAACTGTCCCCCTCTTACAATGCTGTGATTGCTAGTATCACTCAGCCCTCTGTGAGTAGTAAACAGCCATCAGTGTGCTAATGATCCATTGTTAGGCTGATGGTCCTTCTTGAGCATGTGATCAGCTGGTTTTGGTTGTCAGCAGCAAACTGGTTGATCCACTCTGAGAAGGTGCTATTTAAGAGACTGAGCTGAATACAGCACCTCAGACTGAGGAAGTCTCTTGGATGAGAGACGAAACGTTTCTAGAATTTTTTTTTGCTTTGTTTTGCTTTTGTTTTTTTTGAATGTCCAGAGGACCAGATTGAACTTTTTTGGATTTTTCTACCTGGATTATTGAGCATGTGTAGTGAACTAAGCCTCAGGTCTCAAGTCTGGCCTTGAGGGCCTTCCTGGGACAAGAACTGTATTTCATTGATTTGAGTCCAGAAACACAAGATTAAGTTCATCCAGAGACTTTCTCTTGTCCTGCACTGATCAATTGAAAGAACACTCTTTTTTATTATCATTACTATTTTACAAATGTTTTGATAATCAAAGTGTGTTTAGTTCAAACCATTTTTAAATGTTGAAGTGAACTACTCAATTTGAATCAACTGTGAAACAGTAATAATGACTTTTAATCCTCATTCAAAGTAGAAATCAGGTTAATGGTGCATTGTCTGATTTTCTGTCTTCAATGAGCAAATTGTGAAGTTGGTCAAAGGTCAAGTTTCGGTCAACTGCAAGTTTACTGAAAAAGAAATGTCATCTTTAACTTTTTCAGGCAGATATGAGAGAGTTGACTCTACGAAGTCTGGAATCTTCATAATATCTTCTGTCTGTTCTTAAACAATCTA
>NC_056507.1:48336615-48341300 GCF_014905685.2 Nematolebias whitei | reverse complement strand
GAGACGCTGGAGAGCGTTTGAAGGCAACTCTACACCGAAGTCGGAATTATCCTCTGCCAAGGTAAAAGAGTCGATCTTCAACCGCAAAGTGTACCGTTGGTTAAGCTGGGTCCAGAAGGAGCGTGTTGTTCTGGTTATAACAGACAAATTCCCTCACCCATCTCTCTCAAGATAAACTTCATTTTCCATCTTTAAACTCTTCTATTTTGCTAGTAATTAATCCAGATATTTTCAGAAATGTCTGTTGTAAAGCTTGAACCCAGATACCATGGCTTATGGTCTCTGAAAGCTTGCTAATTAATTATGCTGTTGTTGAAATCAATTTGCCAAATCAATGTAAATGTTTGATGTTAAACTTTGATTCTGTTAATAAATGACCGCATTCATTTGATGGGTCAAAGAAAATTAACGTCTCACGTTACATTTATTAAATTCAATGCACGATATTATTCAGTCCAGAAAAATGAATGAATCCGTTTAATTTATGGATAATATATATCAGATATATGTTACCCTACACATGCATCAAAACATACACAATATTACTCTGTTTGTGCCGGGGGACTGGATCTTTGGGATGAACCAGTCTTGAATGTATTTTGGGGTTTAAAAGCCACTGGGACGTTGTGTTTAGAAAATAAATGTCTCAGTTTCTCTGATACTCCCTCAACATACGGAATGACCACTGGTCTGGGTCTGGGTTCCTCCTTTTCACCTGTTGGCTGACTGGAGTCCTGTTTGGGTTTCTTCTCTGCTTTCAGGAAGGCCCAGTTAGGATATCCACATTGCTCTAGAGCCTGTCTTGTGTGGGATTTCTCCTTCTGCCTGGCTCCTGAGTTAGTGGGGATGCTGTCTGCTCTGTGGTACAGAGTTCTGATGACTCCTAACTTGTGCTAAACTGCTCTGATGTGAATTCAAAAAAGTTCAAGACAAAACCAGCTCTGATGTGATATTAGGAAGCTTTCAACATTTTTCAGTCAGGTCATCTGGACAGTTTCTTTTTTTTGTGCTGAAACGTTTCACCTTCGATCCGGAAGGCTTCATCAGTCAAGGAAACGCACAACAAAACGGATTCTTCCCCAAACAGCTTACTCCAAGTGGAACAAACCAGTTCTGATTGTGATAAGATGGTTTCTTTTCTACGCCCCTCCTCCATTGCTGGCCCTCTTCCTTGTTGACAGTCTTGTCAAACTGGTTGAAAACAACAAAGTCCATGCTCAATAATCCAGGTATAAAATCCAACATTTTTCAGTCACTGAAAAATGTTGGATTTTATACCTGGATTTTTGAGCATGGACTTTGTTATTAGGAAGCTTTGTTTAAAATTATAGATTTATTTAGTTAATAGTTTTACAGTTACTCTTTGTCAGGCAGGTTGAAAAATATGCAGTGTAATCCTTCAAATGCGCAGATATGACCGCACGCCTCCTCCTGTCCTGTCTGCTCCAGACCACGCAGCTAAATTACTCCACCCGAACAGGCACTGTAGAACCAATCTGCGTATGCATCTAACAGAAACTGAAACTTACCACTTGTGTATGTTGTCCTGCGTCAAGAGTGAGTCATTGACAGATGTGCTGGAGATAATCCGGTGATTTTTCAAAATAAATGTTTTTTTTTTTTGGTGTGACCCAGTACCAGTCCGTGGCCTGGTGGTTGGGGACCACTGTTATGGACTATGTTTCCTTCCCTCTGAATTTCCTCCGCTTACTATTCCCCACATCTCCTGGTGACACTTCCTGTTTTCAATTTCTATCCAATCAAAACACCTTTACAGACTCTCTGAAGTCCCTCCCATCTCTCATTGTATCCAATGAGTTCTTGACACACTTCTTTAGCTGTCATTTCTAGTGTGTTCCAGTTATCCTGTAATAAAAACATTTCTGTTTCCCCAATTCATGATTAAACATTATATGAAAAAAAAATATTTTCAACATTTATAATAAAACCTTATTTTAATCCCATCATTCATGATTAAACATATGAAACAACCCACCTTATGCCATTATAAAGTGCCATTCTAAAATATCAAGATGGCGCCCATGGAGTAGGAGGTGCTGACTGATGCTCCCACCGATCTCTAGCTAACTTTACCAACTTTACAAACTGACTCCAACTGTATATATATGTATATGTCTATATAGATAATACATATATGGATATATATATATACAGAACAGGTGGAAGAAGGAAGTCCGTGCGCTCTGAACCGTGGAAGTTGAGCCACGAGTTTAGCTAACGTTTGGCTAACGAGCTGGTCAGAGAGCTGCTTCGGCTAGTGAGGCCTGCGGAGACCCGGTCCGCCGCTGTTTGGACCTGCGAGCCGCTGAACCGAGCTGTTTACGGAGGAGACCCGGTCTGCCGCTGTTCGACCTGCGAGCCGCTGGAACCGAGCAGTCTGCGGTGGAGACCCGGTCCGCCGCTGTTGGACCTGCGAGCCGCTGAACCAAGCTGTTTACGGAGGAGACCCGGTCTGCCGCTGTTGGACCTGCGAGCCGCTGAACCGAGCTGTTTACGGAGGAGACCCGGTCCGCCGCCGATTGGACCTGCGAGCCGCTGAAACCAAGGAAGCTAAACTACAGCTGTGGGATCTGGGAGCTGTTGCAAACGGGACCTGGTCTGTCACCGTTGGGGCTGCGAACTTCTGGACCGAGTGAATCGTGGGACCGCGTGGGACCTGGAGGTTGTTGCCGCTAGGCCTCGGCTACATCTGTCTAGGCCTCGGCTAACAACATAAGCCTGTGAACCTCGTGGCTGGATCCTGTGCTTCTGAGAGTTGAGACCAATAATCCAGAAGTATCGTGAGTAATGCCGAGCAAACACAGAGATAGGAGACAAGTGTCGGAAAATAATTCAGAAGATATGGAGGAAGTTAAAAAATCTTTGAACTTTTTGAGTGCTGAAGTGACTAAATTATCAGCTAAATGTGAATTACTAACAGGACTGTTTGAAGAAGTGAGACAATTGAAAGAACTGATGACTAATAAAGACAGAAAAATAGCTGAACTGGAACAAAAAGTAGATGACATGGAACAATACACAAAAATAGACAACTTGGTGATCACTGGACTGGAAGTTAGGAACCGAACTTATGCAAGAGTTGTTGCTGGTACTAACACAGCAGAAGATGCGCCACAGGAAGAACTACAGACTCTGGAGGAGCAAGTAGTGAATTTTTTACAAAACAAAGACAATGACATCGAACATGAGGACATTTCAATCTGTCACACCCTGCCCAACAAATCAGATAAAGCCAAACCATCCATAGTCATCAAGTTCATTAGCAGGAAATCAAGAAACAAGGTAATAATGCAAGCAAAAAAACTGAAGGGAACAAATGTTTACATAAATGAACATCTAACTAAAAAAATGGAAATATTGCACGTGAAGCAAGGTGATTGAAAAAACAGAAAAAATAGCATCAACTTGCACAAGAAATGGAAACATCTGGATCAAAATACAGGAAGGATCTCAGGCTAAAATAATAAAAGACCTGAAAGATCTGGAAAAACTAAAATGAGCTCAGGAGAGGACAGATGATAAATTATTGACATAACTTCACAAACAAGAAATTAACAAAATATAAAACAAACAAATACATTAAAACATGGCAACATACGAAGACTTAGAGTTTAAAATATACAATGTTGAAGATGTGATTGATACAATTTTTTCCCTGCAATAAAAGACTGTGAATATTACAATGAAGAACAGTTTAATGACATCAATATAACAAATGGAGGTCTCTCTATTATTCACTTTAACAGTAGAAGTTTAAATGCAAATATATCCAAAATAACAGATTATTTAAAACAGCTAAACAGAACCTTTACAATAATAGCACTGTCAGAGACATGGCTCAACGATGAAAACGCAACTAATGTTCACATGGAAGGGTATGAATTATATCATGTGAACAGAAGCAACAAAAGAGGTGGTGGAGTGGCTCTATTTGTTAAAAATGAAATAAAATGTAAGTTAATTAATGAAATGTCAATAATTGTTGATAATATCATGGAAATAATAACAATAGAAATAATAAACAAGAATGATAAAAACATATTGATAAGTTGTGTATATCGATCTCCAGGATCAAATATAGAAATATTCACTGATAAAATCGTACAACTATTGGACAAGAGTTTTAATAAAAGCATTTTTTTGTGTGGAGACTTTAATATTGACCTGGGAAATAAAACAGATTCAAATAACATCAGTACATTTACAAATTCATTGTGTAGTTTTAATCTTTATCCGTTAATATCAAAACCAACAAGAATTACAACTCATAGTGCTACAATAATCGATAATATTTTCACAAATGTAACAAATGGGGATGTGATGGGAGGTATTTTAACGAATGATTCAAGTGATCATTTACCAGTTTTCATGATTTATAAAAATGATCAAAGCATTACAAAAGAAATCACAATTAAGAAAAAAACAATAAACACATCAAAAAAAGCAATGGACAAATTAAAAGATGATTTACATCAGGGGTGCCCAACCTTTTTTGAACCAAGAGCTACTTTTGAAGTCGGCAATTTGCCGAGAGCTACTCGTCCAGTCTCATTATCAACAAACATAATTTTTCATCAATCCCTACTCCTCACTTCTTTAAAGTAAATAAATGTCAGGATTTTGTGGACAGGAACGAACCCAATGTGCAGACAGGACTCAAACTC